>NW_027041084.1:95000-519854 GCF_037179485.1 Ochlerotatus camptorhynchus
ACGCCGCCTGTTCGTTGGCTGTGTGTGTCTGTGTGTGTGTGTGTGTGTGTGTGTGTGTGTGTGTGTGTGTGTGTGTGTGTGTGTGTGTGTGTGTGTGTGTGTGTGTGTGTGTGTGTGTGTGTGTGTGTGTGTGTGTGTGTGTGTGTGTGTGTATATGTGTTTGTGTGTGTGTGTGTGTGTGTGTGTGTGTGTGTGTGTGTGTGTGTGTGTGTGTGTGTGTGTGTGTGTGTGTGCGTGTGTGTGTGTGTGTGTGTGTGTGTGTGTGTGTGTGTGTGTGTGTGTGTGTGTGTGTGTGTGTGTGTGTGTGTGTGTGTGTGTGTGTGTGTGTGTGTGTGTGTGTGTGTGTGTGTGGGTGTGTGTGTCTGTGTGTGTGCGTGTGTGTGTGTGTGTGTGTGTGTGTGTGTGTGTGTGTGTGTGTGTGTGTGTGTGTGTGTGTGTGTGTGTGTCTGTGTGTGTGTGTGTGTGTGTGTGTGTGTGTGTGTGTGTGTGTGTGTGTGTGTGTGTGTGTGTGTGTGTGTGTGTGTGTGTGTGTGTGGATACAATCCATCTCCCACTGACCGGCAGTGCTTTTATGGAAGAAACCTGCCTGCATCTATTTGTTGATAGAACTGTCTTCACCGATAGATGCAAACATTTTTAGCCCTGGAGGTGAAAGGTGCTAGCTCTACTGTAAATCCAATGACCCATTTCAAGAATGCCTGTTCATACACGTACATTCTGAGGTCATCTTCATATACAATAAGCCCCGCATGAACACATTCATATATCGAATGGATATCTGAAGAGTATTCACACTTCCAGAATCAAAAAACACTAATTTGATACTGGCACGTATGTAGTTATTATGTTATAGTTGCAATGTATATGGATAAACAAAAATAATTATATGGATGGCAAATAAACTTAGCTGTGGATTCCAAAGCGTTAGTTAGAACTAACGGCACCTCATACCACGGAACAGCCAGGATTTGACTCTACATTCAGCTCATATTACTGATCACTGCTACAAACACTAGGGACACGTGGAATTTGATAATTATAACTTGAAACATTTTTTATACCACTTCTGTGCTTTCAATTTAACTTTTTCTAGATCACAATTGTTTTTTTTTATTTAATTTTTGCAAGAGCGAAAACGACACAGCAAAACAAAAACACGTCATTTTCTCAGCGCAGCCTACTTTTTTTTTCATAACAATCAACTCGTATATACATTGAAATACATATATAAAAGGGAAGGGACGGTCCAACAGGGCACCCGATTGAAGCGATTTGGACGGGAAGAGTGTGATTGCCAACTTCTTGTTGATATTTCATGGATAAAGGGCGGGCTCTTCTCCTCACTCATTGGGGCATCTTCCTGTTTGGGGGCTTGTATTTTTGACCAATTGGCTGATCAAGTTGCTGGAAGGAGATTCTTTATTGTTCCGTAGATGAGTATAGACGACTTTGCCTATCGATCTACCCAATCTAGTTGGGCGTAAATTTAAAGTTGGAATTCCATCGTCAGGTTGGCTGAAAGGGTAACCACCGATTTCTGAACTACCACGGAAGCTCTGAAAGAATCTTTTAATATGAATTTACATTGAGCACTTCTCATACACCTTCTGTGTGTGAATTAACTTGAAATAAAATGTTAACAAACTAAAAATTGCTAACTGAAACTTATTTCCGAAAAAAAAACTCCGGAATTAAGTTCTGATAGTCTGTCATTTTAAGCCCCTAAATTCCCCGGGGGCACCCGGAACATGCCCGAAAGTGGCCAATGTGGTCCAGGCACTAAATTTAGTTATTGATCTTGCTATCGAATTTGGAAGTAATGTGAAGTGTCGCATGATAAGTTTTATTCCTTCCATGTCAAAATTAGCTCATGTTCCATATACCCTGGAACTTGTTCCGGCCATATCTCCGGAACCAGTTGACCGATTCCAAAAATATTCAATAGCTTTCAATGGGACCACAAAACCTATAGTTTGACATTAAAAAATTTCCAAATCGGGTCAGTGATTTCCGAGAAAATGAGCCATGATTAATAGCTAATGCGTGGAAAGTGAACTTATTTAAAAACGTAGTTAAACTCAAATTTCTTGATATTATTAAATAGTAAATCCATAAAAAACTGTATAAAAAGGGTTTTTTCATGATACCAATAAGCTCTAAACAAAGTTTTTAAACAAATATGGGCTAAACTAGCATTTGCAAAAATAGGTCCAACCATCATCATTTATTATGTCCAACCAAGTTCAGTATAGGTCCAACCAACATCATAATTCTTTGCTGAATAAAAACGTTCTATAAAAGCATTTGTTCATAATATTTAACTTTTCATGTTATTATTAGAAACAAGAAAGGTAGATCTTTCTCCTAATCACGCATTTTTCATAGCTATATGTTGAATTCATAAAAACATACGACATTAATGTTGACGTCGTGTGAAACCGGCCTGAATAGGTCCAACCATCATTCGTTACCCTATATCGGAATTTATGAGGATACTAAAGTTTCAAGTTAATGACCCAATCTGGAATCTCTTAGGAACCATGTATTTTCTATTGATTGGGGTCTCAAGTTTTTCAACAATTTTTACCTTATTCAAAAAAGGTTTCGAATATCGATTTCTGATCACTTCATGTTGTTCCTGTTCCGGAAATATTCAAACTGAAATTATTATCTTTCTAGATAATTCTCAAAACAGAGCTAACGGAAGACCTTATTATTACTTATGTCACATAGTGAGAAAATTTTGAAGTTATATGTCTAGGAAGGAAGGTCATGGTCATGAGAACATCTGTATTGAAGACACTAATTTGAGATATAGTCAATATTTCAAGATAATGCAGAATCAAGAAACGCACACGTAGTGTAAAAAATTCAGCTGCAAAAAAAAAATTCAGCAGCAATTATAAAGGGGGGGTTAGAGGCAAAGTGGTACAAGTGATTTTGATCGATTCTCTTCATCGACTCTCTCGTCTGATAATCACGGCTTTACCAACCAATTTCCAACTATTTCCGCTACATAGTTTGATAAAGGAGGTTATCATCTGTCATGCAGGATAGCAACCGCATCAAGGAATCAAAGATAACCGCTGAGTTATTAACGAAAGACAAAGTCGATGAAGAGAATCAGTTCTAAATATAAAATTATGAGAGGAAGAAAAATTCGATGTTGATTTTCCAATCGTCAGAGTAAACACTTTACAGTTCAGCGTTTGCATGAAGTTGCTGTTCCTTTCTTTGGTTTATATCTTACTTCTTAACAATATTATATCCAAAAAACTAAACGAAACAGTATCTCAGCGATGTCTCAATGGATTATTGAATTTTAAAATGTTCTGCACAATATACTTAAAAATGAGCACTTAAAATTAATATGATTCCACAAAAAATTGGGAGCTTGTACTGCTGAACATCTTTGTTGAAGGAAGTAATATCCTACATAGTGAGCATTTTGTGGTATAAACATCTCTAACATCGTAATATCATGCCTCTCTTAGCACAGTCAGTAAAGGCTCAGAAAGGAAGGAAGACCACACCGGAGGCTACTGAGTTCGATTTCCGGTCCGGTCTAGGATTTTTTCGGGTTGAAAAATAAGGCTTAAAATGCTGTTAAGTATGTGTTTCATGTTCTGCATCTTCAAACTTGGATCCGAAAATTCAGCTTTTATGATATATGTTGGTTCCATAGAGGAGCATCTGAAGGAATTCCTCCATTAATACATTTATAGAAAAAAAATATATTAGGAAATCCATTCTTAGCAGAATCGGGTTGTCCACATACTAAGTAGAGAGCCGTTTTAACGATTTTGTTTTTCAATTGTAGTTGCTTTAAATAAACACCAACACCTTTCCCCATATTTTACTAGGGGAATGGCTTTAATATTGGCCTATGGATATAAGATTAGACCCATCGCTAAAAGTCTGGTATTAATCATGTATATCTAGAGGAATGCGTCATTAGAACGGTACTAATGTATATTTTGGCCGATATTGGATATTTAGTCGATTGCTGAATTTATGTATGAGTCAAAATTAGGGGCATTTAGGCCGACATTACATCAATTTCCTCTATGTAGTTCAATCTACGAATTTTCGAAAGTCTCATAATTGTTTAAGATCTAAAAATCTCTTAAAAGCTTAGGAATTATAATTTTATGATTTACAGAACCGAACATTTAGCTAGGAAATTGAAGCTTTGTATTCGTGAGATCTTATACTTGGAAAATTGAGAAATAATTCAGGATTCATGGATTTTTAAGATCTCAGACAAAAGTAAATTTTCAACATCCTGGACACAGAAAAAATCATTACTCAAGGTTTGATGATTTAAAGATTCATGAACTGGAAATTTATATCGAGATGCTTAGACCAATCTTCCTGAACCCGATTTAAAATAAACTTTTAAGTTTGTATCATGAAAAGATAAATGAACGAATTTTGACATAACAAATCCGAGATTTCAGATTAAGAAAAATTTTCATACACTGAATGCAGAAAAAAAAATCTCAAATCACATCTTTTCAAGAATTTAGGTCACGGAAACAATTCATGATTTCCAGAACACACAAAACTAATAAAAAATCAACATGTCAGGTTCCCCTATTTTACAAACACTTTTTTTTTCAAATCATCTGAAATTTCGAGAATTGTAGGAATTCTGGTACAATGGCATTTTTTAAGATCGATAATTGAAAAATTGAAAATAAATTCCTAGATCTGATGATATTCTAGAAATATTTACAGATTATTGGCATCGTAGAGCAATGATTTATTTATCCTAGTAGCCCGTACAATCAAACCAAATTCGGCCTAATGGTGTTAAGCATAATGCCATTCAGCTTAATGACCAGACTACGCAATTCAGTTAAATAATAATAAGAAGAAGATTATTATCAAAGAACATGAGAAAAAGAAAGGTAAATTTTGTGATTCGAGCAAATAATAGATATCGGGAATGTTAAAATACAAATGAAGATTGTTCTCAAACAACAGCTCATGATAAAGAGAATAGAAATTTTTATGATTCGGTCAAATGACCCATGATAAAAAATTTGTCATCATCCAAAGTCTTTAAGCTCTCATTTGAATGAAATAGCAATCATGAATATACAGAGAAGTTTAAGATTGTTTGTATAGAAAAGCTCATGAGAGAAAGAATGGAACATTTTGTGATTTTTCTTTTAAATTTGATTTATGCCTGTCGTCCATTATGCCTAACGTCTATTATGCCAGCCAACCATTAATTATGCCTAACGTATGTTGTCGAACGGCCATATGCCTATCGTATTTATGCCTAACATCGTGTACCCTACACAATCTATGAATGTAGCGTAACATTGCAAATCCTGTATACTTTTAATGCCAATCTGTTGCAATTCTGGCGATAGTTAGCGCTTTAGATACCATACCGCATGATGAACTTACCGAGAACATGGATCTGCTTGAGTTTACTGCGGCACTTACGAAGAGCACTGGTCATGTTGATGACAATCTACATCAGTTCATCCGCTGAAAACAGATCGGGATTATTTGTTTGAGCTGTGGGTGGTCTCCAGAATGCCGGGGGGGCGGGGATGGTGAGCTTTGTTCAGCAGAATATCCAGACGTGAATTCGATTGTCCACGAAGAGGCGGAAAGTCATCCGCCCTGAAAGCCGGGGTCTTATCCTTCATTCGTCCTGGTTGATTGTTGTTGGACGCCTGTTTTTAGGTGTGCTTGAACTCCTCGCGTTTAGGGCACTGCTTGTCAGATCCTTGGTGAGCACCAGCACATTTGAGCATTTTTACGCCACAGCTTCATCCGCAGCACATTCGGAGATGGCGTGGTCTAGAGCGCAATTTCGCTGCAGTGCAGTGTTGCAGATAGACGGCACTTTGGGCCAGCTTGTACCGGTCCCTGATTTCAGCTTCGCTAAACTTCGGGTCGAAGTTCGGTAGGCCCATGATGACGACCTTCAATGGTTTCTCACCGGGACTGTCGTGGGTGAAGAATTTCACATTGGAAGTCCTCAGGCGGGCGAAGAGTAAGTCATACTCCTCTTTCGTACAGAGCACCACCTTGGTGCCAACTCTGTTCAGCTGAATTCGGATTT
Organism: Ochlerotatus camptorhynchus; assembly: GCF_037179485.1. Taxonomy (NCBI): domain Eukaryota; kingdom Metazoa; phylum Arthropoda; class Insecta; order Diptera; family Culicidae; genus Ochlerotatus; species Ochlerotatus camptorhynchus. Next base: position 101,089 of record NW_027041084.1, read on the forward strand.
AACGCCCAGCAACGCCAGATCCGCGATGAGCTCATTAAGATGGGCATTTTTTACTACCAACGGAGGTAGCTTCCCTTTTGCTGCGCTCATGTCGGCAGCGTCACCCAAATCTCCGATATCACTGACGCTCGTCGCGACCAATAGTACCATCGGACTAGCACCGCTTCTTCTTCCTCTTTTTGCTGCACTGTGCCGTTACAGCTGGCTGGGTATTCCCTTCACCGGTGTCCTGGGTCTCAACTTCAGCACACACATACGCACGAAAAACACACACACCCACACACACACAAATTCAACGCGAACACTAACAAAGCGAGTGAGTAAAATAGAGTACTGCTTTTAAAAGTCGAGCAGAAAGCAACTGATGATCACAGTAACGAACAACTCAAGAGCGAGTAAAAAACCGAACTGTACTGCTTGACAGTCAAGCAGAGAATCGAACAGTCCTACGTCGAAAGATATGAGTGTATAACGTTGGAGGCGCAGAAGGTGCCTTTTTTTGGGGGTCGAGAATTTATCACTTACATTAGTAAATATAATTTAAAGTCTGGAACGCGTACAAATTGGTCAACTTCAAATTCGTTCATGTGTGTTAAAAATTAAAGGAATACGGTGTGGATGGGGCGGACAGGAAATAACCAGGACAACACTTAACAATGAACAAGTTTTATTAACGATAAAGTTATCTTGGTATGACTGCTCTCTTCAGTGTCTTGATATGGAATAACGCTAGAAAATTGATTGGAGTGTTCAAGACAGCAATCCAACGCCTACTTTGTTAACACCCCCTCTCGTTTGGATACTCCTAGCTTCGTCCTTAATTCCTCGAATCGGCCAGCGTCCAAGGACTTGGTAAAGAAGTCAGCTAATTGGTTCTCACTTGCAATTGGTTCTATCAGCAGCTTCCCAGCGGTGACAAGATCCCGAAGAAAATGATGTTTGATATCAATATGCTTCACTCTCTTGCTCTCCACGTTCTTAGCCATGCCGATGCACCCACGATTGTCTTCATATATGGCAACTGGCTCGATCTGCTTTTCACCCAAATCGCCTAGGACACCAATCAACCATATTGCTTCCGATGCTGCAGCGCTTAACGCCACATACTCTGCTTCACTTGATGAAGTGGCGACCGTCGTTTGTTTTTTACTAGACCAGGCAACAGTCGATCCAAACACCTGGAAGACAAATCCGCTCACTGACTTCCTGTCCTGGGTATCGGTAGCCCAGTCTGCATCCGCGAACCCAACTAGTGGTTTTGCTTGAACATCCCGGGTTAAAGTCAAGCAATGATCCATCGTCCCTCTCAGGTAACGCACTACTCGCTTGAGCGCGGTCCAGTGCTGTTGTCCGGGTTGAGCTTGGAATCTCCCCAGGTACCCGACAGGATAGCAAATGTCCGATCTCGTTGATACCATCACGTACATTAAACTTACCAGTAGCTCACGATACGGTACTCCATTAGCTTCGGAAACTTGACGATAAAGCTGCAACCCTTTCTCCATCGGGGTCCTTGTAGGATTGCATTCCAACATGCCAAACTTCTGGAAGATCTTTTCTAGGCTTACTTCTTGAGACAGCATCATCTTTCCGTCTTGTCGATTGTAGCGTATCTTCATGCCAAGGAAGTGACTAAGCTCTCCACAGTCGGTCATGGCGAACATCCGGGATAATTCGTTCTTCAATTTCAAAATTGTTGACAGCTTCGCTCCCGCTATGAGAAGGTCATCAACATATAGTACGACGAAAATGGCATCTTCCCCCCTCTCGTCGGTACGGGTGTACAGGCAATAATCGTGCTTGGAACGAATAAAACCTAACTTCAGCAGCGCTTGATTGAACTTCTCGTTCCAGCAGCGAGGGGACTGCTTCAAACCATACAGACTCTTTTTCAATTTGCACACCGTGCCAGCTCTCGCCTTGACGCCGTTCGGAACCGCCATGAATATTTTCTCTTGCAGCTCACCGTGAAGAAACGCCGTCTTCACATCCATTTGGTGGAAATGGAACCCTTTTTGAACACCGACAGCCAGCACAATACGGATTGTCGTCAGCTTCGCCACAGGTGCGTAGGTTTCGTTGTAGTCCAAACCGGCTTTCTGCAAGAAACCTTTGACGACCAACCTTGCTTTATAGCGCACAGGGTTTCCTTCTTCATCCTCTTTCGTGCGGAAGATCCACTTTGACTGCAGCGGTTTGACGCCGGTTGGGCATGGCACCAATTCCCATACCTTGATGGCCTCCAGGGATTTCAGTTCTTCATCGATTGCATCCAGCCACAGTTTTTGGTCATTCCGCCCGTTGATTTCATCGTACGAATCCGGGAAATCTGGGAATGTTGAAATTTTTCCAGCAGACGTTGCTCTGAACCCAGTTAGAAAGTCAAGAAACTTACCTGGGAGCCTGCGCTCCCGTTCACCACGCCTAGTGTTTGACTCTGAACAGTCTTCATCTCTTGATTGTGAAGGGAGCGCCCCAGGTTTTTCAAGTTGCTCCTCAGGTTGTTCGTCTAGTTCAACCTCATCCTCGTCATCACTCAGCACAGGCATCGCGTCTTCGAACTCAACTTGCTGGTCATCTGGCTGCTCTTCCAATTCAGCTTTCTGGTCATCTTCGACGGCCAGATACAGCATTGGAATCACCAACGGTACCCTCGAATCTTGACTGTCTTCAAAAGCGTACGGTAATGAATTCTCGTCAAATTTGATGTCACGGCCTACAAGAATTTTTCTTGACGTTCTATCCCAAAGGCGGTATCCGTTGGGAGCATAGCCCACCATCACCGCCTCGCGACTCTTGTTGTCCAGCTTTTTCCGGAGTTGACCTGGCACCCATGCAAATGCTTTGCATCCGAAAATCCTCAATTTCGATAGATCAGGTTTCACACCGGTCCAATACTCAGCAGGCGTACGGTTGTCCGATAGAGCAGCAGTAGGGCAACGATTTAATATATACGTACCGGTAAGCGCTGCTTCCGACCACATGTACTTGGGCATATTCGAGTCGATCAGCATTGTCCTTACCTTTTCAATTAGCGTTCGATCGAACCTCTTGGCAACTCCGTTCTGTTGCGGAGAATATGCTACGGTTGGCTGGATTTGAATCCCCTTTCGCTTGTAGAATGCTTCTTGTTCCTTAGAGCCGTACTCACGCCCTTGACCCCGGTTAGCTTGCTGATTCGTTTTTCGAACTGGGCGGTCACCATCGCTTCGTATTCTTGAAAACGACCAAAAACCTCGGACTTCTTCTTCATCACATAGATACACGCAAAGTGACTATAATCGTCGATGAATGAAACAAAATACTTCGATCCATCCCAGGCCGGAGGATTGATTGGTCCACACACGTCCGAGTGAATCCGCTCTAGTAGACGACTAGCTCTTTCACGAGTTCCGTCGAAGGGTTCTCTGCATTGCTTACCGAGCACGCAAGTGTCACAGAACCCGATAGCATTGACCTTCGGACCAAATCCTTCCGCCACACTATACCGGGCCAACGTGTTCATCGTGGTCTGACTGGCGTGACCCAAACGACGATGCCAGAGTTTTCCAGCGTCCGATGCGCATAGATTTGCGGTAGCTCCTGAAACGTCCAAGTTTAAATCCAATTCGTACAAATTACCTCGTAGATGCGCTACTCCAATTACTGAGTCATTCTTTTTCATCATCGCTTGATGCTTTCCACCACGGCTTGTGAATAGTACGTCGATTCCCGCTTGGGACATCTTCTTCACGGATAGCAGGTTTCCTCTCAGCTCGGGCACGAAAATCACATTTTTCATTTCAAACTTCACACCTTCTCTTGATAGTCCAGTAACTTCACCTTCGTAGTTTCCGATAATTGAAACACCATTTTTGGCTACATCGATCACGAACGGTTGTTTGAGTTTCCTCACCGACTGCATGCATTCCAAAGTGTTCACCAGATGGTCGCTGCATCCAGAATCCACAACGAAAACTGACCTCTTATGTTCCGTCTTCGTCGGCATCTTGTTCACCATGAATGAAACTGATTTGCTGTTAACGGCCGCATTCTCCTTACCTTCTGGCTTCTTAACATAGCAATCTTTTTGCATATGTCCCACCTTTCCGCAACGATGGCATTTTCCGGTAAACTTTTTGGTCTTCTTATTTCGTCCTCCGACAAACGCTGCACTCCTATCTTCACAAGAATCTTCCATCCGATCAGACCGCTTGGATTCCTCCGCCAACAATCGTTGCTTCACGGTTTCCAACGTCAGGTCCTTTTCGTTTATATTCTCTAAAGCTGTTACCATGGAGTCGTAGCTGTCGGGAAGGGTCAAAAATAACTGTGATACCGTATCGTTCTCCTCCAATTTCGCACCAGCGGTCTTGAGCTGCCGTACGATGTCGTCGAACTGCTGGAAATGATGCCGCATTGAAGTACCCTCCTTCATCCGAAGTCTTGCCAGTTGCTTCCGTAACAGAGTCTGACTTGCCACAGACTTCTTCGCGAAGGTGTCTTCGAGTGCCTTCCACATATCGCGAGCCGTCTCCTTGTCCCGTACTATGCCAAGACATTCATCGGAAAGGAATCCGACCAGTAGTGACTTCGCTTTCCGATCTGTCTGCATAAACTTCGCTCTTCCAGCATCCGTTGCACCAGGAACTTGCCCCGTAAGCGCTTTTGAAACTTCCGCCGCATCCAGGTAGAGTTGAACGCGAAAACGCCAGTTCTCAAAGTTCGATCCGTTTAGCTGCGGAATTCCAGAGCCTTCCTTCGTAGACGAGCCCATAACCTAAAGGAATACGGTGCGGATGGGGCGGACAGGAAATAACCAGGACAACACTTAACAATGAACAAGTTTTATTAACGATAAAGTTATCTTGGTATGACTGCTCTCTTCAGTGTCTTGATATGGAATAACGCTAGAAAATTGATTGGAGTGTTCAAGACAGCAATCCAACGCCTACTTTGTTAACAAAAATGCATTAAAAACAACCTGAAATGCTGCATTTGGAAGCTGAGTGTATATATATAATGGTTGCTATGATGAGTTTTCACCGTTTGCTAACCAGTTTTCAAAATGACATCCAAGCAAGAGGAGCAGCCTGTCCAAATTTTGCTCGCGCAGCAAGAGAATCCGACGTTCTCACTCACCAAGTTGACAAAATTGCTGAATGTGGCCAAATCGACCGCGGATTTCAAGCAGCTTTCGGGACAGGAGTTTTATACCAGGAAAAGGGAAGGTGGCTGAAATTTTCAAAATCGTCAAACTATCGAAGTTCCTGAAAAAATATCTTGTCTGGCAGGCCATATGGACGTGTGGTCTAAAAAGCGACATTTTCATTACTACACGCAAACCAAAAACCTATTACAATGAGTTAGTTCCGTTTCCTATCATCCTCTGTTCATGAACATCGCAACGAATGTTAGAAATTGACCATGCAGGCGATGTAATGGTTTTTTGTCTTTTTTTATTTCGTGTTCTATCTACGCTTTCGACTATACCAGTAAGCTTGTAGAACGACGCACATTGTAGAACATTGTAGAACGACGCACACACTTGCCTCTAATCTCTCCAGCAGAAAAGGCATACGAAGTCGAGTATGCGAGAAAATGAGCGCTTCATGTTTGCTTTTAGGCTATCCATATTCAGAAACATGGAGAGAGCAGTGGAAAAACAAAGGTCTGATAATCGCATCGTTTGTGGTTCGAGTCCAGCCCGGCCGGACTGTTCCCAATTTTTTTCCGACATAACTAATTTACCTCACTAATACACTCTCATTTTTCGGTCTCCAATTTTCTTGCATTGGACCGCAGCTAGGTATATCGCATCCTCGGTTCATGTGGTCTCCACTAACATCCTCTGATGATGAATCCCACATAATTGTAAGCGAATCTTACATCCCCCGGTTGGGTGTACGGGAACCATCAATCAAGAGATCTACGTCCAGGAGTGCCTGGAAAAGCGGCTGCTACCATTCCTAAAACAACATAATAGACCTGTGCTGTTCTGGCCGGACTTGGCGAGCTGCCACTATGGGAAAAAGGCAATCGAGTGGTACGATGCGAACAACGTTGTTGTGGTATCCAAAGACCACAACCCTCTCAATAGCCCAGAACTCCGCCCTATCGAACGGTATTGGGCCTTGGTCAAACAGAATCTAAAAAAAAAAACTAATAAATCCATGGAAAACGGGCAGCAGTTTAAATCTAACTGGCGTTCGGCGGTGTGAATAAGGCCGATGAGACCACTGTGAAAAATTTAATAAGGGGTTTAAGCGGAAGGCACGGCAGTTCGGATTTGGCAAACCAAAAGAATAAACGAACATTTTTTCCTTTAAATATATGAATTGAACTACCAAAAGAAAAATAAGAAGATTTTTGTGATATGAATATTTACTGAAAGAAACGAATAAAATATAAGTATTATGCGGTGTTTATTTGAATTCTGTAACAAGAACTCGATTATAGTTCTTTCTTACAAATCTTCAACCATTCCTCCTTTACGATGTCCTCTTTATCAACACACTTTTGCCTAATTACCGATTAATCTTCCATGTTCTGCTGAGTTTTAGAATATTTCAACAATCATCGTTAATTTATTCATTAATACCGCGATACAACCGGATTATGAATAATGCTTCATTGACAACTGCTTCCATATTGTTCATCCACAGCTTCGCGATATTATTAATTTAGTAGGTAGTGTGCTTAAACTGTGGGGAACCTATAATAGACCAAAGTGATTAAGGCATCAGCATAATAAATTGTACCATTTCGAGACAGCGATATCATGCTAATGAGCCAAGTAAATTGAACACCGCACAAAACGTCCCCATAACTTCCCGTCGTCAAAGACTTCCACACCCACGCTTAACAAATTCCATTACCGAGAGAACATGGCCAAAGTTTCACCCGGTTTCCACAATCCACCGACATTTATCTCAGGCTTGCCGGGATAAGAGCGAGTGAGCTCATTTAAATATTAATACCATCCAATCGTCTAGTTTTGGATCCGCTGTTCGGTTTCCGCTGTTTTCCGGAACCTCTCTCGGGATATCTACTGGTGCCGATTTCCGATGGCAATCGTGTCGCATCGACGATAACCACGCAGCTCAGCCGTCCTACAACCAACGGTACGAAGGCGGCGCACAGTGGCGGGCGAGCTAGATTTAGTGTACCGGTCGACTGTCGACGGAATCTCTTAATCTTCACAACATTAACTTAATTTCGATAAACATCTTAGCCGCACAGTGCCATGGCACGGCAATGGTGGAACTTGGAGACAATTTATGTTCGATGGGGATTGTGACCACTTTCATGCGCAATTGCTTCTGCTGCAATGAGAATTGAGCTGGCGTTGGTGGTTTGGTTTCGAAGTCCGATGAAATTCACCCACAAATGTACATACATCGAACTTATGCAAGAAACAAACTTTCCGTCACGCCTCGAAGGAAGCGAAATTTACCAACACAGAATTATTTAGCTACACACTTACTTCCGTTTCTATTTTCAGTTGACCGTCGTACCGAGAGCATGCGAACGAGTCACATTTAAATACGCAAGGGGAGGGATGGTTTTGTCAAGGGTCCTTTTCGCTGGAAGGCAGCTTGAGGATCCTAACCGAAACCGTAAACATGATACTGTTACTGCTTGTTGCCGTTGTTTTTGTGCTGGTCCGGATCGAAAGGTTTTGTCATGCGAGACGTTTGCCCACTTCCATGCTGAGGCTAATATTAGCCGGAATTCCCTTTTCCCATTAAGGATCAAGCGATGCGTTTGACATCGGGTGGGGACTATGGAACCGTAAATGCAATGGAGTGGATAATAATTAGCTTGGTGGTGTTTCCTGAAATCTGAAGTGTGTTTGATTTGGGATCTAGCCGGTTGTACATTAGCTGGAAGATGAGGGATTCGGAAAGTATACCGATTAGCGTTTCTGTGTAGGTATATTTGCTATCTATTTCGATGTTGTTGAACGTTTGTTTGATATTAGTTCGATTTCAATTGAGTTTCAATAAAAGTGAAAATTCTTTCCGTTGAATTTCAACTTTGATTCTCAACAACGAAGATGCCGAATAAGCAGCTTTCCTCCGAAAAGGCGCTACTGAGTTCTATTCACCGCTTTTTCTCGGCGGGTTTTCAACCAAACACTTTGATTTTCTGCGAGTGACACTTCATGGCTCTGTCACTTGATTTTATATTTATTTGCCATTAATCAATAAAATTGTTTTAAACTTAACGAAATAAAACTCTTGCAGTTAGTGTTCTCCTTACTGTAGCTTTGGACATAGTTAGATCAATACTTTCACAATAATTATTATACACTCTCATCATTCAATTTAATGGTTCATTTTTACCATAATTCATTTCGAATTCTTAACATGCGTGATGGTACGTAATAATTTAATGCTCATATCTTTTTTTTTTTAAATTCCTAAGAGCAAATAACAAAAACTGTTTTTGAGCTGATTCTATACGATTTATATAAGTTTCACACTGCAATATTCGAGAATTGTTCTCACGTAAGCTGTGTAAAGTGCTAATATACCATGAGTCCTTAAATGATAACTAAATCTTTTTATGAATCCCAACATATTATTTGCTTTGTAAATTGTGGTATTCACATGATCTATAGATGTCAACTTCGAGTCCTAAGTCCTTAATTTTAACGAACCTTACAATCATCTGGTTTCGCGGAGTACAGGTAAAATCTAGAGAAGTGTGTTTTCTGGAATAAGATATAATATTGCATTTTTTAACATTAATTTCCAGCAGACTGTTAAAATACCAATTGTAGAAAACATCAATTTCATCTTGAAAATGTAGCAATTGTTAAAGATTTCCATGTACAATTTCATATCGTCAGCATATTGGTCATTCCATCTCAAGTGACCGCCAAAAACTGAAGAATTGCATCGACCCTCCCCGATTTGAACCAAACTTGGTGGAATGATTTATTTTAGGCCAACAATAAAAAATCCAACGTTTTGTACCCATCGACTCACCCCCCGGTTCTGGAGACTGCCCCCACTTTTTTTCGATCTTCAAGAAACACCATTTTTCTTTTGAACATATCTCTGGACAAATTATGCTACAGACAGGATTGGGCACTCATTTTAAAGGATTTTTAACGTACAATCAAATGACTGATTGGTCGATTAGGCAGTAGCAACCGTAGCAGCCAGTGAATAAAAGGGAACACACCAATATGATTACCAGTGATGTCGAAATCAACGAAGTGTCAAATGTATTGATGTTGATCCCGGATATTGGTAGCTGTAAAGTTGTTATCTGGATTTTATATTTAAAAATTTATTAGTTAACATTGCATTTTGTGTTTTAAAATTTAGTGGAAATGTTACAATCAAATAAGAACTGGTTTTGGCTGCATATATTAATTTGTTGATCCAAAACATAAATCTTCATAACAATTTAAATAACTTTCTGCAATCTTAGCAACACGAAACGACACCGTAAATCTTCATGAAAAATTTGCAATGAGGTATGCATAACAAATATCAAAGTTAACACCCGATCCACCAAATCATCAATATAGCACACCGGACGACCGAGCACCTGCGATACGCTGACGCTGCACCACATCGAGGCATTCAACCCGTGAGGAATTCAAGCTGTTGTCAACGAGTAGCCACTGCTTAGTTTGCATTTTGTACTTAACTCATAATTGAAATAAAATCATACTTCACTTCTGTTTCGACCGTCAACGAGTTCGAGTCCTTTTTTAAAAATTCGAAAAGACCCTCCAGGTCTTAACTGGCGCCCGAATAGGGACCGTTTTATCCAGTAATTGTATAAGTGTCTAATCACGAAGCTGCCCTGAGCCACCATTGAGGAGCCAAACGACCGGATCTAACTCCAATTGCTGTCAAATCAGCGATTTGCGTCTTTGGAATCGGTGACTAGGTACACTGGAAAAGAACACCCGCTACCCGTACCAGTGGTTATTGGAGTTTATCGCTGCCACCGACAGGAAATGAAAACCCTGCTCCTGCTGCTACTGTGAGTACCAATTTAACACAGAAAGAAATAGTTTTAAGCCAAAACTGCACCGTAAGCTGCTAGTGCGTAAAAAAAATAATCGTATCCTAATTCAGAGGGAGGTGGGCTGACCCACAGTATCCAAGCCCCTGAAATATCACAAAAAAATACCGCAAACTAACATAAAAAATTTCCAAACTTTAACCATCTAAATTCAAAACCATACAAACGCGAAATCGAATACTAATAACCAGAGGTGGCAACAGTACATTTTTTGAAAAACCATCTTCCAGAGCGAAACAAAACAGCCAGCACACGGGCGACCGTGTATAACTGCATTCCAAGCGAACAGCGGAGATAGAGAATAAATAAAATCTCGCAGCCTGATTTTTCCAAACAGTTTATTGTAATGAAATTTTAGCTGCAGGCTTGCGTGTGACAGTAAATTACCAGCTCCCTTATTTACGCATAATTTTAACATCAATGCTTATGAGTGGTTAGTCTTCATTCTTATCTTTTAATTCCATGCAATAAACATCAAATAAATGCAGTAATTAGCCAGAAATCAGCAAAATTCTACACGACATAAATTTATGTCGCGCGCGCCGCCGGTCTTGTCTGCTTCTTTGTGTGAAAATGTTCTGTCGCTGGCAGAAAACATTTTAGAAATGTCATGACATTTTTGCCGCTTGCCAGTTTGTTTTTGTGTGTCGTCACAATGGTTATTGCAAAATGTATCAAATGTTATGGAAAAAATGTTAAACTCCAGGACTCGTGCCACCACTGCTAATAACACAGCGGACCACCCGTAAGTGACCCGCTAGAATATCACAGATAGGCGCGCTACTAACTCAAAACAAAACAAAAAAATCAATCAAAAAAAGTGAGTGAAGTGAAGTGAAATTAGCAGTGTTATCTTAATTTTTCCAAAAAAATGGCAAATCCAGCTAACCTAAATCCAATCCTACAACCCGCACAATTAGTTGTTCCAAATCCCGTTCCCATTCCAAACGTACCGCGTCCAGCTCCACGATATGCGATTGACGCAAACGTAGGGTTCCTCGACGTTGAAGATTGCCTTGAATTATTCAATGACTTTCGGGATAGTTACAAGTACCATCTCGTGATGAAGATTGTAAGACGAAAAATAAAAAAAACGAAGCAAACGATATCCTCATTTCAAATAACACTCCAAACGATTGGAGTGAGATAAAAGATGTTTTAAGACTATACTACGCTTACAAACGCGATCTGATGACGCTTGACAACCAGTTAAAGGTCATGTCAAGAAGACCGCAAGAAACCATTGAAACGTACTACAGTAGAGTGTGCGAGATGATAACATTGATCAGCTCAGCAATCTCTACAGACGAAACATGGAAAGGGCATGAGGCAGCCCTAATCAAGCTTTATAACATGATGCCCCTCGACACGTTCATCCGAGGTTGAACCTCTGTCATTATTCTGCAAAAATTACAAACCAAAATCACTAGCGTCAGCCTACCACTACTGCGTAGAATTTTTGAATCTAAATGCTCGTAGTGCTCCCTTCAAATCTAATCCTTTGGCACCAATCCCAGCTCCTCGTGGTAACATTCCAGTTCCACCACCCAGACCTGTTCCAACAAATAATCCAAATGCTCCACCACCTCCACCTAGAAACCATTACCAACCTCCACCAGTAAACTTTAGACAACCATATCCTGTCCAAGCCAACCATCAAACTCCTTTCCAAACACATTCCCATAACAAACAACCATATTCCTTCCAAACTCAACATCAACCTCCATTCCGACCGCAAAATACAAATGTTTTTGCCCCAAATAGGACCTTCTACGAACAGCAACCTAAACCTAAGCCAATGGACATAGATAAATCAATTCAATCCCGCATGCTAAATTACGGCAATCGACCAAACTTCAAAACTACAAGACCAACATCCGAGTCTATGCAGGCTAATAATCCACCCACAAAACGAGTTGCCCATCAACTCGAAGATATTTCAAGAGAGGATTACGATGAACCTGATGAAGTAAATTTGAATTTTGCTGAAGAAACAGAAACTTTTGAACTGCAAGAATTAACAGGACTCCAAGATGAGGAAAATGAGACAAACGTAAATTTTTTAGAGAACGACACGGAATGGATGAGCAAATGGTTCGATTGAAAGCCAAAATCTCTCCCCTTCGGTACCTCAATGCAGGCATGTCTAAACGCAACACTACACTGCGTACTGCCTCTTTTACACACCAATGATGACGCTGGAAAACGAGTACTGCAAGCCAACCAGTATGCAGTACTCTCGGAAGAAAATGGCGATGGTGACGCCGTTCCCATTGCAAGACGAGAGCGGATTCCCCCGCTTTTCACGCTGGTGAAGGATGTTGCCAAGCTGGGTGCCTAACTGGCAAAACACAAGCTGCTGCCTCGCTTCAAGCTTTGCAGCATCGGTACCAAAATCATGTGCTCCAGCCTGGAGGAGTACAAACAAATAGGAAGTTTCCTGAAGAACAACAACGTGGACTTCTTCACGCATGATCTGCCATCGAGCAAGCCACTGAAGGTGGTTTTGCTTGGATTACCGTCGTTCGAGGCTGCTGCGGTGAAGTCCGAGCTGGAGTGGATTGGGCTCCAACCTGAGGCCGGGTTCCAGATGAACCGGCGTCCCAACCAAAACACCAGCTTCCGTGATCTGTTGTTCCTGGTGCATTTCACGAAGGGATCCACCAGTCTTGCGGCTCTGAGGTCCAAAATCTGGGACCTGTTTCAGGTCATCATCAGTTGGGAGCATTACAAACCCCAACATTATGATGTAACGCAGTGTATGAACTGCCTCTCATATGGCCATGGCACCAAAAACTGCCACATGAAGACAAACTGCGGCAAGTGTGCTGGAACTCACTCAACTGCGTCTTGTGAGCAAGTCGATGACATCGAGCCACCGTGTGTCAACTGCGGTGGAAACCACCAAGCCTCCAATCGCGGATGTCCCAAGCGAGTGGAGTTCATTAATATCCGTCGTAAGGCCACAATCAACAACCAGCTCGGTCGCCTTCGTAATCATCGTTCGCCTCCTGTACTAACGGAAGTCCAGTACCCAGCTCCCCGTCGACATGTTCCGAACCTAGTCCCGCTTCCGCTCAACAACCAACAAGCCAATCCCGCGAGTATCCAAATGGTTCCCAACAGTCGGACAGTTCAGCATCGTCTCGCTGTTGCTGCGGCCCAGCCAATTCCGCTGTTGCTGCGGCCCAGCCAATTGGAAAGCTTGCTCACTGACGAACAAGCATAGAGAGCTACTCGATTTCCTCAACGCCAAGGAGGTCGACATTGCTATCATCACCGAGACGCATCTGAAGCCCGAACTGAACGTATTCCTTCCCGACTTCCGGCTCGTCAGACTTGATCGCACCTGCTCTGGAGATGGAGGAGTGGCCATCGCTGCAAGACGGAACATCAGTTGCCGGCTGCTACCAAACTTCCAGCTGAAAACAATTGAAGCCATAGGAGTGGAGGTGAGCACATCACTTGGCCCAATCACCATCATCGCGGCCTACTGCCCCAAGCAAAACAACATCAGGGACGGGTGGTCAGTGGCCCTCCGCAAAGACATCATCAAACTCACCCGGAGGAGCGGGAACTTTATCATCGCTGGCGATCTGAACGCAAAACATCAAGCTTGGGGCAACGGTCGGAGCAATAGAAACGGCATCATCCTCAATGAAGACCTGCAAGAGGGCCACTATACCATCTTGGCCCCGGACTCTCCCACCCGGTTGAGTCGGTCTGGGGTCCATGCGACCATCGACATCTTCGTAAGCAACATGGGACACAACGTCTCGCAACCTGTGGCATTCCAGGAGCTGAGCTCGGACCACTACCCGGTGGTGGCCGAAGTTGGATCCTCGGTAAACCGATTCGAAGCTTCCCGGCGCAACTACCATCGAGTCAACTGGGCGCAATATCAACACTGCGTCGACACAACCATCGACTACGATGTCCAACCGGGGACGTCGGAAGATGTTGACCGGTGTCTACAAACCATCGAGGAGGCGATTTCCCGGGCCAGGGAACAACACGTGCCAGTATCCAGACAGGTGAGTAACACTCTGAACCTTGACAGCCCTACCAAAGATCTCATTAGACTCCGTAACACCATTCGTAGGCAGTACCAGCGTACTGGCCTGCCTAACTTGAAGACCAATTGTAATCGATTAACAAAGATCATTCAGGCCAGGATGGTGGATCTCAGAAATAACGATTTTGCTAGTAAGATCCGCTCTCTCCCAGATTGTGCTAAGCCCTTCTGTAAACTTACAAAAATTCTTAAAAACAAGCCTAGGCCCATTCCACCACTGACCCCACTGGATCGTCCCGGCGACCCAGTGGTTCATCTGATAACTCCTGAAGAGAAGGCTGCCGCGATAGGTCAACACTTCGTCAGCTCCCATAATCTCGAACAAAACATCGTCAGCCCTCATGAATCTGAGGTTGCTGAAAATGCTACCAATCTTCTTCAGATTCCTAACATTTTTCCAGAGGAACCCGAGATTACGGCTGACGAACTGTTGGCCTATATCAAATCATCTAAAAACATGAAGGCCCCAGGTTTCGACAACATCCTGAATCTGGAACTCAAACACTTGAGTTCCAGATTCTACAACCATCTGGCACTGATTTTTAATCAGTGCCTCAGACTTGGCTACTTTCCCTCGTGTTGGAAATCAGCTAAAGTCATACCCATCCGGAAACCTGGGAAGGATCCGTCCTCTCCTTCAAGTTATCGACCAATCAGCCTTCTCTCAGGGTTATCAAAACTGTTCGAAAGAGCACTGTACCACCGGCTCCTAACATCTGCCGATGAAAACAACTTGTTACTCGAGGAACAGTTTGGTTTTCGGAAAGGTCGTTCGACCGTCCACCAGCTGACTCGAGTAACAAACATTCTCAGACGGAACAAGTCTGTTTCGAAAACATCTGCAATGGCGTTGTTGGACGTTGAAAAAGCATTCGACAATGTCTGGCATGATGGCCTGGTGTTCAAATTGCAGCAGTACGGTCTTCCAATCTTCCTAGTGAAGATCATAAACAACTATCTATCAGACAGGACGTTCCGAGTCTCTCTGTATGGCATCTCATCGGATGCTTTCAGCATCGGTGCCGGGGTTCCACAAGGAAGCATTCTTGGCCCCATCCTATTCAACCTGTTCACCTCCGATATGCCGGCTCTCCCTGATGGTGGATCGTTGTCTCTGTTCGCAGATGACACATCCATCGTCTACAAGGGTAGGGTCATCGGAGCTCTGACTGCCAGACTTCAGAGAGGCCTGGACGTTCTGTCTGAATATTTCAACAGCTGGAAGATCCGTATCAACGCGGCAAAGACCCAGGTCATTATCTTTCCACACTCTAAATCTCCTAGACTTGTTCCGTCGGAGAATAACAAGATCTGCCTGAACGGCACAGTGGTGGAATGGTCCAAAGAGGTCGTGTACCTCGGGCTAACACTAGACAGCAAGCTTCTTTTCAGGGAGCACGTTGACAAAACAAAAATCAAGTGCAACATCTTGATAAGATCGTTGTATCCACTTATCAACAGGAAGTTAACCCTGTCCCTGAAAAATAAGCTTGCTGTCTACAAATAAATCATCCTTCCTGTAATCGAGTACGGTATGCCAATCTGGGAGAGTTGCACAAAATGCCATCACCTTAAACTCCAAAGGATCCAGAACAAGATCCTTAGGATGGTCCTAAACAGTCCCCCGCGTACTAGAAATTCTGAGATCCACTTCCTGGCTGGAATTCAAACATTAGAAGAACGGAGAGTATTCATCCTGGAAAGGTTCAGAGACACCTGTCTGAGATCAAATCATCAGATCATACGTGATCTTGCACGTTAGGTTAAGTTATACTCGTAGTTAGGTAGGTTATCACTTTTTTCAATTCAAATAAAACACATCCCCAAAGGGATATTCTGTAAACTAGTTGAAAAACGCAAATATTAAATTAGAATATCAAATTAAACAAAGATGAAGAGCCAAGTAGGCTAATCAATTTAAATGATAAATCAATGTACTACCATAATCAACAGAAATAAACATAATTTTACTACTACTACACAAATTTCAAAATTATTAGATGACGGAATCATTCGACCATCTAGATCTCCTTGGAACTCACCAGTTTGGATTGTCCCAAAGAAGATGGATGCGTCAGGTAAGAAGAAATTTCGGATCGTCATAGATTATCGGAAATTAAACCAAAAAACAATTTCAGACAAGTATCCGATGCCTGAAATCTCGAACATACTTGATCAACTCGGTGGAAACCGTTATTTTACTACCTTGGATCTAGCCTCTGGGTTGCATCAAATAAAGATGAATCCCAGAGACATCGAAAAAACAGCATTTTCGGTAAACCATGGCAAATACGAGTTTGTTCGTATGCCATTTGGTTTAAAAAACGCTCCAGCAATTTTCCAAAGGGCAATGGACGACGTATTACGTGAACACATAGGCAAAATCTGTTATGTGTACATGGAAGATGTCGTTGTTTTCGGAAAATCATTGGAAGCGGCTATGCAACATTTAGAAACCATTTTAAAAATACTACAGGAAGCGAATCTGAAAGTCCAACCCGATAAGTCAGAATTTTTGAAAAATCGGTAGAATTTCTAGGATACGTAATTACTGAAAATGGAATTAAAACAAACATAAATAAAATCGAAACAAAAGAGAAATGGCCTGAACCGAAAACGATCAAGGAATTAAAAGGATTTTTGGGTCTAATTGGATATTACCGAAGATTTGTGAAAGATTTTGCTAGAATAGCAAAACCTCTTAAAAATCTGTTCAGAGGGGAGAGAGACCCTTCATCAAATAAAAAAAATTAGCTTTGAAGATACAGAGAAAGAAGCTTTCGATAAACTCAAAACTATACTCACCTCTAGTGATATTTTAACATATCCAAATTTCAAAAAACCATTTTTTATAACCACAGACCCTTCTAATTATGCCATAGGAGCAGTTCTTAGTCAAGGCGAAATGGGAAAAGATAAACCCATTCACTTTGCCTCTCGGACATTAAACAAGCCGAGGAAAACTTCTCAGCCACAGAAAAAGAAATTCTTGCTATCTACTGGGCCTTGAAAGTTTTCAGGAACTACATCTACGGTCAAAAATTCACAGTAATAACAGATCATCAACCGATAACTTTCTCTCGTCAAAAAACACCAATGCCAAATTAAAACGCTGGAAGTCGTTTTTGGAGGAACACGACTACCAGATAATATATAAACCTGGGCGGACAAATGTTGTTGCAGACGCTTTAAGTAGAGCTCAAAAAAATTCACTCACCCCATCACAATATTCGGCCGAAGACGATGATAGTAACTACATAATTTCAACCGAAGCTACACTAAATGCATTTCCACTTCAAATTATCCTTGAACAGACAAACACGAACCCCGAAACGATAGTGACGTTACCCTTTCCCGGTTACAAAAGAATTTTAATTAGGCGAACTCGATTTACAGAACAAATTCTAACTACAATAATGAAAGAGTTCTTCATTCCGAGTAAGCTTACTGGTCTATACACATCTGAAACTATTCTTGGACAACTTCAGGAAATATATAGGAAATACTTTAGCAGAGCAAACTTATTGAAAATCCGATTCACACAAAATTTTCTAATTGACGTAATCGACCCTAATGAGCAAGATAAATTAATTGAAAAGACTCACGAAAGAGCCCACCGAGGCATTGATGAAAACAAGAAACAAATTTTGCGTGAATATTACTTTCCAAAGCTCTCTGCTAAACTTAAAGACTTTGTGCGGACGTGTGACACTTGTAACACTACAAAATATGACAGACATCCCTTAAAAATCCATATCCAAGAAACACCTATCCCAAACCACCCATACGATATCATTCATATAGATATTTACCAGGTCGATAACAATTACTTCTTGTCTAGCCTAGACAAATTTTCAAAATTTGGAAGGATGATACCAATCAAATCCCGACATATTATTCACATTCGCCGAGCATTTGAGGATACTATAACATCTAACATCATTCCTTCAGCCGTGACAACAGATAACGAGAAAGCATTTTTGTCACCAGAAATAAGAGGCATAATGTTAGATCTGAACATCCGAGCTTATGTGACACCTAGCAACAAGTCAGAAGTGAATGGACAAGTTGAACGTTTCCATTCAACAATTACCGATTTATATCGTATTGAAAAATCCTTTAACCCATCCTATCTCTGCAAAAGATTAATGACAATTTCTGTGAACAAATGTAACGATACAATCCATTCCACTACCGGAAAAACACCCAAGGAAATTCTTTTTGGCAAATCAAATAACTCCATTCCCGTCGAAAAACTCGACAGAATCAGAAAGGAAAAACAACAAAATTTATTAGGCACTCATAACAAAAATCGACAAGAACCACCAAAGTTAGAAACAGGACTGGAGATTTTTGTGAAGGATAAAATTTTCAAAGGCGAACATAAACCAATTTTCAAAAAACATTTTGTTCAAACTAATCAAAGAGTAACAGTGAGAAACGAGAAAAATCAGAATCTACATAAATCAAACATTAAGACTTTAAATAAACGAACCCAAAATTAGAGAAGTTCTGGTGAATCCTGCAACCTTCCTCTAATGCCACCCCTATCATTTTCATTTCAGCATATCTCCCATCCTTGCATCCATCCAGATCCACAACCTTGATAAAAACCCCATAGCACCTGATAGACGAAGCCTTGCAGTTTGTTACCACATCGGTCATCACCAATAGAGAAGTCATTTTGTACATCGTAGGCATCCCCAAATTCAGCAAAACCACATTTCAACACCTTCGAGCAGAAGCCGTGATTAATCGAGCAGAGCGTATCATAATACCTGGCAGATTATTCTTCAAAAGCGAGTCAAACCTGTATCCCTTAACAACACCTTGTGCAAAATTAGCAAACTGGACCATTTGTAAAACGTCTGAACTAAAAGACGTGTCTAACGATAGATGCATCAGCAACGTCATAATAGGATCCCCTAGCAACTGTTCATACGAAGCAGTCTACTATCACATTCCAGTCATTGAGATGGGAACCACTACAGTAGTTTTGAACGATGTAAACGATACATTACGCAACACCTGCGGAGCTACGAACATACACCTACAAGGCTCATATCTGATCGTTTATGAAAACTGTTCTATTACCTTTCAAAACTACACTTTTACGAACGCAATAATCCGAGTCGTAGAACAACCGTTCTTTACGCCATCAACTGATTTAAACATATCCAGAATTCAAACATACGAAACTGTTAACATTAACAGAATACATCTTCATTTAGAAAACATTAACAAATTGGGATACCTGCAGACAAAGGCAGATGTAACATCATGGTCATTGTGGGGAGGATTATCGTTTACCACAACATTGATCATCTTAATTGGATTCTATATCTTCGTTAAGGCACGTCAACAAACCGCTTCAATCAACATTAGTACACCGCACGAAAAACCACAGGCTCTTCCGCTACATTACACATATCAACCACCGACACTTGCTGACACCTACATTACTACCAGTCATTGACCCAGGAGGCTCAACATTTCAAAGGGGGAGTAGTTAACACCCGATCCACCAAATCATCAATATAGCACACCGGCCGACCGAGCACCTGCGATACCCTGACGCTGCACCACATCGAGGCATTCAACCCGTGAGGAATTCAAGCTGTTGTCAACGAGTAGCCGCTGCATAGTTTGTATTTTGTACTTAACTCATAATTGAAATAAAATCATACTTCACTTCTGTTTCGACCGTCAACGAGTTCGCGTCCTTTTTTAAAAATTCGAAAAGACCCTCCAGGTCTTAACTTCAATAAAAACAATATTCTCGATTGTCGTGTCCCGTCCCAGTTTACGGATAGTGTCTGAGAAGTGTCAGTTGGAATTGTGGTTCACTTGCAGTCGTTACTATCTGGTTAAAAATGGCGTGTTCTATTGGATTGTATTTTAAAAGGAAATGTACTATCGCATGGTCCTCCCGTCAGTTCTCATCTCGGGAATGGAATCTTTTCAAACTTCGATCCGGTGTTCTCAGTTTGAAAACGGTTTTATGCAGCTAAGCAGAAGCAATGCTGTAACCCGTTAAAAGTGCATTCAAATATTCGCCGAAGAAATTTGAAAACAATTTCCAAACAATTTCACGACGATTTTAATCATCACGTAAAGGATGTGATTGAGGGTCGCAAAATCTGCGTTCAATGCGTTAAGGCAGTAAGGGAAAAGGCTTTGCAAGAGGAATCGTATAAGGGACCTCATGCTGAAAATGGTAAGTTTGCGAATGGTAGTGAAATAATACGTTTCCTGTGCAAAAAATTACATTAAATTACAAAAGACTATTTTTCGGCAGATGGAGCTGGGATTACTTGTCCAGCCGATGCGTGGGAGGATGTAGACATACCGGGTAAGAAAAAGGCCATTTGGGGGGCTGTGGGTCTTAAATTTTATACTTTATTTTTCACGCTGTTACTTATTTAACACAGAGGTTGAAGATGACAGCGATGATGACATGAATTGACATTTTCAAATTTAAACACCACGCTGGAGTCGCTTGGTCAATCACCGATTCGTATAGACATAAGGTGAACCGATCGATGAAATATCCCACAGGAAAGTACTCCAATGCTTCAAAAGCGTTGGAAACTGCATTTGCCGCGCACTCGGCGAAGATTGCTTGTTGGAAGAAAAAAAATCACAGACTGGACAATATGAGGCAAATGGAGAGAAGATAATCAAGCAGCTGAAAGAAAAGTTTCGGATTTGTACGAAAGATAGCGATAAAATCCAAGTCTTGTCAGTTTTGCCCAAATCCTGGACTGTGCGCAAAATTCAGAGTAAGCTTAATTAATTTAGAACAGAGTTTAGAATTAATTGATTGCATTTAGTGATCTACAGGCGAGTTCGAGTGTTCCGAAAGATTAGTTCTAAATACGAAGAAGTGCGTTGAACAGAAAGGTGTTCTCTGTTAACCTAATCCAAGAAAAGGTCACCCAGGTCAGAAGACGTCGTGCATACGGTTTTATCATTTTACCGTGAAGCTGATGTAAAGAGTTAGCCGGAAAG
The DNA here is from genome assembly GCF_037179485.1 of Ochlerotatus camptorhynchus. Lineage (NCBI taxonomy): Eukaryota > Metazoa > Arthropoda > Insecta > Diptera > Culicidae > Ochlerotatus > Ochlerotatus camptorhynchus. The sequence continues at coordinate 122,207 of NW_027041084.1, forward strand.
AAGGAATTCAAGAGTGTTTGAGAAGGAAACTCTCGTGTTCTGAAGCAAAAGCGGTTAGTGCTGGAAAATCTCAGGGAAACTTTCTCTTTCTTTAAAGAGAAGTTTCCCAAAATCGACATTGGGTTTTCAAAATTTGTGTGTTGTGTGCTGGCTGGAGCTGCAGGAACACACACAGTTTGCGTATGCGTGGTTCACGAAAATTTTAAACTCAAATTTTTGAGTGCTACACGCAAACCAAAATTCTATTACAATGAATGTTAGTTCCGTTTCCTATCATCCTCTGTTCATGAACATCGCATCGAATGTTAGAAGTTGACCTTACAGGCGATGTAATGGTTTTTTGTCTTTTTCATTTCGTGTTTTTTCTACGCTTTCGACTATACCAGTAAGCTTGTAGAACGACGCACATTGTAGAACATTGTAGAACGACGCACACACTTGCCTCGAATCTCTCCCGCAGAAAAAGCATGCGAAGTCGAGCATTTTTATTTCGGGTTCAATCTACGCTTTCGACTATACCAGTAAGCTTGTAGAACGACGCACATTGTAGAACATTGTAGAACGACGCACACACTTATCTCGAATCTCTCCAGCAGAAAAAGCATACGAAGTCGAGCATGCGAGAAAATGAGCGCTTCATGTTTGCTTTTAGGCTGATCCATATTCATAAGCATGGAGAGAGCAGTGGAGAAAGCACAGGTCTGATAGTCGCAACGTCCGTGGTTCGAGTCCAGTCGGCAACCTTTTTTCTATTTTTTTCGACATAATTAATTTCACTCACTAATACACTCCACATTTTTCGGTCTCCAATTTTCTTACATCGGACCGCAGCTAGGTATATCGCATCCTCGGTTCATGCGGTCTCCACTTACATCCTCTGATGATGAATCCCACATAATTGTAAGCGAATCTTACATCCACCGGTTGGGTGTAAGTTCTACGAAATTCAAAGGCAAGTAGAAGGTACGAAAGCATTCTCTTCGTACAGAGACGTACTGAAGCAGAACCTCTGTGATCCACCATCGGAGCCATGATTTTTGAATAAGTGTGCCAATACAGTTTGTGGCGATTTGGATTCGATTAGAAAAACGATTTGGTCATATTTGGACTCAGCAAGATCGGTGCAGTTTGGAAACGAAAGTCAGTGATGCAGAAGCTTTCATTAATACATCTCTTGAAGCTATCCCAGAGGTCTGAAAACACGATTATATTGCTGCAAAACAGGCAGACTTCTATAAAAATACTCGGGACAATCTGCAGGAAGGAGAAGTTCTTGTTGTTGCGGACTTTTCCGAAAGTTATTCGTTTGTGTTCCAAGACAGCGTACAAGGGGCTCACTATAATAACCTGCAAGCCACTGTCCATCCATTCGCCGGATATTTCTTAGAGCAAGAAAAGGTTGTTCCATTAAACTGTATCATTATCTCCGACGTTCTCAATCCACAGCTATCTTCCACAGTTTCCAGAGGCAGTTTATGGCATTCCTGAAATCTCGGCTCTCACATTTGACTAAAATTATATACTTTTCTGATGGTGCTGGTTCGCAATATAAAAACCGATTCAACGTCATCAACTTGCTCTACCATCGAGAAGACTTCGGAGTTCCGGCTGAGTGGCATTACTTTGCCACGGTACACGGCAAAGGCCCTAGTGACGGTTTAGGAGATACTTTGAAAAGATTGGCAACGAGAGCCAGTCTACAGGGTACAACGATACAAACGCCAAAAGAGTTATACGAATGGGCACTGTCAAATTGCAATTTGAATGTACAATTTGTGACATCGGAGCAATGCAATACGAATAAGCAGGATTTAGAAGCCTGATTCGCTCTAGCACGACCCATTCCTGGAATTTGCGGAATGCATTGTGCCACCCCTACCACCCCCTACTGTTCTTATGAAAACGATTTCTTGTTCAGAAACGGGTTCATGTTTCAAAGTAATTTCAAAAAAGCGTTCACATTCACTACCCAAATCTAAGGAAAAACGGAAGAAGTAATTACTCATGCTACTCAATGTATTAGATGATATTTGTTCAATAAATGATAGCAATAAGTAGAATAGAAACACGGCTGCTTTAATTTAGAATCAAATTAGTTTTTGAATATTTCAAAAGCTTATTTAAAATAGTCAGTAAATAAAGATACACAAAACGAATGGATCTGCCTAAAATACCATGTAATACGAAATACATTTCCGAACGCAAAAAAATAAAGTGTTGGAAATAAGAAAAAATATCAATCTAAATTTAAGTTTGCAACGCTGGCAACACTGTCGAAACAAATCTGGTTTAATATTATCTGAGCATTTGATTGTATAAAATGAAAGAAGGATTAGATCCTCATCTAACTTACAGGTTTCATCGTTTCTATCAACTTTCAGGATTGTCCAACGTTTCATATTGAAGGGTTGCACAGTAATGGAACTTTTTAAAAACATTAAATCTTTAAACATCCATATCTCCCAAACGAAAAAAGGAGTTTTTGGTGGTAAGGTAATTCTTATGTAAAAATGTCTGCCGAACATTTTGGTGCTGTCAAAACTAGAAAAAAATGGGGGCATTTTGAGATATTTGCATTTTAAATTTTAAATTGCAAAAATCGATAAGTTGACAACACTGCATAAAAATTTTGAGTACGTCATTTGATTGTACGTTAAAAATCCTTTAAAATGAGTGCTCAATCCTGTCTTTAGCATAATTTGGTCCAGAGATATGTTCAAAAGAAAAATGGTGTTTCTTGAAGATCGGAAAAAAGTGGGGGCAGTCTCCAGAACCGGGGGGTGAGTCGATGGGTACAAAACGTTGGATATTTGATTGTTGGCCTAAAATAAGTCGTTCCACCAAGTTTGGTTCAAATGGGAGAGGGTCGATGCAACTGACTCGGTCACTTGAGATCAGAGTTAATGTACACGTGCATCCATCCCGCGTGATAGAGACACGCTTTCTATAAGATCGTAGGTGCCTGGTACATTTCGAGACGTATTATTTAGCGTTTCTTTTTTGTTCCTACGTGCCTCATGCGTGTCACATGTGCTGTGTCTCATGAGCTAAGCTCGGCGAGCTCCAAGGAGATCGGCAGCGTACCTACGTTCTGCGTGCATGCTAAAAGTGGCTGGTTGGCGCTAAAGAAAACAACAGAGAACTGTTGATCGAGTAGTCCTGTCACATTCTCGTGTTGCTGGTACAACTGATTGATTTCAGTCAGTTGGTATTCAGTTTTTGAGGGTTAAGAGATTGCGGTTTTGTAGAAGTATTTCAAGCGGAAGATGAGTTAAACGATTACGAACCAATTACCGGCGGGGTTATTTGTTACCGATCCATGCGCATGGAATTTTCATGGTTCAAAATATTGATTTAGCTCCACCAAGTTCAAACGATTTCAAATCAGCTCCTGATCATTCTCACAAAATTTGTTCTCATTAGGATTCGAACTCATACTGCACTTGGCCCTTTGAAGTTTATGTGGGAATTGAATTTTTTTTTTTTTATAATTACTTTATTTGTACAGGCTCAATCGAATAAAATTTACAGAGCCGAGTTATCCTATGCGATATACATTATTACTGTCTTAAATTTAAAGTTAAAGGAACTGGACCGAGTACTCGCGGTTGTCTCGAGGTTAGTGGAGATTTACAATTTTTTGGATGGGAAAAGGGAAGAAGGAGGTTTGAAATGTGGTTTATGATACAACTATTTAATTAATCCTAAAGCATGAAATTATTTCTATTCATCTTGAAAACAAACATTGAAAAAAAAACCCACACGTACAAAATACAAACTAAACACAAGGTAAATTGAAAAATTGAACGTTAGGATAATTCGTTATTAATTGATTAGGAAGATGCTGTTCTTCTGACATGGTTCATTTACTACTCAGCAGACAACATTGGAATAATAGGACAAAAAATCGAGACTATTATGTCATAAGGGCAAGATGCAGTGTTGCCCTGAAAACAGCCGATTAATCCTACCAGCAAGTTATCAACTTGGAAATTAATTTAAGTGATTTTAAACAAAGTTGTAGCTGGGAAATTTTCACGTAAGAGGGGGGAGGGCTCTGATGGACAACTTTTCCATAAATTATTATGGTGTAGGGCTAGAACGATGAGGACAAAAAATACACTTGTCTTATAGTAAATCCCATATAAACTTCAAAGAGCCAGTGCAGAATCAGTTCGCCATCAAATTGCTCAAATTTTGGGATATTGATCAGCCTGATTTGGATTCGATTGATCTTGGTGGATCAAATTGATAGGTATTTTGCAGCTGGCAGAGAACTAATAGTTCGGAGGGCCCTTTAAAAAAAACTTCGTTGTTGAAATTGATTCGTGTGACTTCATCCATCAGCATTTTCAGCCTTTCAAGCTGTAGCCGACATCACTAGTTAATTCAAACATGTTCTTAAATTTGAGAACTGTTCAAATACATTTAGACAAAAAGCATGGTGTGTTCGTCCCAAGTAGTAGTCAACCTGAAAATATGATGAGAAATAAGAAAACTGGATTGTAAATTTTGGGATGAATCCAACATATTTGTCACACTCAACGGTCAGTATCTGAATCAAAAACCATGTTTTCCAAAATGTTTATTTAGTAGGGTCAATATCTTTGAAAGCTCTGTGGAGCCGAAGGACTAAACAAATATTACAATGGAGATCTAAATCAATTTCCTATATTTTTTGTGCTTGCAACGAATCGAATCTCGACAGATCCGCAAACCTTTTCTGCCGGTAAAAAGGTAAATGAATCATTAAACAATGACGATGTTCCTTAATAAGTAAAACAAATCTCCGTAAAATAGATCGGGTTGCTCCTTAAATGATTGATCAAAATACGTTAAAAATCTTAAAATGCTCAGTAAATATTTAAAGTACGCTCCCTAAAATAAAGAAAACTGTACATTAAGCATTTGAAAATGCTCCTTACTATGCACCGCTTTGCACCATTTTGAAGTGTAATTGTACCATATATCATCGGAAAAGCTGCTGTAGAAAGGTTAATAAGTACCATGAAATCAGCTGAAATGTTCAATAAAAATGCACAAATGCACACAATGATTTACTGAACATTTCAGCTGATTTTATGGTACTTATTAACCTTTCTACAGCAGCTTTGGATCAACTTTCAACACGGTATTTTCCAAATTTAAACCATACACTCTGGCAACATGGTGGCAACATGGTGATTTGATTGGTTGATCTGTTGCAGGTTGTAGCAATGGCCGTACCACTTTCTGGTTTGTTGTAGCGAGATGGTGGTGCTTGGTGGTCACTTTGTGGAATTTGTGCCGATACTCAGGCGCTTCCTTCTGACACTGTTGGTATACAAAGGCAAGGTCTCCCATTATCTAACCGAAAAGGTTATTTCTTCTTAGCGATTACGGACATCGACGCGAAACCGATGCCATCGAAACCCGCAGAGCAATGGTCAGCAGAAGCCACCTAGATCGTACCGTGCCAACCAGTAAGCGATTTGAAGGAACGGAACAGAAGGTCGGTAGACTTGGTGATATTAATAATTGGAATGGTAAATATATCACTACACTGGTCTACACGCTCATCTGAGTTAAAGCCAACGATGCCCGCTCATGTCATTATTTTGCTGCAGATATTTCTAGATAAACATTTCAAAAGGTCCTATTTGCATTGAACGATTTTCTTCATCGACTTTCTCTTCCATTAATAACTCAACTTCAAAAGCATTCCCTGCTGTGATCAACGTTCTAAGCACAAGATATGAACTGCTGCTATCAAACTGTGTGGCAAAATTAGCACCAAATGCATTTGCGTAGCGTGGTTATCAAAAGAGAAAGTCGATGAAGAGAATCGATCAAAGCAGATAGGATCATTTGAAATGTTCATCGAGATTTAGCAGAGATCGCACCATCATCCAGTGGGTCACCGCTCTGTTATAGAATTAATCTGAATGCTCGATCACATGAGGCACATTAAAAAAAAATTGAACATTTTTAAAGTAATAACAAAGTACAAGTGAAAGCGTATTGGTAATGCGCCAAGAAAAAAATGTTCTGCAAAAACTTCTTCCACCCATTGAATTATCATAACATTGCTGCATTCGTAGCATTCCGATATAATCTATTCAAAATACGTAACATCCCATCTAACAATGTATACCAGTTGTGTTGCCGATGAATGGTTAAATTACTTTGACAATGTGTGAAGGTCTTGCAACGGTCAAATCCCCGTACTAAACAATACCTATACACTTTTTGTCCATTCTATATTTTGAAAATAAAATAGTCATGCAAGTGCAGTTAAGTGTTGAACCGGAAAAATAAACAAAGAATATTCTAATTGACCGGCATTAGCTTTTGCTATTAGAGGATTTCAAGAATTTAAGCACTGCAAATAAATGCTACCGTTCCTCTAAAATAGGAATGGTTTGTGCAAACGCAAATGAAATGCCGGTCAAAGCAACCAAGTTTCAACAGTCTGTCTTTCGCTTACCTACACCTTCCAGAACTTCGAGCTCTACAGTTCTAGCATTAATCGTAGCACATGAGATGAGGCACATGAGATCAGCGCGAGCCTCACGCACGCCAGGATTTTTGGGTGTCGCATTTGTTTCTCGCTCGTATCTTATTCTCGCGTGTCTCTTTCTCGCTCGTCACATGTTGTTTTCGTTGCGACGGGAGACGGTTTGTTGAGAGTCTCGGCAGCACATTTTTGCACACACGAGGAAAATGTAACTCTGCTTGAGATGGAATGACCCATATATGAGCACAGCCTGGAAATCGAAGTAAACCACAAAAACAAAAAAGATATCGATATCAGTTCTCCCAAGTAACCATAGGCACGTTATTTAGCCTTTTTGGCTATATACGGGCCTCATCAGAACTTGCAAACACTGGTATAGCCGTTGTTCAGCTGTATATAGCCAAAAAGGCGAAATAACGTGCCTATGGTTACTTGGGCTGTTCAGTCGGTTGAGCAATCAGACTGGCACCTTCTTGGAACAAGGAAGGTTTTGAAAGCTGACTAAACAGAATACGATCATCGTAAATTGCACCGTTTAACCAGCAAAAATAAGCTTAAAAGTCAAGAAAGCTTAACCAGCCGGCACGCAACAACAACAGCAATAGCACTCATCCCACTGTCACACACCGCAACTTCTGTCGTACTAATCCAAGCTATTGAATTACATTTTTGTACGTTCAGTTGCAAAAAGGATTTTGTTAGACCAAATGTAGAACATGTGTATTTTCGTCTAGAATATCTCGATGTCTTTTTCTTCACAAAACTTAATTTGTTGCCAGCAACCGTTACTTCAATCACAGGAATAATACCTGTAACAATGACGGGAGTCACAATGGTAACAACTATCTGCCACCGGACTGAATACTTCTTGCGGCAGCCAGGCTTGCTTCCACTCACTAGCTATAAAAAATTGTTTTACGGAATTATTAAATCATTAGTTGTTATATTGATCTGTTGTTCTTATAAGTTACAAGAAGAGGTAGTAAAGTATCTGTTTGACTCATAAAACCTGTCAATTTCGCTTTCAGAGCGTCACAATAAGCGATTTTATGATTCGTGAGCGTTCACTCAGAAGGAGCGCTCTCGAATCGTAAAATCGTTGATTGTGACGCTCTGAAAGCAATATAGACAGATTCTATGTGGCAAAAATATCTTTTAATACTTCTTCTTGTAATTTACAAATACTGATTGTCATTATAACATCTAATGATATCATAATAAAAAAAAACACATTTTTTTATAACAGGTGAGTGGAAGCAAGCCTGGCGGTAGCAAAGGAAAGATTCTCCAAACCATCACGATTTTCCACGTTCGATGCACTGAATAGTTACCGGCTAAGGCCAGATATGTGAGACTCTGAATCCTTACCCAGTTCATGACGTATTTCTACGATCTACTCACGGAAAGCATCTTAACTGCATGCTCTTCAAATTCAGCTGCATCATGTGAGACGTGCTGTGCTCCACATTCGTGTTTTCGGTACAATTGACGCACTTCTCAGAGGACGAATATGATGATGATAATATGGAACTACCACTAACCTCTTTCCCACAACGGGATCATACAACCGGTAATAAACAGGCCATCAAATAGGAGGATGCCCCAATAAATGAAAGACAGGGAGTTGGCATTTCCACTCTCCCCATCCATTCTACTTCAATCGGGTACCCCTACTAGTTTAAATTTTTGTCACTATGATGTACATAAATGGAGCATCATATATCATACAAGTTTACATTATAGATCGCGTAAATTTATGCGACATGTCATGAGGTGTTCCATAAATTGCATGCAATCGTCCATAATGGCAAGCAATATTTCTTGCAAGTTGCTGCTTTACGTGGAAAGGAAATTTAAAAACATGATTTTTTACATCACCAGTAATATTCAGATTTTTTTTCTGTGTACCCAGCATAGAATTTTTTTTATAAAATAATCGAATGAGCGTAGAGAAAAATAAAGGAAAGGTCTCGCCCGACGACATCATAATGATTTTTTAAGAGCTCCCATAGATATGCTGAGTCACGAAATTTTTTTGATATCTGCACAACGTGAAAGAACTGGTTATGTTTAAACGAAGGAAGCATTACATTTGAATAGCTTGGCATGTTGAAAAAATGGAACCTTCTTAATCTTTTTTCGAGACTAATTCCAAAATTTTCTGAACATTGAGAAAAGTTCAAAACCGTAGAAAATGGCTTGCTCTTTGGCGAAATTACCCATTTGGCGACCCATTCGATGACCCATTCGAAGAAATGACCTTTTTCCGAGAAATGACCTTCGGCGATACGTCCTTAGGCGAAACGTCATTCGGCGAAACGTCATTCGGCGAAACGTCCTTCGGCGAAACGTCCTTCGGCGAAACGTCCTTCGGCGAAACGTCCTTCGGCGAAACGTCCTTCGGCGAAAGGTCCTTCGGCGAAAGGTCCTTCGGCGAAACGTCCTTCGGCACACAGCAACGTACACCCATCTCAACCACGAGACACTCTCTAGTTGCTCCAACTAGAGGGATCTCAGCCGTGAAAAAAGGGCTGCGTCCATCACCAATCACTCACGAGACAATGGCTTCAGTTCACCAGTACAGTCTGAAAGACGCAGCACGGTCATCATCGGTCGAATCAACTCATGATTTACTCCGTAACGTGGGTAGATCACCATTTCGTGGTACGTTACGGAATGTAAGATCTACCACCGATTCCTAGTCCTGACTACTTCAACCTAGGGGAACAGGATTTTTCACACATCTTAGTCCTTGTTACTTTTTATGCCTTGTTGATAGTGACAAGACTCGGCTTTCCACCGAGGATGATCTTGAAACAAGGAAAAATGAGTTAGTTAGTCATCAACTATGTGATTCCTAATCTTCTATTCGTTGTTCCCTAATTTGAAGTGGTTAAGACTAGGGTTCTGATGCGTGGTCCGTATCGGTGTCATTCTTTAATTTTGTTGCTAAGGAATCCAATTTTGTCTGACAAAGGGGCGTGCCTTTGGAGGGTGCTCTCACTATTCGAAGGGTATAAATAGCGGGACCTTTCTATTAGAATCGATTTCTTGCGATGAAGGCAAGAATAACAACTGTATCAAACCCGATTTTTTCATCTTTTTTCAATAGTGATAGAGTAATACCAACAATCAATACGAAACTAACGATTTTAAATTGGCTCACCACTTTAGTAGCCTATTGGTCCCAAGCAAACGATTAACGTACCCTATTCTAGTTGAAATTCTATTACTACACTATGTTTGTTTTGATTCGCTATGAAAGTTTGACAGATAACATCAGGGGTGTGTGGATTCATGCAGAACATGCAGGGGTGAGTGAAATAGCTTGGGACTGCTTGGGACCGTTGTTCTGGTACTGAGTGAGCCAAAAATAATAATGATTTTCTTCGGGACCCAGTGGTCTTAGAGTTACCTCTATGGTAATACGACATGCACTAAACTAATGACACGGGATATGCTACAATATATCAAATTACCAGTCGCCGTGGATTTATGGCCCGAATAGAGGAGCGACCAACGCCGAAATCATAACCAGCAACTTCAGCGACACCCAGCCGTGGTCGGTGGGATTTTTCTGAGGCATACAAATCTCTGGTCACGTCACGTGTGTTAAATGGGTGTGATATCCTACGCAGGTGTGGAAGCTGCCTTCCTGCACATTCGATTGCTGTCAATGGATGGCAATCGATGTCCGTCGGTGATTGGCACTAGATTGCGGAACAGAGACCGACGTTAAATAAAGGAAAGAAGAAAAAGAATCCTGACGAATGTGGGCGTCTTAGTAGAATACCTGTGTCATGAGAAAGAGAAGGATTAGTATTTTCCATTTAATTCCACTACTTTATTTGCTTATCCTTGACAGATACGCGTATTTCGTCTACAATGTGCAGACTTCTTCAGTGTCTTGTACTAATACTCGACTGAAGAAAAACATCGCATTTACCGAATATATATTAACACAGGCACATTTTCACTTAGAAACTAGGTAAACTTAAATTTAATTTTCTATAGGAACAGGTACTCCGCTGCCTACTCGTTGATGTGTCCTAGGTAGTAACTTGAAAAGCCATGTGTGTCCGTTTCCTTGATCCCTGTTGAGTAAAGTTGAATTACGTTGTTTGTTGATCTCGAGGCTTTCTGCAACATCCAATTTCCATGGTGTAGATACGGTTCGTAAAATCGTGATGTCCTCCGTCGATAGTTGGTGGTTCTCTGTGAAGATGTGTTCTGCAACCTTTGATTTGAAATCATATGTTAGGCCTTTTTCCTCTTGCTTTTTGGCCTTATTAACCTCCGCTATATGTTCTTTAAATCTAGTTGCTAAAGTTATCTTGGTTTGTCCTACATATACTATGTTACAATGATTACAGCTTATTTTATATACACCTGCTTTACCTAAAACATTAACTGGGTGTTTAGTGTATCCTAACAATGATTTCAACTGGTTTTGTCTACTGGTGAAAACTAAATCTAATCCGAATTGTTTTAACTGCGGTCTTAGCTTACAAGTAATATCTTGATCAAATGGAACGGACACTCGTTTCAATGGTTCAGGTGCCGCGGTGAGGGTTGTAAATAATCTCCTTTGTAGAATTCTCGCTTTTTTATCGATGATTGCCTGGATTGTGGTCTCCTTGTATCCGTTGAGTCTTGCTGTTTCGAAGATGTACTGTAAATCCTTAACCTTTCCTGTATTGCTGAGTGGAAGAGTCTGCATTCGATGAATCATGTGGTGAAAGGCGGCCATTTTCTGCTGGAACGAATGGTTGGAAGTATAGGGGATAGCTCTTTTGGTGCTTGTTGGTTTCCTGTAAATTTCGTATTCAAGCGAGGAAGATGATGACAATTCCCTGATGACTAAAAGATCGAGAAATGCGAGTTTCCCGTCTTTTTGTACCTCGTGAGTGAATTTGATATCCTTGTGAATTCTGTTGATCTCATCTAAAATTTGTGGAAGGGCTTCCTTTTTAACTACGCTGAAGATATCGTCAACAAACCTCCACCAACGGTTTGGTAATAGTCCTTTCTCCTTCAGGATTGTCTCCAAATTGGCCATGAAAAGTTCACACAAGAAGGGGGATAGGGGGTTCCCCATTGGGGCTCCTTTCGTCTGCTTGTAGAAGTTACCTCGGAAAGAGAAGTAGTTCTCTTCCATACAAAGGCGGGTCAGCTTAAGGTACGTCCGAACCTCGTTTCTCCATGCAGCATCCTCTCGTTGTGTTAATAGCCAGTCCTCCAAATGGTTGATCGCTTCCTTGACCGGTACGCTGGGAAAAAGAGCTGTGACGTCGAAAGATACCATAATCTCATCCTCGTTGATGTCTCCTGAAGATTGTAGTTGCTGGGTGAACTCCTGGGTGTTACTAACTGCTTTACTCTGGAACTGATTCGGCATACTCTGGAACTCTTTGATTAGCCACTTCGCTAGTTTGTGGGTGGGGGAACCAACTGCAGACACGATCTCTCGCATTTCATTTCCTGGTTTGTAGACTTTGGGGAGACCTTTGATTCTGGGTAGAATGGGATTGGGTTCCCGTAAACGACCTGCTCCATCTCCTAATATCGATTTGCACTCCTTCAGTGCTTTCTCCAGGCGTTTCACTATGTTCTGTAAGGGGTCTACTCGAAGTTGTCTATACGGTCCGTTGTTAATCTTCGATGTCATCTGATTATCGTAATAGTCCTTGTCCATGATAACGACCGCGTTTCCCTCTGTCTGCCTTCACGTAGTATACTGCTTTACTTTTTAGCTCCTTTAAAAAATGAACTTCAGCGACCGAAAACAAACGCTTCTAATAGTAGCCACGGCACAATTCAATTGTATATATGAAACACAACCTCAACGCATAAACACGACGAAGACAACATTCGACCACTTCGGTGGCACAAAAGTCATCCAAGAACACTTTGCTTGAATCCGCTTTATTAAGTTCTCTGGCTTAATTATACGTCAGTTTTTGACAGGTGATGTAAACATTACGAGTTTCAGCTTAGTTTATGCGTATGTTTGAACGGCCATAGGTGAAACTTTAGCTAATGCATTCGATGAATCTATAAGAAGTGAATTCACGGTAGCATCAAGAACAAATGACCGTGCTATCGATTGGTCATACTCGGATGGGTGAATCTCATCGGCAAACCATGGTGATGGTAATGTATAACTGATGCTTTAAATCATTCTGACATCAACGCCACCGCTATCACTGATGGTAGCTTCAAGAACCCATGGCCGTGCCAGAGGATAGCATTCGACAAGCGTCTTTCGTCCGGGAGGCGGAACGCCAGTACGCAGCAAAAGGGAAGAAAAAAAAACCCGAATTTATCCACCTATGGTGTGATCAGAGCCTTCTTACTTATTCAAGTTTATTTATTTTATTGTCATTATCAGTGACCAAGCCCCCCACCCCCGTGTCATCCAGTGATGCAACGCCACTGCCTGGGGGTACCCGGAATATATCCGGGTGTAGTCTATTTGGTGAGGCTACCAATCACCATATCATCGTATTTTAATGTGATTTAATGGGTTTTAATTCAATTCATATTCAAGCAACTTCCCCGGGGTACCCGGAACATGTCCAAGTGTGTCCAACGTGGTCTGGAACACTTAACACGACTTGCATTGATCTTATTTTTGAATTCTGTAGTAATTTGATGTGTCGCATGATGGTTTTGATACGTTTTCCGTTAAATCCAGCGTGAAGGCCCATATTCACCGGATCTTATTCCGGCCATATCTCCGGAACCGGTTCACCGATTCCAAAACCGTTCTATAGCGTTCAATGAGACCCCAATACTTATCATTTGGCGCCGAGTTTGTTCAAATCGGTTGAGCGGTTGCTGAGAAACGTGAGCGCATTCATTTCGTTACATGCACACACGCATACACACATACACACATACACACATACACACACACACACACACACACACTCAAACACACACGCACACACACACACACACACACACACACACACACACACACACACACACACACACACACACACACACACACACACACACACACACACACATACACACACACACACACACACACACACACACACACACACACACACACAGACACACACACACACACACACACACACACACACACACACACACACACACACACACACACACACACACACACACACACACACACACACACACACACACACACACACACACACACACACACACACACACACACACACACACACACACACACACACACACACACACACACACACACACACACACACACACACACACACACACACACACACACACACACACACACACACACACACACACACACACACACACACACACACACACACACACACACACACACACACACACACACACACACACACACACACACACACACACACACACACACACAGACATGTTCCGATCTCGTCGAGCTGAGTCAAATGGTATATGACACTCGGCCCTCCGGGCCTCGGATCGATAGTCGGTTTTTCAAGTGATATCTATACCCTTCTTTGTAAGAAGCGTAAAAATGCACGCACATGGCACGAGCTGAACTGCTAACGTTGAAAGCCAAATGCAAACTATAGTTACACTATGTATACACTTCTCAGAGGAAGAATATGACGACAAAACTGAACCCGAGGATCACAGGGTTTCACTAAATTTGACGAATTCCGGACAGTATACAGGAATGGTAATATTTTTATTAGAAGTAACTCTAATGTTAAGTTCGTTCAAAGTCCATCAATTTCTTCACTTAACCCGCTGCTAAAGTCAGGAACGCGCAAAAATTGGTCAACTTCAAACTGGTGTATTTCTGTTTAAAATTCATAAAAAACCTGAAATGCTGCATTTGGAAGTTGAGTGTATATACAATGGTTGCTGTGATGAGTTTTTACCCATTGCTCTCCAGTTTTCAAAATGACGTCCAAGCAAGAGGAGCAGCGTGTCAGAATTTTGCTCGCGCAGCAAGAGAATCCGACGCTCTCACACGCCAAGTTGGCAAATCGACCGTGACAAACGTTTTAAAAGTCGACCGCCAGGAAGCCTGGAAGCGGCGGCAATCGTAATCCGGCCGTGGTAGCAACGACGAAGAAGGTGCCGGTGAAATATAAGCGGAATCCCACAACCTCTCCATCCGGGACGTCGCTGGCAAGCTCAATGTCTCTCATACTACTGTGGAACGGGCCAATAAAACACGTCGGCAAAGCAGTGGTCCCGAAAGCTGTATACGAATCTGCTCACAAAGATCGAGTGTGTCGTCATGGACGACGAAACTTATGTGAAAGCGGATTTCAAGCAGCTTCCGGGACAGTAGCTTTATACCGTATCACGAAAAGGGAAGGTGGCTGAAATTTTCAAAACCATCAAACTATCGAAGTTTCCGAAAAACATATCTCGTCTGGCAGGCCATATGCATGTGTGGTCTTAAAAGCGGCATTCTCATTACTACGGGAACCATCAATCAAGAGATCTACGTTCAGGAGTGCCTGGAAAAGCGGCTGCTACCATTCCTAAAGCAACATAATAGACCTGTGCTGTTCTATAGGAAAAAGGCAATCGAGTGGTACGATGCGAACAACGTGGTTGTGGTACTCAAGGACCACAACCCTCCCAACCGCCCATAACTCCGCCCCATCGAACGGTATTGAGCCTTGGTCAAACGGAATCTCAAAAAAACTAATAAGTCCATGGAAAACGAACGAATCTAACGGCGAATAAGGTCGATGAGACCACTGTGCAAAATTTAATGGAAGGGGTTAAGCGGAAGGCACGGCAGATGGGATTTGGCCAACCAAAAGAATAAACGAACTTTTTTTTCTTTAAATATATGAAAAATAAGAAGATTTTTGTGATATGAATTTTCATAGAAAGAAACGATTTTTTTGTTGACCAATTTCTTTAAAACTACCGAGATTCAAACAAAATTAAGAGTTGTTCTTATTCCATAATTTTAGCCAATAAAACTAGTTGTGATGAAGGTGTAAGAAGGGACGAGGTTTTGGGTAGCAATTGCAATATTTATAGAAATGACCGCAATTATCAATTGGTCTGAAAAAGTCAAGACGGCTAGTTCTAGTAGCTGTTTCAACGCAACTCAATTCTGAAACCATCACGACTACAAAATTGAAAGAATTTGAGCATGTGTTTATTTCAGTTTACTTTCATGCAAACAATGCCCGTAAATACATAAATGTTCTTTTTACTATAGCCAAAGAAATTATGTCAAGATTACCCCTGAAGTAAAAATACATTCATATATGAAGACTTAAACCAACGCAATGTTGACTTCATTTCATACACGGATAATGAAAGCATCTTACTTCTGGTCATTGGGCGAAAGGAAACACTGTATTTCATATTTTAAAAAAAAAATCGCAAATTTAGGACTTCATCAAAATAATTCGTCGCGTAAAGAAAGAGTATGTACTTGAGTGAAACTGTTTTCAAATTCGTTAATTCAAATCTGAAATAGACCCAAATTATGTTGTTCCATTACTAAGTGGGCCCTGCTTTAGAAAGATTCAAAGGAAAACAAAAATCAACCCCTATTCATGCAACATCGGGAGGAGTCCCGCAAGGATCTCTTATTTTCATTCTATTTTTAGACTAAAGGGTGATACGGTCAAAATTTGGTCAAGAGAAAACGCGTGTAAATCGGTGAAATCGTTTATTTAAAAAATGAAATTAAATTTCTTTTTCAAGTTCAATTAGTATAAAATTCAGGAAAAATATTCAGTTAGGCTTCCGCTTTTCCAAATCCGAATTGCCGGGCCTTACGGTTGACCCCTGCCATCAGATTTTGTACAGCCACCTTGTCCACCTTCTTCGCCGCAGAAAGCCAGTTTGCCTTGAACTGCTGCTCGCCCTTAGCAGTTTTTTGGTCTTCTTTAGGTTCCGCTTGACAATAGCCCAGTATTTCTCAATTGGACGGAGCTCTGGCGTGTTGGGAGGGTTCTTGTCCTTGGGAACCACCTGCACGTTGTTGGCGGCGTACCACTCCATGGCCTTTTTACCGTAATGGCAAGATGCCAAATCCGGCCAAAACAGTACGGAACAACCGTGTTTCTTCAGGAAAGGCAGCAGACGTTTATTCAAACACTCTTTCACGTATATTTCTTTGTTGACCGTCCCGGAAGCTATGAAAATGCTGCTTTTCAAGCCACAGGTACAGATGGCTTGCCAAACCAGATATTTCTTTGCGAACTTTGACAGTTTCATGTGCTTGAAAACATCTGCTACCTTTCCCCTTCCTTTTGCCGTATAAAACTTCTGTCCCGGAAGCTGCTTGTAGTCGGCTTTGACGTAGGTTTCGTCGTCCATTACCACGCAGTCAAACTTCGTCAGCATCGTCGTGTACAGCCTCCGGGATCGCGTTGGCCGTCGTATTTTGTTTATCATCGCGATTTGGAGTCACTAACTTCTTGTAAGTCGATAGTCCGGCTCGTTTTTTGGCTCGATGCACGGTTGTAGACGATACACCCAGCTTATTTGCGGCATCTCGGAGAGAGAGGTTAGGGTTTCGCTTGAAACTACCGGCAACTCTCTTTGTCGTCTCAGCGGCTTCCGGTTTTCGATTTCCCCCCGATCCAGACTTCCTGGCTGTCGACAAACGTTCCCTAAACACTTTAATTACATTTGTAACGGTTGATTTGGCAACTTTTAGCGATTTTGCCAACTTTGCGTGCGAGTAGCTCGGATTTTCGCGATGCGCGAGCAAAATTTTGATACGCTGCTCTTCTTGCTTGGACGGCATTTTGACAACTGAAGAGTGAATTCCAAAATCAAAATAGGAGCAACATTCTACACACACACACCTTCAAAATGAGGGGTGTTCAGGTTTTTTAAATGCAAAATTGAAAGAAATACGTCAAGTTGATATTGACCAGATTTTGACCGTATCACCCTTTATACATCTTTCATTCTTAAAGAAATTATAGTTTGAATTCACGCTGATGATATGAAACTTTTTTTTATAAATTAAAAATGCCGAAGACATCAACACATTCAAAACTGAAATACAGATATTCCACACTTGGTGTAACAAAAGCCTGATACAACTAAAAGTAAAAAAGTGTAACTCAATTACCGTTACTAGAAAATGAAACGTACCCAATAAAACAATTACATCAGAATGCGATAAAGTTAGGGAGTTACACAGCAAAAACTAAATTTTAATATGTCATCCAAGAGGATGCATTTCAATCATGTCGAAAATCTTATGTAATTTTTATGGCTTTACATATAAACAAATTCAGTAAAAGCAGCGTAATGTCAGTTCATGCACTGTATTAATGATAATTTTGTCCTTTTTGGCAAGTAATATTTCACCACATTTTAGACACGATTGAAGTGCCTCCACTTTGATGTGATATTAAAGTTATTTTTTTTTGCTGTGTAGGTATTATCTTAGACTCTAGACTTACATTTATTGATCATTACAATACAACTATAAACAGAGCCAACAACATGCTGGGCTTTACAAAACGCTTCTGCAATAACTTACAAGACCCGTATAGCTACGATAAAAACATTGTACATTGCTTATGTCAGGTCGATACTAGAATAGGGGAAATGGCTTTAATGTGGGCCTATGGATCTAATATTGGGCCCATCGCTAAAAATCTGCTATTTATCAATTTTATCTAGATGAACGCGTCATAAGGACAGTACTCATGGATATTTTTGATCGTTATTGAAAATTTAGTCGAATGCTGAATTTATGTATGGGCCAAAATTAGGGGCATTTAGGCCGACATTCCATCCATTTCGCCTATTACAGCATAGTTTGGGCTCCCTTTTCAATCATGAAGAAAGAATAGTGTCAGTGCAAAAGCAATGTTTATTATATTCACTCCGTAAGTTAGCTTGGACAGAACTTCCTTTACTAGCTTATAAAGCTCGATGAATGCTTATCAACATCCAAACATTAAGAGAAAACATTAGAGTTTTGTGAACTAGCCATGGTTTCATTCATAAACGACATCGTCTCGCAGAGAATTGATTCGATGGAACTCTTATCAATATAAAACTTTTACATGCCATCAAGGCATTTGCGACACAGACATTTATTTGCCACACATTATCATAATGACTATGTACATATAGACAAAAAAGCTCAACACTAGTAAGTGGCCGATATAACGACTTTCGAATAAAAACTTAATGATGATGATGATGATGATGATATGAAACTACCACTAACTGTAGCAAGACAACTGTCCGTAGGCTGTGGACTATGCTCGCTGATCAACTTGATCTAGTTTAATAGCCTCTAATTGTACTCAACCTGTCACTGTATGAAGGGCCAAAAATGGTTTGGGTGAATCCGTGGGCAACATCGCCCACGTGCATCCTCGGGATAAATGAGCATCTTCTTCCAACAACACGATCACACAACCGGTCAAATAACAGGCCAGCCTAAAGGAGGATGCCCAAGTGACCAGTGCACTGTGGTCCAAAACGGCAAAAAGTGGAACTTTATTCCTAGAGCCTAGCCTTTACATTTTAGCCATATAGTGTCTTCGGAAAAAATGTTTGTATAAATATCCTACATAATATAAAACTGTCAAAAATTAGTCATGTCTTACTATGCAAAAAATAAAAACACTAACTTTTTTCTTTGAGGATATAGGGGAACGATGTCTTCAGCAAAGTTGTAGACAATGTAAAAACAAGCAACTTCACTCAATTCGTCAAAATTCTAAATCCTGTATTTTCAGAGTTATGGAGTTTTTTTCTATGGAAGTTCCCTTAAATTTAGTTGTTCATACTTAACTTCTTTAAATTTCATTTTTCAAGTATACAATGTTCTAGACAGTTATTTAATCAATCAAAACACACGTTTTTGCTCAAGATCATGAATCATTACAATTACTCCTTGTAAAGTTATAACAACTTTTATCTTTATTTTTCCATTACTTCATAAGCTTTTAGGAAAGAATGGGGCAAGTGAGGACACAAAACCAACTTTTTTTTCTTGAAGCTTAGCTCAAGTACTATAAAGTTGAGAAGGTTTCATTTGTCGCTCCCTTCCCAAATTTGAGTACAATAACCTTATTATTTATGGTTTTTCATATATTTTTCACTTTCTTTTTTAGGTTTTTTATGCATCATTTTTTACTCTTTTATATTTGAAGTATATAATGTTCTAAATAATCTTAAAACAGTAAAAACACATGTATTTGTAGAAGACCGTTAGTCTCTACAATAATGCATTGCAAAGTTATAGCTTATTTTAACTTTATTTTGCTTTATTTTTTTGTTTATATGGGAGAATGTGGCAATGGGAACACAACATCATCTAGCCTTCTTGAAGCCCAAGTACCAAAAAGCTATGCAGGTTCAACTTCATCCTTTCCTCCTCCTATTTGAGTATGACAACTTTACGCTGTTACATATTTTCTTGTTTTTATAGAAAACTTAATATATTGAACATTCGCTGCAATAAAATTATAGCTCAAAAATAATACATGATTGATTAAATAATTGTCTAGAACATTGTATACTTGAAAAATGAAATTTAAAGAAGTTAAGTATGAAAAACTAAATTTAAGGGAACTTCCATAGAAAAAACTCCATAACTCTGAAAATACAGGATTTAGAATTTTAACAAACTGAGTGAAGTTGCTTGTTTTTACATTATCTACAACTTTGCTGAAGACATCGTTCCCCTATATCCTCAAAGAAAAAAGTTAGCGTTTTTATTTTTTGCATAGTAAGACATGACTAATTTTTGACAGTTTTATATTATGGAGGATGTTTATACAAACATTTTTTTCCGAATACACTATATGGCTAAAATGTAAAGGCTAGGCTCTAGGAATAAAGTTCCACTTTTTGCCGTTTTGGACCACAGTGCAGTGGGGAGAAGAGCTCACCCTCTATTCACGAATGTTAAAGACACGGAGTTGGCATTTTTACTCTCTCCATCCATTTCGCTTTAATCGGATGCCCTGTTGGAAATAGTATTTAATGTTTCATATAATAATGGAATGGATGTTATGAGAAAAATAAAGGAAATATCTCAACCGATATGTTGCAAAGGAATCCATGACATCACGATGATTTCGAAGAGCTCTTTAGACAAAAAACTTAATGATAAACATTAAATTACATTAATATTTAACAATCAGGTACAGAGATTCATTGAAAGCACAAGTACACGAAAATGTTTAATGATCAGTACTTGACATAAAGCATGGTTATATGCTTGAGAAAGATGTATGTTTTAAAGCAATGGTATTAAGTATGGCTTTTACTTCAACGGTACTAGATTAGTATAAAGTAATATAATTACATAATTTTAAGCAGTCTTTAAGGCAACGTAGTCCGAGATGTTGATGATAAAAAAAAAATCAATTGTTACCAGAGGTATGAATTGAATCATCGCTTTGCAAAAAACGTGTTGTGACTTTTTTCGTCACCAGCCTAAGTAAGTTTATTAAAATGTCCACTTTGACCGTATTTTTTTCAAGCTGACATTACTTATACAGAAATATAAACATCGTTGCAAAATGGGAAAGATAATCCTCGGGGATAAGTATATTCCTTCAAATCTTATCCTATCAGCTTATCGCTATTTGCAATTTGCTCATCCATTTTGGCGTCCTGAAACAACACTTCCTAGTACAACAACTCGGCGAAAAAAGGTCGTCGATTCAGTCATGCAGTTTCCCCCCCTTGAAGGAGGGAAAAATGTCTGTGTGTTTCGAATCCAAAAAAACAACCGGGACCGACCCTAATTAAAAGGTAAACAAGTAAATAACGCCAAACCGTTTACAAAAATGTGACTCAGAGTAAAACTAAAACGGCACACAGCCTTATAGCAAACCCGAACAACGGACGGAGATGATTTGAACCGAAACAGGAAGACCCATTAATCTGGGTATTGTGAAGTGCTGCTAGAATGGTCCTTTTTTTGTGTTTGCTTGCGTCGAGCACTCTATTATTTAGAATCCATCTCGACTGACTAAATAACCCATCGACCTTTGCACTGTGCAAGGTACTGGTTCCGGTGAAATCTCAGCTGCCAAGGGTCATCAAGGGCAGGCCTTAGCGTGTTATGTTCTGGTCTGGCCGTGGCGAGTGTATACTTATTTTAGTGTGCAGTTTTACGAAGGATGCTCCCCCTCATGGAAAGTGGTTTTAATAGTCTGGTAAACGTAATTAAAGCATCCTACCACGACGGAGTTCGCTTTTCGGGTGACGACGGTTACATGGCTGTTGCTGGGAAAGGGGAGGATTACTGCTGGTAAGGAAACAGGAAACGAAGGAAATGAAAATGGTTGGAATTTGTAGGGATGGTGCCAGTTTTTGGTCACCTGCAGTTTTTCAACGGGTTGAGGATATTGAATAAATTAGTTCAGTTCCATCAATATCGGGTTTTAGGTGATTAATTTCTATGGAAAGAATCAAAGAATTTTTAACGATTCAAATAAGCGTTAGCTGTCGCAGTCATTGTGCATTTAACTTTATATTTTAAGGTTACGCTTATTACGTTTTCGTTTTCGTGGCAAGTTTTATTTGATGAAGCTACAACATATATAATGTCGTGAAGAATACACTTACTTTGCTTTAAGTAAAATTTATTGTGAGTTTGTAAGTTTTTGTGTTTCTGCAAATGTCTAGTATAAGAGTTTAATGCCTTTTTTTTCGGTCTTCCTTTATTAGTATTTGTTTGTCTTGTCCCCTCGTCTCAATGAGTCTCATCGTCACCCACTGGTTGTCACATTCGGTCGAACTCCAGACGAAGTGAAAATTAGAACATATACTGGCGACAACGCTCTGATAAGACAACGAAACCTCACCCTCAAGCTCCTTCCTTGATCCTATCCTTTGATATGTACCCCCATCGAAATAAGTGAATTTGTTACCAAACACTGAACAATGAATTATTGGCTCCGTAAAGCTAACGCGATTGAGCCTTCCAAATAAACGAACTAGACAAAAACATAATGCGAGTAGATTAATGGAACTTGAAACAAGCGCACATTGTTACAGGCTTGGAATAATTTGCGTTAAAACACTCGTCCTTAAACAGTGCTGACCACATTTCAGCAATCGAAAATCAAACGCCCAAACTGCCCTCTGAACACTGGTGCAAAACTACACATCCCTAGTGGTGCTTAAAAGACCATCGACAGCCACGGGTTGTTTAGTTCGCACAAGAGTTGTTCACCTTCTGTTTCAAACCTGGTGGCATGCTTTGCCACTGCCTTAGTTGTGCAAACATCCGAGCCTCCAGCGAGATATAGAGTGAATGGGGGAGGAGTAAGAGGTAGGTTAAGTGTCCTAATGAAGCCGTTAAGGTGATAGAGTTACGCTCGGCCCAGTGCTAATAAAATTTTCCAGTAAAACTGTTTGCACGGACACCAACAACCAACTGAGGTGAGAGTAATTCTATTTTATAAAGTGAAGTTATTTATGGTACAAATGTAAATTCATTTCCTTGCTTTGGCTTCCCAAGGAGACCCGGACGATGCAAGTGTAGACGGTAGAGAAGGGAAGATTTTTGCTTTTACAATTAATCATTTTGTTCGAATATTTTCCACAGAGATGGCGCTGTTCCACTGGTAGGAAGTGATAAAAATCCCCATATAAAAATTGAGAGAAGTGGGAATAATTCGCTTTCGGTGCATATTAAAGTCAAAAAAAGTGAACGACAACCTTAAGAAATTAGTCAGGGGCTTTGTCGTTCAGTTTTTTCCCGGAAATTAATGCTAAACAAGCTACAATTAAATAAAAAAGATTTTTCCCCATACAATTTTACCTGTTTTACTACCAGTCCCCCAGAAGGCCAAAAAAATTCAAATTTGAGAGAGAAATTCTCTCTCACGAGCTCAATCTCTCAACATGCCATGTATTTTGTTGACACTCGATTTGTGATTTCCCTTTCACAGATTACAAAATAGAGTACCTGACACTACAAAACATGTCTGGTATCTCTATATATGCATTTGCTTTATCATTTGAAGTCCCTCCTTTTTTACATATTCTGTGCAAAAGATACTTTATGCCCCGCCCCATACATAAAATTCGGCGGGAAATTCTGTGAGGGGTGAGCTATTTTGTGTGCAGAATGTGTAAAAAAGGAGGGACTTCGAATAATAATCTAAATGGATATATAGAGGTACCAGACATGTTTTGCACTGCAGTGTCCTCTGTGAACAATTAACGGAAAACAGATTGTGTCTAGTTTCCGATAGATGTCAACGCAAACAACAGCTGTGACATCTGATGGAACATGAATGCTGAAGCTTGACAAAATGATCAATTTGCAACCAGTCGGTTGTGGTGTTGCTCGTTGCTCGGTTTGTTTAATTGATTAGTAGGAAATCTGTTGGAGAGAGGCAATATTTGCTCATCGATGGTGATCACTTTTCATAACAGACCAGATTTCATTTCATTGGACATGATGTGATGACATGATTGAGACTTGCTCCAATCTGATGTAGTTGGTCTATTATGTTTGAGCATTGATTAAGGGTAGTGTCGTGTACACACAAGTGAGTTCATTTATTATTCCAGTTCTACAAGCTCAGCATCGATGCTCATATTAAATATTTGAAGTAGTAGTTAAACAGTCCTTATTCAAACTACTAATCAGTAAATTTATTAGGTTTTTCGACTGGTATATAGGGAGATTTATTTTTAATGGCTTTCTCAGTCTAGGTTAATCCAAACGGTCAGTTATGCTTAATATGCATAGGATAATGCTGAAGTAGTTCGCCTCCTCGTTGTGTGGCCTGGAAACGTTAATTATCGAACCCAAGGGGGAGATATTGCGGCTAAACGAACTACCGCAGAGTAAGGACGCTGGAACCCCATCCAGCTCGTCCCAGGAGGTTGATAAGTCCTGCACAAACCCTCGTTGTGCAAAGGCAGGAGTGACACCGGGTTCCTAGAGTGCTTAGCACACGCAGCTGGTAAGCGGTCACATCTGTCCTGATGGGCCCTGGACTAGCCCTGGGCTGGCTATCACGTCTGCTCTAGAACTCAGGCGAACAACTAACAGCGACCAACAAGAGGAAGGCCCTGCACAGCTGCTCACTGTGCAGTAGCGAGTGTCACGACTGACACAACACTAGTGATGCGCCATAGCGCAACCGGCCTCCTCCCATGACGTAATGCTTTCGGGCGGTTCCGGGGAGGGCAAGGGCCTAGAGCACAGGGTAAGGTTTAGTGGGTCGGGAGTGCTACTTCTCCCATTCCCACACCCTGAGTTATCTTCTCAGGTGTCTGGGAGCAGATTCCCCCTGTATATAAAAAAAAAGACTGAGAAAACCATAAAAATAAACCTAGGTGAACATGAGTATCATTGTACTTGCCAAATTATATACAAATGAATGCATTGGTTGGCATAGAGAGCTTTCAATTAATAACTGTGAAGGGCTTCAAAGAACACTAAGTTGAAAGCAGCTGCAAGCTCGTGTAAGAGCAATAAGTTCGAATTGCAAAGAAGGAGAGAAGAAGAAGAATAAGAAGCCTTCAAGCACAGACAAACAGACATAACACATTGATTATTTCTCACTGTAAAACATCGTCACTAAAACATTACCGCCATCTTTTGAATGCACTGTGGTGGGTAGTACGCTGAACAGATGGCGGTAGTGTGTAAATGTCAAACGCAAGGGAATTGACTAAACGCGCGCCACAGGTGGCGGTACTACCAACTACGATACTTTTAAATTGACCGTTAAATGCTTGTTCGATGAACAACTTTCGAGTGTTATTTCTGTTTGTCTGTGCTTCAAGTATCGAATAAAAAAAAACTATTTAAAAGTTTCTAATTTTTTTGAAGATCTCTGGAATTACTTGACGGTCTCGCAGTTTTTTGAATTAATGGAACTGCTTTTAATGTCTCTTATTAAACTTTCACCAATTTTATAAGTTCATTTCCTGATGTTAATACTCATAACGTCCCTTACGTTCTAGAAATTCGCTCAAAGCTTTGCGGAGATTCCGGAATTTTCCTGAATTTGCAATTGCCTTGACATTGTTTGAACTGCCCTTTATTTTTATGAGCTTCCCTGAAGCTCACAATTATACAACATCTTTGTTCTTCTCTGAAATAAATGGAACTCTCCTACATACTGTCTTAATATGAGTTGTTGGAAGCCTCAATAAAAGTTGCTAGAGTAGTGGGGAGCCGAGGGTTTGTGAAGTTGACTGACCGCAATAAATAAGTTCACTCCAACTCGGTTGAGATTTTATCGTTGCGTCATCATTTATCACCACCAGTATAACTTTATTGATAGATTTCGTTGCTTTAATCAGATTTTCACTAACCATTTCCATATTTGACATTCAATTCAGAAAAGGAAAACCTCCATCAATGCCCAACCTTAAAAGTACCTGTTCCTTAGAATGTCCTTTGGCCTATGGGGTTCAATTTGAAATTTCATTCCACATTAATCGGAAAACAAATGACCGCCACTCAGCTACATTCGTCATTTCATTTCGAATCCGCCCGCAGCGGCAGGGTAAATCCGATATAATTTAGCTCTTTTTGATAGAACCGATAGAAAACCGTTGCTGTTGATTATATGGCAAGCTCCCTCTGGCTGCTCGCTCATGCGCCAGCCTGTGGTCATAATTCAATCGTTGTTCCGTTGTTGATTGGATGTTCGGACGAATCTGACGGAAGGCGCTCTCGTGGCTTTGAATGACTGGAAAATATACATTTATATTGATATTTTATGTATTATGCCTCGATAAATTTATTTTCAACTGCCATCAAACGACAGTAACGCTCCAATTCCAATAAATTTCCAAATTGTTGAGGGACTATTTTCCAATACAGAGCGGGGTTCTGATTTAGTGAAAGCGTGACAACATTGAGAATATTATTTTTTGATATGCCTATCATAATTTACTCAGAAGGGTTGGATATTATTGTGTGAATTATTGATTTTTTTCCTACTGGGGCTTTAAAATAACCAATTTGTTCCACATCGCCAGGGATAGAGAAATACTATTCTTTAAATAAATTAAAACATTTCTTAAGAATTTCAGATTTTTAAAAACTAAAATTACAACACTAGAGTGAGTTTTATTTTGATTAATTACCACTTAGCTGCTCTAGCTTGGTCCCGGAATATCAAGCTAACAAAATGCATCAGCTGCAAATCTCAACAAACTGGGGTGAGATTGAGCTTCATGATTTTTGCTTTACATCCAAACGCAACCGAAACTTCCATAACGGCTGGCAGCAGTAACTTCGTTTCTGCCATCGGTGAAGAGTAAAAAGAGATAGCAAGCTATACTATCTCTTTCTAAGAAAATGATGTGCAACGGAATCATTTTTGTGTCGAGTCAACTCTCAGCTCGATTTTTGCACGTTGTGAATAGTCTCGCAATATCAAAGGAGCTTGTTAAATCAATATCAAGCATGATATTTTGTTCCAATATCACGCGTGATATTGAGAGCGTATGAGAGCGGAAAAATATCATTTGATTGATGATTTTGTCAACACTGATGCTGACCTTGCACCTATTCGCGATGGTCACATTGTCACGTTGTCCGTTGCGATATTGGATCCTCCGCAGGTCTCCGACGGTAATAGTGCTCGATAAGCCAAGTGCTACTGCGTTAGGTCATTTAATTTTCAAATGTTGTTTATTATCATGTTTTCTTTCACCCATAAATTCAATTTGCAGGATGTTATTGAGAGTAGCCGAGTTTTCTAAATTTTTCATTAGCACTGCTCATTAGCTTTTGCACAGTACCTTCGCCTACCATTAAACCACTTTAGATCAATCTTTCTTGAATTTTTCAACTGTATCCACTGGTTTAACATGTTTCCTAAGCTTTGCCTTTGTCAAAGCCCAGAAAGTTTCGTTAGGGCGAGTCAATTTGGCGGATTCATCTCTTTTGGCACATATGTGACTTTATGATTCTTGTACCACTCTAGCAAATTCTTTGAGTAGTGGCAGTAAGCAAGATCAGGCCAAAAGATTAAAGGTTAGTCATGCTGCCTGATGAAGGGTACACAGCAAAAAAATAATTTTGATATCACGTCAAAGTGAATGCACTACAATCATGTCGAAAATATGGTGTAATATTACTTGCTAAAAAGGACAAAATTATCATTAATACAATGCATGAACTGACATTACGCTGCTTTTACTGCATTTGTTTATTTATGTGGTCATAAAAATTACATGAAATTTTCGACATGATTGTAGTGCATCCACTTTGATGTGATATCAAAATTATTTTTTTGCTGTGTAGTAATCTGTTTTGCAGACATTTGTTCACGTTAACTTTGCCATTAATTGTGTCTGTCGTAATAAATGGTCGGGAATTTTTTCCACATTTGGATATCGCCTACCAAACCATGACCTTCTTGCAGAATTTTTCAGTGTAAATGGCTTTAACCGATTCAAGAACATCTTTTCCTTTGGGTGAAGTGTAGAACTGCGGTCCTGACACACTCTGATAATCGAGTTTCACGTATGTCGCATCATCCATGACTATACAACCCGATTTTTTCCCCAGCATTAAGTCGTACAGCTTCCGAGCTCTATTTTTGCTTCGTTTTGGTTGATTCTGCTTCGGATGGGTTTCCAATCCCAATCTTTTCTTGGTCCGCATGACATTTGTTGCCGGAGTACCGATCTTCTTCGCCACATCTCGCACTTATGCTGATGGATGCTGCTTAAAACGATCTCTTATCTTCTGGTCAATTGCAGGGTCAACGGGGACAGGATTTCATCCACGCCTCGGAGAATCTTCGAAAGTGCATGACTATTTATGCTTCCGTTATGCGGTTTGTACTGCTCCAACGCTCGCACCCTTCTCCATAGCCAGTTTTCTCTACGAAAGTCCACTCACGGTACACCATTTGTGCACAATCCGTTTTTTTTGTTTAGGAGTAAGGTCACGCATTTTCATATCTCTTCGCAAAATATAAAAAAAAGACTAACAACACGTTTTAGAATAGGATGTTAACATCAGGATACAGCCAGAATTTTGTGAAATATATTCATGCAGTTTGAAATGACGGTTTACGTTAGTGTACGGTCTTTATACTATACTATACTATACTATACTATACTATACTATACTATACTATACTATACTATACTATACTATACTATACTATACTATACTATACTATACTATACTATACTATACTATACTATACTATACTATACTATACTATACTATACTATACTATACTATACTATACTATACTATACTATACTATACTATACTATACTATACTATACTATACTATACTATACTATACTATACTATACTATACTATACTATACTATACTATACTATACTATACTATACTATACTATACTATACTATACTATACTATACTATACTATACTATACTATACTATACTATACTATACTATACTATACTATACTATACTATACTATACTATACTATACTATACTATACTATACTATACTATACTATACTATACTATACTATACTATACTATACTATACTATACTATACTATACTATACTATACTATACTATACTATACTATACTATACTATACTATACTATACTATACTATACTATACTATACTATACTATACTATACTATACTATACTATACTATACTATACTATACTATACTATACTATACTATACTATACTATACTATACTATACTATACTATACTATACTATACTATACTATACTATACTATACTATACTATACTATACTATACTATACTATACTATACTATACTATACTATACTATACTATACTATACTATACTATACTATACTATACTATACTATACTATACTATACTATACTATACTATACTATACTATACTATACTATACTATACTATACTATACTATACTATACTATACTATACTATACTATACTATACTATACTATACTATACTATACTATACTATACTATACTATACTATACTATACTATACTATACTATACTATACTATACTATACTATACTATACTATACTATACTATACTATACTATACTATACTATACTATACTATACTATACTATACTATACTATACTATACTATACTATACTATACTATACTATACTATACTATACTATACTATACTATACTATACTATACTATACTATACTATACTATACTATACTATACTATACTATACTATACTATACTATACTATACTATACTATACTATACTATACTATACTATACTATACTATACTATACTATACTATACTATACTATACTATACAGTACTGGCAATAATAAAGTACCCAAGTTACATTTTAAGTTTTATGAAATACTACAAAGCTACAATAAAACAACATTCATAAAACCCTGGTCAAGTCTGATTTGCCATTGATGCATCGACCAAAACCTCATTGATGCTCTAGTCTAGTTGGCCCATCCTGGAGAAGGTTCTGAAAGGTATGGAGAACCATTCCAAAACCGTACCCAAGTAGCATTGGGTTTTAAAGTATTCAGAACCCTCATAAAACCAAAATTGTTACTTGGGTATTTATGCTACAATAAAAGCTATTTAGCAACAAATAAAACCATTATCGGAGCCATGTACTCTATCCGCTTGTTAAGTACTAGAAAAATAACCATCAAGATAAAAAAGGATTCATAAATACCATCCGATCTTATCAAAATAATAAAAATAAAAACTGATTGCATGAAAATCCTGTCGAATTTCCATAATTTTAAAATAGCTCTCATGAAATGACCTAGTTTTAGATTCCATATAAAATTTGAAGTGCGTTGAAACATCCAAAAACTTGATTCCGCCCACGGAAAACATCGATTTTACTAATTATTTACATTATGATTTTTTTTTTCAGGTCGATCATTAAGTTAAGCCGAGATTTTGTTTTTCATGATTTTTGCATTTTAATTATTTTCTCATTGCTAAATTGACTAAATTAAAGTTATATTCAAGGAAATATAGATTGAAAATCGAAGATTGTAAAAAACAATTTAAATTATTGTAATATGGCGGAGGCATAAAAGTTGATTTTCATGGGCCATTTGTGAAAAAGTTATTTCGCTTTCAAATTTGCCATTTTCAATTTTCACGAAGAAAACTTGTAGACTGAATTGTATTCATCTACAGCCATTTTGCTTGATCCTAACCCGTTCAGAATTCTGGCAGCATTTATGGCGGCAATGTTGCCTACATAATGTTAAACGTCAAAGTTTGTTTATCTTTCGATAGTTGCGCTGTGCGATCCAGCGTTCTCCCACACGATTATCTCCCGCTGCGCTGGCTTGGAAGCAGTTATTCAGAAGATACTGTTTTACAACATTTCGCATTCCGCACAGCTGCAACCTCAATCATTCCCGAAAAAGGTCGCCTTCTTCCGGATAATTGTGAAAGTGCACCATCAAACGATGCAGTAATGTACGGTTGAATGATATTTTTCGAAGAGATGACCCTTTCGCCAAATATAATCGCGTTTCTTTTTCATCGCTCGTTTCAGTTTGCGTTCGAAACCATGGAGCTACACTCAGATAAAATATACACTGATTATATTTTAAAGAAATGTCATATTTGTATTATTAATATTATTAATGTTTTTTATTATTGTTATTATTATTATAGATCGATCTAACTTGAATTAAATATTAATTATTATTGCTATTTTATTCTTCGTTGAATATGATGTTTTTTTCTATCAATTTACATTCGTATATAAATGAATAGCATATACATAATAGGTAGAAACCATCACACGATTAAATCTAATGATAATCCAATCAAATCTCAACATTGTAATAGTATTTATTTTCTATCGGTATATAAATATACATGCGAGCACTGTAGCGAATATGCATACCCAGTTTTCGAGAAACTTACATAGATCATATCAACCGTGTATGTACCTAAATCTCCATTGTGACGTTGTAATGTTTCTTATTAATGTCGGCTCACATCCATATTCTATGTATTTTTGACAGCTGACTCGGACCTTCGAATTCTGACTATTCAATTGTCAAAATTAACTTGGTTTGTTATTGTTGGTCTGTCTTGATCACTACAGATATAAACTAGCCTATGGCTAAAAATCTCTTAAAAAAAGATAAAAAAGACTTTAAAAGGTTTTTAAAACACCGAAAAGGGAAACTACTTAGTAGGAACGTTTTACACTGTAAAATGCTGTATTTAAACTAAATGGATTGTTCATTGCCATTATAAAACCATCGTAAATCAGAGTGAATGCCAAATGATTGTAGAATTGTTACTTGGGTAATCACCGTAATTTTTTTATTAATCGGCGAAGTTTATACAAATTTAGTGAAATTATTTTGATGAAATTTTTCAAATTGCTATTGCTTGATGCACACAGATTTGAACTAGCTGTGTTTTTTTTATTGTTTAGTCAAAAAAATATTCTTTCAATTGGATGCAAAATTTCTAGAATTTGTCCACAGCGAACCAAGTTGAAAATCCCATAACTCATTTCAAAAACTTCCAAAGTGTATGGTCATTGCATAACATCATTTAAGATGCAAGATCAGGACTTCCAGTTTCCAAAATAGTTTCACAAACACTACACTCAAACAAGTCCACACGTCTAATCGAAGTGTTTAAACACCTGATTTTTCATATGCATAATCGAGGGTGACCCCGGCGTAGTGGTTAGCATCCATACCTCTCACGCCAAAGTAACGAGTTCAAATCTCACCCCGGACAAGTCACGAATGACCCAAGAGCGTTAAAATGACTATAATAAAAAAATTCACAATCACTTTTATTTTAAGTGTATTTCACCATTTCTACTGCAAAAAATTGACATAAAAGCGTGGCCCTGTTTACTAAAAATGAACACATGAATAATGCTCGCGTAAAATTTGAAAAGGGCCTATCAACTTTTGTAAACAACTTGCTAGGCTATTTTCACGAGATCCGAAGTACGCCAACGCAAACTAAGAGCACTATCGGGAAGGGGATAGGTGTTTTTAGTTTCCGTGGACGTATTCGGTTCTCGCGAAATGGGCTTAACCAGTTTTGTGTGCAAAAGTTGATAGGCCCGTTTCAAATGTTACGCTAGTATTATTCATGTGTTAATTTTTAGTTAACAGAACCCCGCTGTTGTGTCACTTTTTGTCGAGTGAGTGAACTCAAACCCATCCGTGCACTCGGCTATTCGTTGATGTATAATGAACTCATTTGTTCGTTTGGTTCGTACTTCACAGCGAAGATTTTCAAAACGAACGCAATTCATCTACACTGGGTTGAAGCGTTGAAGCGCTATTCCTTGCGCAAGATGGCAAATGATAAAAACAGACACTGATCTACACTGGGTTGAAGTACTAGTTATTGCTCATAGTCAATTGATAGAAACAGACACTGCTGAATACTGCGTAAAAAATGCTTCGTAAACGGATGTTTCAGGGAATTCAAATCGTCTCTCAACAATCCATTCGATGAGAGCAGTGCACAGTCTGTTTGCATTGTTGATTTATTTCAACATGAATTATCCGTGCTATAATTCCCTGCGCTTTTAATAATCCCTTCGATTTTGTATGGCTCAGGCCAGGAATATATTGAATGTAACATAGCGTTACATTTTACAATAGAATATCATACCGACATACTGGCGGTGATAGAGCATTGAGAATGGTTAAAGATTAGTTGTACAAAATTTGAGAGAATATTTATTGCGCAGGAGTCTGCAGTAAGTCAAAATGCACAAGGGCGTAGCCAGGTTTCGAGCTAGGGAGGGGCGAATAAAAAAAATAACTTTGAAAAATTTCGACGAATGCCATTACACCGAACGCCATTTTACCGAACGCCATTTCACCGAAAGCCTTTGTGATGCTGAGTTTAGGGGGGCAGTTGCCCCCTTGCCCCCTTCTGGCTACGGATATGAAAATGCTTAATACTTTAGGTTTTCAGCCTGGGGCTGGTTCGCCTCCGCACACGTAATACTTTAGTCAAGTTTGATGTAATTGTTTTTTCAAAGAATATGAGCACAGATTTAGGCAGTTAATGAATAGTTTGGATTTGGGAGAAGTCATGAGAATCCTTGCACTATTGGTCGTCCATATTACGAGAAAAAGTTAGTTGAATTTCGTATCTGATAAACGATTGCGAACCAAAGCAAAAAATAAACTGGACGGAAAGTACACGGCGAATGAGAATGACCCAAATTTGAGTTTAGTTCACTCATAATCGCCAAAAGTGCAGGAACTCAGCGATGAGTAAATTTGCCTCATGTTTTCCCAGGATTTTCAAGGGGAAAAACTCCCGAATTTGAGAAAAGTAAAGATTGGATTCATTCAGTCTATTGGTACTACTCCGAGACTGAATAAAATTTTCGTCAATTTCCTCATTTTCCGGCAGATTTTTTAGGTTTTCCACAGGAAACCATGAGACAAATTTTACTCATTGCTGAGTTCCTGCACTTTTGGCGATTATGAGTGAACTAAACTCAAATTTGGGTCGTTCTCATTCGCCGTGTAGGGACAAGCGACGCTGAATTATAGTAGCATAGCGTTCTAATTTTTGTCCTGCAATATAATGATAGGCATCAATACTCAACCTACATACAAGGTACTCTTGTAACAGTGTCAGTAAATAAAATAAAATATAGTCTCATCGTGCCCCCCACCGATTTTCTACTCATGTCTAAGTTCCTCATTGCTCATTCCTCATAGTAAAGCTGGTGGCAGTTTACTATCTTCTTCAAAACTACGCAGGTGTCGTCAAATATTCCACGCATTTCGGTAATCACTATTTATTGATCATCTAAATATGTCAAATCACAATAAAAGGTACAATTTCGGTTGAATCAATTTTGCCACTATTCTCACAATGGCAATGCTCTGTCTATTCACAAAACAGTTACCTACTACCAAAAGCCGAAATTTCTGTCACCTGCGGTTCCGACAGTACGTGCTTCCAAATGTCTGACAGTTGACTAGGATTCATCAGCTCAGATGTGGTCACAGCGGCTCACCGAAAATAGAATTCAAATAATTTGCACCGGGGAATAATGCGATTACGTATTTAGGCAATGAATTCATCAACAACGGAAACGGCTTTCAGCAATCAATGAATGGCTGCAGCGGAGTCAGGGGTTGGTTCAAAAATGCAAACTTGACACGGGACGTGACTTTTGCTAATGTTGATTTGTGTGTGCGATTCGAACCGCTAGATATAATTATTTTGACCCATTTGCAGAGGATGTATGAATATATCGAACTATATTTGCCCACACTTTGCGGGGCACCCACACTTCGATGAATATACATTTCTGGTGAAACGTTCTCGCTGGAATACATTTGATTCGGGTTTATTGAATTCAAATAATAAATAGAAGCTAATCTACATTTGTTCTTCCTGTTGTTTTGTTACCCTCCCGAGGGAGCTTATTGATAATAGTTCAAATTTGTTCATCAGAACTAGTTGCCTCGTTTGACAGTTTTAGTATGTATGTTACGGTTGCAAACAATTTGGACTGTCTCTGTCAGATTATCAATAGCCCAAAACGTCATGGAAACTACATTTGCAGTCATCCCAAACAATAGTGGACACATTTTTACTTCCTTTATTAAAGGGAATATCAGCCTTAGGGTGGTTCGTCGTTAAGTGGTCAAATTTGGTTAAACGATGACCATACGGTTTTGCAGTAGAACAGGTCGTTCCGCAAATACGTAGCATGTTCACCCAAATCGTAAGACGTTGTACGCTAAATTAAACAATTTGTTTAGAACATGTGATTTCATCCATCTAGCATAAAGCATTTTATGTCGCGGAATGTCTGCATTGAGAGCGATTGCTCCTCTGCCGCAGTAAATGAAAACCGTAGCGTTGCGTTAGGAGCGAGAAAAGCAACCAAAATTGAGGCAGCAGTAAATCATGAAAGAGCGTTTGCGAAAGTTTATGTTGTTTTCACTCACATTTGCCGGTTGCGCTTTCGGTTTACAGTAGCTACGAATAGCCACTTTTGCACTTACAACACCATTTTGTATAAACATGCTTGCCCGTCTAACCGGCACGATAAGCACCGTTGAGAGATGTGCTAGGAAAAAAAAAAGAAGATTGGTCGTTAAATCGTTGCGATGTGTGTGAGTTCATGTTGTCTGTATGCAAAGTTTAAGATGCTGTATAAATAATAAAATTTTGTTTACGAGGTGTTGAGAGAATGTCACTTTTTGGGAGTAATTTGCGGTATGGAGAGTATTCCTGAAATAAAAAAATTGGTTCTGCTGACTACTTTTCGATTCTGACTTGGGTCTGTTCATGCTTACCGATTACAACTACAGTATCCATTAGAGTGATGCAAAATTTGAGATTTCGCTCCACAATACATAAACGATTCCAAATCGGATCCTGACTAACCTCACAAAATTTGAACCCATTTGGTGAGAAACTGAGATGGCACAAACCATTTGAAGTTTGTATGGGAATTACTATGGTAAAACTAAGATTTTTGTTCATGTCTATCTAATAATTCACCATATCGATTTGCTTCAAAAACTTTCAACTGTACTTGTAGGAAATTTTACCAGATACAACTTTGCTCAAGACTACTTTTTGCTTAAATGCAAGGATCGAAAGTTATCAATGGTTCAATGCGCTGATGTCTTATGATCATGCTCAATCAACTGCTCAGCAGGCAACATTGGTGTTTCTGGGGCGTTGAATAGGACAAAAAAATCATGGCTCCTATGTCACACTGCAAAATACAGTGTTGCCTACAGAGCAGCTGCTTGATCATGTCATAAGTTTACCAATCTCTTAAATAATTAATAACTTTTTTCTGTCTCGTTTTACATAGAAACAATCTTCAGCAAAGTTATAGCTGAGAAAATTTTCTATAAGAGTGGCCATCGAACTGTTTCGCAGCTCAATATGGAAAATGACTAGAAGGCAATGAACAAATAGTTGAGATTTCCCATAGTCATTTACATGTAAACTTCAAATGGTTTGTGCGAAGTCTGTTTCTAACCAAATGAGTTGTAGCTTCGGGAGGCTAATCAGGACCCGATTTGAAACCATTTAAGCACTGTGGAGCGAAAAAGTCAAATTTGCATCAGTCTAGTATCCATTTGATTTTGACTACACGACCTTAATGTCTTTAATTTGCTTTTGCTTTGCAGCTTAAAATCGCCTGTTTAAGGGAAAGTATTATTTTTTGGCACATTTTTATTTTTCTAAAATTAATTAGAAAATTATCAAAAATTCACGAAAGTCAGTTTTTTAATAGATTCTTGAGAAAATGTACATGCAGAAATATGTTTTCTATCTCATGATGAAACAAAAATCGGACTCTCAACTGAAAGTTTGATTTCTTAGGTTTTTTTTTAGTCTAACTTTATGCCATGATGACTTAAAAACATGTTTTTGCATGTGTGAATTTTCTTTAAAAAATTTGAAAAATTGTGATTTGTTTCGATCTTTTTCCAATATTTTTAGAAAAATCAAATCGTAATAATTTTTGCCTATGCCTTGAATGCCTTGCCGTATGCCTTGAATTGCCTATGCCTTGTTTATAATTATTGAAGCCGTGAACGTGCCTAGATAATCAGGTTTGCAATTATTATAAATTGTAGGAAGCTAAAAACTCAAAAATCGTGTATTGCCAAAAACGAGTGGGCTTCCATAACTCCGATTACATTCACGTTGATAATAAAACAGATCTTGGTAAAATCTTTTAAGGCATGGGTGAGGGTCTTGTTTATATGTTCTAACTGTCAGAGACAAACCAGCCATAGGCAAGAAACGGCTTCATGTCCGGTTTACACTTGTGCTGGTTCATAATGCAGAATAACCATAATTGGTGTCGTCAGTCCGCATCGTGCTCTCTTGCCGTGCGGATCTATTTGCTTTTTGCTTAAGGAAGTGTTACTACTACCTAAAGCTACAACAAATTTAAACAGCACTTTTCAGTGCTCAACTTGTAAAAATTTTCTACCTTTTTCAACTCCTCTTATTCCTCTTCGATCCTTGTTTGGACCCTACCCGAGGTAATCCTTCTTGGATATCGATTTGGAAAATTCCTCTTCGATCCTTCAGATTCTTATACACCGTTCGAAAAAGTAGTGTAAATTTCTGTTCAATATGATGCACATAAATGGAGCGTCACATATCATATACGTTTACATTATATATCATGTAAAGTTCTGACACATTTCATGCAATGTAGGAAATATTGTATACAAAAACCCATCTTTGTAAACAACATTGTTTGCAAGTTGGTCGGTTGCGTGAAATGAAATACAAGTCTACGTGAATGAATGTTTACATCGCAATTAAAAATCAGAATTTTTATCTGTGTAGTAATCTGCTTGGAAGTCGATTTGGATAAAAAATTTACTGCCGCCATGGCGCCTAAACGCAAAAGAAAGAGGCAAACTCTTGACCCCCCTTCTGATGAAATTAATTTGAGTAATCAATTTGATTTGCTCACGGATGATGAGAATGATCCATCATCCAAGAAAAATTCTAGTAAACTTTCCCGGCTTAATGCCAAGAAGGAAAAGATTCCCCCTATTGTGATAACCACTTCCGATTTCCATGCTCTTCGCATGGAACTTTTGAATTTCGTGAAAGTTAAGTTTTCACTACAAATTGGACGTCGGGGTGAATGCCGTGTATTGGCTGAAACCTTGGATGGCTTTAAATGTCTTCTCAAGTATCTTACTGAGAAGAAGCACCAATTTTTTACTTACGACACCAAAACTGAACGTCTGTTCAAGGTTGTCATGAAAGGACTGCCCAGTGGTGAATCCCTGGATCAGATCAAAGATGACCTGGCAAAATTACTTGGAGTTGTGCCACTCCAAGTAATCAAAATGAAAATGAAATCCCGTCCTGGCGATTCGCGCAACGGGATTTCTAATGATTTTTATTTAGTTCACTTCAAGTCTAGTGAACTAAACAACCTTAAGGCCTTAGAAAAAGCTAGCCTTATGCTCCATGTCCGAGTGAAGTGGGAACACTTCAGGAAGACTGGAGGAAATTTCCAAAACCTCACTCAGTGCCGTAAATGCCAGGGATGGGGTCACGGAACTAAAAATTGCTACATGCCAGCTAAATGCATGATTTGTGGTGATTCCTCTCACGCAAAGGACGACTGTCCTGTGAAAGAAGATCCTAAGAAATTTAAATGTTCAAATTGTGGTGAAAACCACAAATCCAATTTTTGGGAATGTAAGACTCGCAAAGCGATCCTACAATCTCGTTCTAACCGACATGCTCCACGTTTCCGACCAGGTACAAATTCCTCTGCTGTTAACAACGGTCAGCGAGGAACAAATTCTACATTCGTACCCGTAGGTACAAATATCACCCCTGCTTCAAATGTTTCATCTGTACCTACTCCCCTCGCTGCTTACAATGTTCAGCGAGTTAATGGAGCTACCTATGCTGCTATTGCAGCGGGTAGAAATCAAAATACTAACCAACGTTCTAACGGAAATTTTGACAATTTTGACTTAGGAAGCATTACTGCCCCTAAAATGGAATTTTTACAGAATTCATTAATTGACATGATTTCTGATATGCTTAAATCTAACTCCATGTTTGATGCTATTCAAACTGGAGTAAATTTGCTAATAATATTGTCATGACTTTAAAATTCAGTAATGGATTTTAAAGCTTTAAACATTTTAAATTGGAATGCTCGATCTCTTAAAGATAATGAAGACGAGCTATTTAACTTTTTGAGAGTTCATAACGTGCATATTGCCGTTATAACTGAAACGTTCCTTAAACCTGACCATAAGGTTAAGAAGGACTCAAATTATTTAATTTATAGAAATGATCGTCTTGATGGACCCTGTGGTGGCGTTGCCATCATTGTTCATAGACGAATAAAACATAAAATTCTTTCTTCATTTGAAACCAAAGTTTTTGAAACTTTGGGAGTTTCTGTTGAAACAAAATTTGGACAACTTACGTTTATAGCTGCCTATTTGCCATTCCAATGCGTAGGTCAGCAAATGAATTTTCTCAAGGGTGACCTTCAGAAACTTACCCGTCATAGGTCTAAATTCTTCATTATTGGTGATTTTAATGCAAAACACCGCTCATGGAATAATGCTCAAAGCAATTCCAATGGTAATATTCTGTTTGATGATTGTTCTGCAGGTTATTACACTATTCAATATCCAAACAGCCCAACATGCTTTTCTTCTGCAAGAAATCCCTC
Source organism: Ochlerotatus camptorhynchus (assembly GCF_037179485.1). Lineage (NCBI taxonomy): Eukaryota > Metazoa > Arthropoda > Insecta > Diptera > Culicidae > Ochlerotatus > Ochlerotatus camptorhynchus. The sequence continues at coordinate 161,837 of NW_027041084.1, forward strand.
AACTATTGATTTGGTCTTAACTGATTCATGTCAACTTTGTAGCCAATTGGTTACCCATGCTGACTTCGGTTCTGATCACCTTCAAGTAACTTTTGAAATATCCCAAGAAATAATTTCTAATCCCAACAGCTCTACTTTCAATTACCATAGGGCTGATTGGGAGCAGTATCGAACATTTATGGAATATAACTTCGATCCAAACATTCCTTTGCAAACCAAAGATGAAATTAATTATGCTCTTGAATCTCTGACTACTTCTATAGTTGAAGCAAGAGCTGCCTCAGTACCAAAATGCGAGGTTAAATTCGATTCAATTATAATAGACGATGATCTTCAGCTCTTGATCCGTCTTAAAAATGTCCGTAGGAGACAATTTCAAAGAACACGCGATCCTGCCATGAAAGTTATCTGGCGGGATTTGCAAAAACAAATTAAAAAGCGATTCTCTGCCCTGAGGAACAAAATTTTTGAAAATAATGTTTCTAAATTAGACCCGAGTTCCAAACCCTTTTGGAAACTCACAAAATTTTTGAAAAAAACCTCAAAAGCCAATTCCAGCACTTAAAGAAGGTGGTAAAATTTTGATCACAAATTTGGAAAAAGCTCAGAAACTTGCTAAGCAATTCGAGAGTTCCCATAATTTCAGTTTGGGTCTTACTAGTCCTATTGAGAATCAGGTTGCTTGGGATTTTCTGAATATTTTCTCTCGGGAAAATATTTTTGATGATTCCTGGGGGACTGATTTGGACGAAGTAAGGTCTATAACTAAAAAGTTTCAAAATATGAAAGCTCCAGATCATGAAGGAATTTTCTATATCCTCATCAAAAAACTCCCAGAGAGTACCTTGTCTTTCTTGGTAAAATTATTTAACAGATCAGAGTTGGTTGGAAATGCTAACATGAAGCTTTAGTGTGATGATTTATTAGCTAGAGAATGATCTTTAGAAGAATGTAGGTGGATAGTTCCGTTAGAGTACGGCAGTATGAAAATTGAATAGAAGTTGAAAATGAGCGAAGGGCCATTAAAGCGACAGTTTTTTTTCAAGATGACGCACATTTTTGCCTAGCCCGTACGATGTACGCGGGGACTTGAAGTATGTCTCCAAGTCCACAGGCAAAAATGTGCGTCCCTCTTGTTGCTCATAAACTGACTGCGGCTGTGGAATAGTTCTAGCGACGTTTTCATCACTACCTAAAGCCCCACGTCGCGAGAGCATTTCCAGTCGATGGTGTGTTATAATGCAGTTCTTCTTTACCCAACTATTGTGTTGCTCCTCTCGTCATGACCAACGTGATCATCTCAGAGAGAAAGCAGTAGGGTGGTTGTTGCGTGCTGTACCATCATCAGCATTGTTGACGGCTACTCCCGCCTTGAGTTGTTACATTCAAAGTGTTTTTTATGTTACTTCATACGCGAAGTTAACGATTTTCAGAGTTGGTTGGAAATGCTAACATGAAGCTTTAGTGTGATGATTTATTAGCTAGAGAATGATCTTTAGAAGAATGTAGGTGGACAGTTCCGTTAGAGTACGGCAGTATGAAAATTGAATAGAAGTTGAAAATGAGCGAAGGGCCATTAAAGCGACAGTTTTTTCAAGATGACGCACATTTTTGCCTAGCCCGTACGATGTACGCGGGGACTTGAAGTATGTCTCCAAGTCCACAGGCAAAAATGTGCGTCATCTTGAAAAAACTGTCGCTTTAATGGCCCTTCGCTCATTTTCAACTTCTATTCAATTTTCATACTGCCGTACTCTAACGGAACTATCCACCTACATTCTTCTAAAGATCATTCTCTAGCTAATAAATCATCACACTAAAGCTTCATGTTAGCATTTCCAACCAACTCTGAAAATCGTTAACTTCGCGTATGAAGTAACATAAAAAAAAAACACTTTGAATGTATTTAACAGATGTTTCCATTTGGCATACTTTCATGATAAATGAAAAAATGCAAAAGTTGTTCCAATTTTGAAGCCGGATAAAATCCAGCTGAAGCTTCTAGCTACCGTCCAATAAGTTTGCTTTCTTCAATAAGTAAACTTTTTGAAAAGATAATTTTGAATAGAATGATGCTTCACATGAATACGAACTCAATTTTTGCAGATGAGCAGTTTGGATTTCTCCATGGGCATTCAACTACTCATCAACTCTTAAGAGTTACCAATTTAATTCGTTCAAACAAATCTGAAGGTCACTCAACTGGAGTTGCTCTTCTAGACATAGAAAAAGCATTCGACAGTGTTTGGCATGAGGGTATGATTACTAAATTGAAAAAGTTTAATTTTCCACTTCATATTATGAAATTAGTTCAAAATTATTTAACTGACAGAAGTCTGCAGGTAAATTATCAAAATTCCAAATGCCAGAAATTTAAGCACCAATATTATCATGCAGACAATCATTATTGTGAGCGACAGGCTCACCTACACAAGTGAATCAGCAAGTGTATGCTAGGTATTAATGAAGAATAACTAAATAGCTTAACTTAACTAGCTAACTTAACTAACTTATTTAACTAACTAACTTAACTTACTTACTTTACTAACTAACTTAAATAACTAACTGAACTGACTAACTTAAGTAACTAACATAACTAATTAGGTTAACTTGCTAATTTAACTAACTAACTTAACTAATCAACTTAACTAACTAACTTAACTAACCAACATAATTGACTAACTTAACTAACTAACTTAACTATCAAACTAATTTACTTTACTTAGAAACTAAAGTAACTAACTTTAATAACTAACTTAATCTATAAGCCTAACTAACTAACTTAACTAACTAACTAAACTTACTAACTTAACTAACTAACTTAACTAACTAACTTAACTAACTAACTTAACTAACTAACTTAACTAACTAGCTTAACTAACTAACTTAACTAACTAACTTAACTAACTAACTTTACTTACTAACTTAACTAGCTAACTTAACTAACTTACTTAAATAACTAACTTAACTAACGAACTTATCTAACTAACTTAACTAACTAACTTAACTAACTAACTTAACTAACTAACTTAACAGGGGGCGACCCCGGTGTAGTGGTTAACATGGATGGGCATGGATGCCTCTCACGCCAAAGTCACGAGTTCAAATCTCATCCCCGGACAAATCACGAATAACCCAAGAGTGTTAAAGTGACTATAATATATAAAAAAAACTAACTTAACTAACTAACTTAACTAACTAACTTAACTATCTAACTTAACTAACTAACTTAACTAACTAACTTAACTAACTATCTTAACTGACTAACTTAACTAACTAACTTATCTCACTAACATAACTAATTATCTTAACCAACTAGCTTAACTAGCTAACTTAACTAACTTACTTAACTAACTAACTTAACTAACTAACTTTACTAACTATCTTAACTAACTAACTTAACTAACTAACTTAACTAACTAAACTAACTAACTTAACTAACTAACTTAACTATCAAACTAATTTACTTAACTTACAAACTAAACTTACTAACTTTAATAACTAACTTTAATAACTAACTCCACCTACTAGCTTAACTAACTAGCTTAACTAGCTAACTTAACTATCAATCTAATTTACTTAACTTACAAACTAAACTAACTAACTTTAATAACTAACTTAACCTATTAGCTTAACTAGCTAACTTAACTTACTTACTTAACTAGCTAACTTAACTAACTAACTTAACTAACTAACTTAACTAACTAACTTAACTAACTAACTTAACTAACTAACTTAACTAACTAACTTAACTAACTAACTTAACTAACTATCTTAACTGACTAACTTAACTAACTAACTTAACTAACTAACATAACTAACTAACTTAACTAACCTACCTAACTAACATTCTAAATGCTTTTCTTACTGTTTGCTATATGGGAATTCCGTGCTGCCATTTGTCATTAATATTGAAAGATTTCAAGCGATTTAGACAAAATTATTTTTGACGTTATTCACTTCAATAATTGACTCTCACAGAAACTTTCGTCAACATCTCATTCGTCACTCATTCACTTAGTTTCAAAAAGTGTAATTTCATACAATATGTTTAACATTATTGTCATCCAGGCAGTTAAGGACGTAGATCCTTGTTCACTTTAACGGGTCCTAGGATTTATTTTGCATAATTCACTTAATTTAGTTACAAATTTAACTAATACCCAAACCAGAAAATCAGCGACGCCAGCGGTGTAGTGGTAAGCGTGATTGCCTTTCACCCCAAAGGGCCTGAGTTCAATCCCAGTCGGCGCCGCCGGGGTTTTCTGAGGCATAAAATCTCTGATCACGCTTTCCTTCGGAAGGGAAGTAAACCGGTTGGTCCCCGGTTCATGAGCGGATGGGTCGATAGGTAGCGTCCAGGTGTGGGAGCAGCCTCCCTGGTGTCGGTAGGATTGGTTCTCAGTACGGAAAACAAGATCGACGGAAAATATATCGAGGAAAAAAAAACCTGCACATCTTCGAAACTCCAGTAAGCAAAAACGGTTGGACTAGACAACCGACCCCTTTATATAACCAACGACGATTGTTGATGTCCGGTGACATGAAGCTATTGAAATGAAATGATGTACCGTATCAAGCATGTCATATTTTACCGAGTAAACTATTGTTCGACGTTTCAACCGAGTTCTATCTCTCTAACGATTGTCTACGTACCGACGACGACGACGGTCACAAATTGAATGACATTAAGAAAACCAACCAGTCTGCATCGTGCTCTCTTGCCGTGCGGATTAGGGTAATTGATTCTGGTTGGACCTATCCAAAAACTGATGATGGTTCGACCTATTTTTTTCAATAGCTAGTTTAGTCCATGGGCTACAAATGGTGAGTCGACAAACTGGAAGGAGTGTTGTCCCAACAGCTCTGGTCCTCACAAGTTCCTACCTCACGCTTCCACGGGTCAGCCGATGACAAAGACCGCCAGCAAAAGATGCTGGTAGCGTACCCTGGGCAATGTCACCACGATAAAAACATGGATCCGGATCGTGGTGATAGCAAAGTTAGGAGGTGCGACCCTCGAGCGTCTGTTCACCATGGAGGTGCGGCTCAAACAGCGTCTGTCTCGGAGCGAGCGGCTGAATAAGAAATACTGTATCACGTCAGCTACAGCTAAGGTGGCAGCCCCACCAACATGATGTAGGTATCGCGACCCCGGTAAGGTAGCATACTGAAACCCCCAACATTACTCAGAAAAACGAAGAAAGAGAAAACAACGAACGGAATTTTCGGCAACCGACCCGGCAACGAAATAAGGACAATGAATGGAAACTCGGTACTTGGAATGTCAGAACCTTAAATGAACCTGGACGAGCGGGCCTTTTGGCTCGTGAACTGCAAAAAGTGAATGTGAGCGTAGCTGCTATTCAGGAAGTACGGTGGCCTAGATCCGGAGAACGTGAATTCCGGGCGGTGGATCCCATCGCCAACACTTCCTTCAAGTTTCATATCTATCACAGCGGTGGCGATAGGGCAGAACATGGAGTAGGGTTCATAGTGATCGGGAAGCAGATGAAGCGTGTTATGCGGTGGAGACCGGTAAGCGACCGCATCTGTGTATTAAGGATTCGGGGCAAATTCTTCAACTACAGCCTGATCAACATCTATGCGCCAACCAACGATAAATCCGATGACGTGAAGGACGCGTTTTATGACAGTCTCGATAAAACTTATGATGAGTGCCCAAAACACGACGTGAAGATTGTAATCGGAGATGCAAATGCGCAGGTCGGGAAGGAAGATTTCTTTCGTCCAATCATTGGTACAGAGAGCCTACATACAGTAACCAATGATAACGGCCTGAAACTGATAAACTTCGCCGCTGCTAGAGGTATGGCCATCAGTAGCACCTACTTTGCACGCAAGAATATCCGAAAGCACACCTGGAGACACCCAAATGGCGAAACTTGCACCCAGATCGATCACATGTTGGTGGATGGCCGGCACTTCTCAGATGTCATTGATGTAAGGACTTTTAGGGGGCCTAACATTGACTCAGATCATTATCTTGTTGTCTGCAAAATTCGGGCGCGTCTATCGACCGTTACGAATTCAACGAACCGGAGATCGATGCGTTTCAATATCCATCGCTTGTCAGTAGAAGGTGTTGCTGCAGAGTACCGCCAGAAGCTTGATGAGCGGATTAGCGAAATCAACGTGAACGAGGACCTCAACAATCTGTGGAACACAATCCACGAAGCGGTGAACACAACAGCACAAGAAGTGATAGGTACAGCTCAAAGACGACCACGTAATGGCTGGTTTGATGAGGAGTGCCAGAGGTTGACGGATGAGAAGAACGTTGCCAGAAGCCGGATGTTAGTGTCTGGTACCCGGCTGAACAGAGAGCGGTACAAGGTAGCAAGGGCAGCTGAGAAACGAACCCACCGCAGAAAGAAAAGGCAATACGAAGAACGCGTGATTGCTGAGGCGCAAGAAAGTATGGAACAGAACGATATGCGAAGGTTCTACGCGACTGTCAATGGTGTGCGGAGTAAAACAGCGCCATCTCCCGCCATGTGCAATGACCTTGAGGGGAATTTGCTGACAGATAAAACAATGGTGGCTGCCAGGTGGAAAGAACATTTTGAGACATTGTTGAATGGAGAGAGTGAGGGAGTATCGAGGAACAGAGTAAACATCGCAGACGACGATCAAGCTGTGGAGCCTCCAACGCTAGACGAGGTTAAAAAGGCAATACGTGAGCTGAAAAACAATAAGGCTGCTGGGAAGGACGAGCTCCCGGCCGAACTTTTCAAACACGGAAGTGAGCAGCTGCATCAAGCAATCCACCGTATTCTAACGAAGATATGGGAGGACGAAGAACTGCCTGCTAGCTGGTTGGATGGCCTCATTTGCCCATTATTCAAAAAAGGGCACAGACTCGAGTGCGCCAATTATCGAGGAATAACTCTTCTGAATTCGGCGTACAAAATACTGTCACGCGTTCTGTTTAACAGATTGAGACCGCTTGAGGAGTCCTTCGTCGGTGAATACCAGGCTGGTTTTCGTGAGGGCCGATCAACGACGGATCAAATGTTTACCCTGCGTCAAATCCTTGATAAATTCCGGGAGTACAACTTGCAGACTCACCATCTGTTTATTGATTTCAAAGCAGCATACGATTCAGTGAAGAGAAATTAGCTTTGGCAGATTATGCTAGAACATGGTTTTCCGGCGAAACTAATTAGACTGATTCGCGCAACGCTAGATGGATCGAAATCAAGTGTAAGGGTTGCAGATGAGATTTCGACCTCGTTCGTGACCTTAGATGGATTGAAGCAGGGTGATGCACTTTCAAACTTACTGTTCAACATTGCTCTTGAAGGAGCGATTAGGAGAGCTGGTGTGCAGAGGAACGGTACCATCATCACACGATCGTACATGCTCCTTGCCTTTGCGGACGACATCGATTTCATCGGAATTGACCGTAGAGCAGTGGAAGAGGCGTTTGTGCCTTTTAAGAGGGAGACGGCGAGGATTGGGCTCACGATAAGTTCTACCAAAACGAAGTACATGGTAGCCGGTAGACAGCGTGGGAGCAATAGTGGTGTTGGTTACTTACTTACCAATCAGGCTAAGGCCTTGTTGTCCTCTGCTGTCCGAAGAAGTCGTCTCCACTCTACTCGATCCATGGCCACAGTTCGCCAGCCTCGTAGTCTGCGAAGGGTCCGCAGGTCACCTTCTACTTGGTCGATCCACCTTGCCCGCTGCGCGCCTCTTCTTCTTGTTCCTGTTGGGTCGCTTTCTAGAACCATTTTCACTGGGTCGTCGTGCGGCATTCTTACGACGTGCCCAGCCCACCGTAGTCGCCCAATTTTTGCAATGTGGACGATGGATGGTTCTCCCAGCAGCTGGTGCAATTCGTGGTTCATTCGCCTCCTCCACGTTCCGTCATCCATCTGCACTCCACCGTAGATGGTACGCAACACCTTCCGTTCGAAAACACCAAGGGCGCGTTGGTCCTCCACGAGCATAGTCCAGGTCTCGTGGCCGTAAAGGACCACCGGTCTAATCAGCGTCTTGTAGACAGTCAACTTCGTGCGGCGGCGAATTTTATTCGACCGGAGCGTCCTCCGGAGTCCAAAGTAGGCACGATTCCCTGCCATAATGCGTCTTTGAATTTCTCTGCTGGTATCATTTTCGGCGGTCACCAGTGAGCCCAAATACACGAACTCATCGACCACCTCGATTTCGTCACCGTCAATCTGAACTCGGGGTGGGAGGCTAACATTGTCTTCCCTAGAACCTCTTGCTTTCATATATTTTGTCTTTGATGCGTTGATGGCAAGTCCAATCCGTCTAGCTTCAGCCTTCAGTCTGATGTACGTTTCCGCCATCATCTCAAAGTTCCGTGCCATAATGTCAATGTCATCGGCGAAACCAAGGAGCTGGATGGACTTCCTGAATATCGTGCCACTCGTGTCTATCCCAGCTCTTCTGATCACACCTTCTAACGCGATGTTGAACAGCAGACACGAAAGTCCATCACCCTGCCGTAACCCCCTTCGAGATTCAAAGGGACTCGAGAGTGTCCCCGATACTCGAACAACGCACGTCACTCGATCCATCGTCGCCTTGACCAATCGCGTCAGTTTATCCGGAAATCCGTACTCGTGCATAATCTGCCATAGCTGATCTCGATCGATTGTGTCGTATGCGGATTTGAAATCGATGAACAAATGATGTGTGGGCACGTTGTATTCGCGGCATTTCTGCAGAACCTGCCGAATCGCGAAAATTTGGTCCGTGGTAGCGCGGGCACCCATGAATCCCGCCTGGTATTGCCCCACGAACTCTCTTGCATATGGTGACAGACGGCGGCATAGAATTTGGGAGAGTACCTTGTAGGCGGCGCTCAGCAGTGTGATCGCGCGGTAGTTGCAGCAATCCAACTTGTCGCCCTTTTTGTAGATTGGGCATACGACACCTTCCATCCACTCCTCCGGTAATATCTCCTCCTCCCAAATCTTGGCAATTACCCAGTGCAGCGCTCTAGCCAGTGCTTCACCACCGTATTTCAATAGCTCACTTGGTAGTTTATCTACACCAGTTGCTTTGTTGTTCTTCAGCCGACCGATCTCCTCCTCAACTTCTTGAAGATCAGGGGCCGGTAGCCTGTCGTCTTCTGCGCGTGCTCCAAGGTCTGTTGCCGTGCCACCTTCGTTTTCTGCTGCTTCACCGTTGAGGTGCTCGTCATAGTACTGCTTCCACCTCTCAATCACCTCACACTCGTTCGTGAGAAGGTTACCGTCCAAGTCCTTGCACATATCGGCTTGCGGCACGTAGCCTTTGCGCGAACTATTTAGCTTCTCGTAGAACTTCCGTGTGTCGTTTACGCGGTACAGATTTTCCATCGCCTCGCGATCTCGATCTTCCTGCTGACGCTTCTTCCTTCGGAAAACCGAGTTTTGTCTGTTCCGCGCTTGTCTGTATCGCTCCACATTCAATCTCGTGCGGTGTTGCAGCATTCTCGCCCGTGCTGCATTCTTCTCCTCTACTAACAGTTTGCATTCGCCGTCAAACCAGTCATTTCTTCGGTCCGGGATTGCAGTACCTAGTGCCGCTACAGCAGTACTACCTATGGCTGAACGGATGTCCCTCCAGCCATCTTCAAGAGAAGCTGCGCCAAGCTGCTCTTCCGTGGGTAGTGCAACTTCCAGCTGCTGCGCGTAGTCCTGGGCAACTCCGGTGTCCCGTAGTTGCTCAATGTTGGGTCGTGGCGTTCGACTTCGACGTGTGTTATGCACCGTCGAGAGTTTTGAGCGCATGCATACTGCAACTAGGTAGTGGTCCGAATCTATGTTCGCACTGCGGTACGTGCGGACGTTGATAATGTCGGAGAAGAATTTCCCGTCGATTAGAACGTGATCGATTTGGTTTTCTGTGTGTTGGTCAGGTGATCTCCAGGTGGCTTTGTGGATATCCTTGCGGGGGAAAAAGGTACTTCGAACTACCATACCCCGGGAGGCTGCAAAGTTCACGCATCGTTGGCCGTTGTCGTTCGATACGGCATGCAGGCTGTTTGGCCCGATTGCCGGTCTATACATTGCCTCCCGTCCTACCTGAGCGTTCATGTCGCCGATGACGATTTTGACGTCCCGTTGCGAACAGCCGTCGTACACCTGCTCCAGCTGCGCATAGAACGCTTCTTTCTCGTCGTCGGGTCTCCCTTCGTGTGGGCAGTGCACGTTGATGATGCTGTAGTTGAAGAAACGGCCCTTAATCCTCAACTTGCACATCCTCGCGTTGATCGGCTGCCAACCAATCACGCGTTGGCGCATCTTACCCAGCACTACAAAGCCGGTTCCCAGCTCGTTGGTGGTGCCACAGCTCTGGAAAGTAGCCGCTCGATGCCCGCTTTTCCATACCTTTTGTCCCGTCCAGCAAAGTTCCTGCAGTGCTACGACTTCGAAGTTGCGTGGTTGAAGTTCGTCATAGATTAACCTATCGCAACCCGGGAAGCCGAGCGATTTGCAGTTCCATGTTCCGAGTTTCCAATCGTAGTCCTTATTTCGTCGCGTAGGTCTGTGCCGATTGTTCCGATCCGTATTTCTTTCTTCGGTATTTGCAACTTTGTTTTTTTTCCAGGGCGGCTTGTTGGGCCTGCCCCAACCCCCTGTCTCGCCGGGGGACCATCGTGCACAGCTCTGTTTAGAGTCCCACGCTGGCACTAGGACGGTGATCAGCCGCTCCTAACATGGAGAACAGACGCCGTTTTGAGCCGCACCTCCATGGTGAGCAGACGCTCAGGTTTGGTGAAGCATTTCCTCTATCACCGTACTATGGTTACCGCGCCAGTGTTCGCGTCGCACCTCTTCACTTTGCTATTGCCGGACTGGCAACATTGCCCAGGCTACGCCAACCAGCTGTGTCCATGTTTCAGCTGGTAGTCTTTTGTTATCATATGACTCGAGGAGGCGTGAAGTAGGAACTTGTGAGGACCAGGGCTAGGTATTCCGCTCCTTCCAGGTTGTCAACTCACCATTTTGTAGTGGTGTTGGTAGTGTAGTGTTGTTAGATGGTGAACAATTTGAGGTAGTGGAAGAATTTGTGTATCTTGGAACACTAGTGGCATGCGATAATGATGTTACCCGCGAGGTGAAGAGACGTATTGCAGCTGCAAACAGGGCCTTTTACGGATTACGTAGCCAGCTGAAGTCCCGTAGCCTGCAAACGAAAACGAAATTCGCTCTGTATAAAACGCTGATACTTCCGGTAGCCCTCTACGGCCACGAATCGTGGACGTTAAAAGAGTCTGACCGGAGAGCATTTGGTGTCTTCGAGCGTAAGGTGCTGCGAACAATACTCGGCGGTAAACAGGAGAATGGCATCTGGCGGCGTCGCATGAATCACGAGTTGTACCAAGTGTATAACGGTACGGATATAGTGAAGCTTATAAAACACGGCAGACTACGGTGGGCTGGGCATGTAGTGCGGATGCCGGAAGAACGACAAGCAAATATTATATTCAGCAGAGAACCCGGTAGAGGTCGTCGACTCCGGGGTAGACCTCGGACACGTTGGCTATTTGCAGTTGAGGAGGACATCAGGTCGCTAAACGTTCATGGCGACTGGAAGCGATTGGCTCAGGACCGAGTCCAATGGAGAAGAGTACTTCGTTCGGCGTTGAATCAACCTGGCGATTCGTAGCCCATCAAGTATCAAGTAAGTAAGTTTAGTCCATATTCACTTATTTTTTTCAAAGATTGCTTAACTATCATTAAAAAAAACTCCTTTTCTTCAATTTACATGAATGTTTTATTAAAAAAAAAACTTCAAAACATTTGAGTTTTAATGTGTTTTTAAAACAGTTCACGCATTAGCTCATCATCATGCCTTACATACAAAAAAACATCTCATTTCTCAAGTATAATACTGCTTAAAGATGTAAACAACACGTTAGTACGCCATTTATCCATTGGTTTTACTAAAATGTTTGAATAATTGACAAAATACGAAGAGATAAATATGATCATGGTTGGACCTACGCATGATGATGGTTGGACCTATGTGTTTCCTAAGACGGCCGCTAGGTGCGCTTGGGTTTGTTTACATCCTCCATGCACAGCTGATTTGAAATTCGATTTCACGTTGGCCGAGTGTTCAGTTTCTTCGATTGAAAAAATAGCTGCCGGCGCCGGTGGTGTAGTGGTAAGCGTGACTGCTTTCTAACACCCCAATGGGTCTGGGTTCAATTCCAGCCGAGGTCGGTGGGATTTATCTGAGGCATAAAAATCTCTGGTCACGTCTTCCTTCGGAAGGGAAGTAAAGCCGTTGGTCCCGGCCCATGTGTGTTGTGAATGGGTGCGATATCCTACTCAGGTGTGGAAACTGCCTTCCTGCACATTCGGTTGCCGTCAATGGATGGCAATCGATGTCCGTCGGTGTGACCGAGGGGGGCGACTCTATCTACAATGCAGGAAAATTTTTGTTTTGCTATGGTTAGCTGCATGCACGCTGAGTAGATAGAAAGAAGATTGATGACGATTCTGAAGATTTCCTGCAAAAAGATGATGCGCGATGCAAGTAGATGCGAGAAATCAAAGAAGATTTTTCGAAGATCGATTCGCTAGTGTGAGATTTTTTGAGCATCTAGAATTGAGATTTAGATGTGTCGCCCCCCTCGGGTGTGACCGAGTGGAATAAAAATGACAGTACAGTAGTGCACCAGTGTAGTTAGTGTGTGTTTGTGGATAGTTGGTGGTGGCTGGTTACCATCGAGGACGACAACAACCAGCAGCGGTAAGTCGCCCTCTTTGCATTTCTTTGGGGAGCTGGGGCGGGGGGCGTCGCGAAGGCTACGTCAACCATGATGGGGGATCCCCCCCCCGGGAATAGACCCAAATGGACCGAGGTTACCGTTTTTTATGGACCCGGAGGGCAACCACGGGGAAGTTCGAATTCTGAGGCTACAGGGGCTGGTACAGCAGGACGGTAAAACTAGGCGTCCGTTACCAAAGTTCCCCGTGTTGATACGGAAATCGGTAACTGCGCATTTAAACGCAAAAATCGAGGGTGGGTTCCCTGAATCCCAAGGGGCCACCTACGCCCTGAAGGTTAGGAGCGCCGATCACTATCGGAGGCTCCTACAGACGAAGCAACTAACAAATGGCTTTGAAGTTGAGGTGATACCGCATCCCTCCCTCAACACGACCCGATGTGTCATTACCTGCCGGGATTCTGTTGAGGAGAGCGATGGGGATCTGATGTCAGACCTGGGGGAGCAGGGGGTCAAGGAGATCAGAAGAATCACCAGAAAAGATGCCAAGGGAATAGTCAACACAGCCTCGATCATCATCACTTGCCATGGCACATGCGCGCCCGAGTACCTTTATGTAGGCTACTCCCGCTGCAAGACACGCCCGTACTACCCGTCGCCCATGCAGTGTTTCAACAGCTGGGCCTTCGGCCATACAAAGCTACGATGTCGCGTGGGGAAACCCGTCTGCGGGAACTGTTCAGGAGATCACCCGGTTGATACAGAACAAAGGTGCAGCAACCCGGCCTACTGTACCCGTTGCGACACCGACCAGCACTCGCTGCGGCACCGATCATGCCCCGCTTACCAGAGGGAGAACGAGATCCAACGGATCAAGGTTGACCGTGGGATTTCGTACCCGGAAGCGGGAAACTTGTTTGAACGGTGTAACAGCAGTAACTCCTATGCAAATGTGACGAACGAAGGGACGCAAAGTGCCCTCGCCGAGATGGAAAAGCGAATTGAAGGACGTCCCAACATGGTTCGCGAAAAGGATGCCGTCATCGCGCAGCTGCAAGCCGCACTGCAGATGGCCGGCACTAGCAACCCCGCACCCGTACCCATCAACACGACTCCGACACCAACAGAAGCACCCATCAATGCGTTTCAAGAGATGTTGAAGGCGCAAGCGGCCCACTTCGAACAAATGATGAAAGAAGTGGTGACCGTTCTTGCAAACACGCAACAAAGGATGAACGAGCTCGAAACAGTCGTCAAAACCCAAAGCAACCAACCTCAACAACCCGCCGTTCGAACACCAGTCGTCGTAGCCCGTACCAACCAACCAGCAAAAAGCCTCGTTGAACCCCAAACTGCTCCCCCAACCATCCCCCCAATCAGCTCTGAAAAACCCCCCACCACGAACGAGTACGAGGAGGCCGAAGAAGAAGTCATCGCTGTGTCTAGCAACTTCTCGGCCTTATCGGAATCCGATGCGAACAAAACCCTCACCCCTGAAACCAGCCCCTACACAAAACATAGCCAGAAACCCGACACTCCTATGCCACAACACTCGTTGAAATCCCTTTCAACCCCCCAATCGGCCAAAAGACCCATAAAGCTCGTCGACCCACCCAACCACCCCCCCCAAAATGCCCCAGCTTCCAAAGTGCAAAAGGCGATCCTCACGAAGATAACGCCCACGCAAACTGGAAGGAGTGGCAGAATAGCAGGCAAAACCAAAACCACCTAGCCTCTAAGTCCCCCCACACACCCTCCGGCAACCGACCACGCCATGGACGCGGACTACTTTTCGTTTTCGTTACCAACACCAGCCACCACCACCCACCAAGCAACCAAGCCGGGGCACCGTCGAACCGGAAGTCTTACCCCAACCGGAATCTTCGGACCCCCCTCGGTGTCCGAGCCAACCGAATGAAAATATCCGTGCCGTGGGTACTCAGGGCACCGGCAGTGCGGAAGATATACCCCAACCGGAACTGTCGGGTAACCTCTGGGACCCTCGGACGAAGATGCAAATGGCGAAGAACCCAGTACTAGCCCACAGTAGCCGGGGCCCCGTCGGTGCGGACGTCTTCCCCACACCGGAACCGGCGACAACCCCCCGGCGCTGCGGCGAACCTGGAAGAGGGACGGACAAGGGCGGCCTCGGCCCCCATTCCCCTGCGGACAACGTGGGATTCAAGGCACAGCATAATATCGGGACGGATAAGGGCAGTTGTTCCCATTCCTCGAAGGACAAAGAGGGATTCAAGTCCCAAACCAGTACCTCACCCTCAAACATAGTTCCAAGCTCAAATACAACGATAGATTTCTTCACCACCGTTGGGACGCCCCTGCCCCGGGTGGGTGGAACGACTCCACCTGCCCCTGGTGGGGATCCGTCTCATTCGGCACAAAGTTCTGCCGCAGCAAGTCCGACTGGAACACCCCCAAATTCCAGTTACTACGCAATGAGCCATCACCACTCAATCGAACGACCTTCAACCAGCGGATCGGAGCGGGGGTTTCCTACCCCCGCCCAACCGGTTCCGGTGAATCTTATGCTCCAATGGAATATCAGCGGCTACTTTCTCCACTTGGCAGAGTTGGAACTCCTCTGCAGCGGTGCGTCCCCCCTGGTAATTGCCCTGCAAGAGGTCAACAACGTCACGGTGGACCGGATGAATAAGACACTTGGCGGCGATTACTTATGGTCCATTAAACAAGGATCTAACCTTCGGAGATCTGTGGCCATAGGAGTCCGTAAAAATGTCCCCCATCAAATGGTTGATCTCGATACCGACCTCCCTATTGTCGGCATTCGGATCCAAGACCCAACTAGTATCTACATCGCCTGCGCCTATCTGCCCTGCGGAAGACTACCCAATCTAGGAACCGAGATTCGCAGAATACTTCGGCAGTTACCAGAACCCAAAATGTTCATTGGGGACCTGAACGGCCATCACCCGGCCTGGGGTTGTCCAAGAGCGGACCCACGAGGGGTCACCATCTGCGATATTTTTGAGGAGGAAGATTTAGTCATCCTAAATGACGGGGGCCCGACGTTCTTTAACGGACGGCACACCACCGCCATCGACGTGTCCGCAGTTAGCCGCTCCTTAGCGGGCAAAATGCTATGGGGCATCAACCTGGATCTGCACGGCAGCGACCACTATCCGGTACAGATCCGGTTATCCGCCGCAATGGCACCGGAGAACACCAGAAGACCACGGTGGCGGTATGGAGAAGCCGACTGGGAGGGCTATCAGCTCTCTTACCGAACTCTCGCGCAGACTGAAGAACCTACGGACATCCCAAGTATCACGAGAGTCATCCACAAAGCAGCCAGCACCAACATCCCAAGAACAGGCAGTATTCCCGGGCGGAGAGCACTCTGATGGTGGAATGAAGACACGAAAAGTGCTGTAAAAGCCAGGCGGAAGGCACTCCGTAAGCTCAAGCGAACCTCTGCGAACGACCCTGCGAGAGAGGAAATCCTCGCAAACTACCGCCAGCAGCACAGCAAATGCCGACAGGAAATCCGGACGGCGAAGCAAAAAAAGCTGGTCGGATTTTCTGGAAAGCATCAACGCCGAACAATCGTCAGCAGAACTGTGGAGCCGCATCAATGCCCTCAGCGGCAAGCGGCGATCATCGCCGCTACAAGTGCAAGCCGACACCGTTACCATCACCGAACCAAACGCCGTAGCAGATGAACTGGGAAAATACTTCGCCAAACTATCAGGAATCGCGGAGTACAGCGAAAGTTTCCAACGACGAGTCGGTCCTTCGCTGTCCTCGGTGCCCACTTTCGGAATTCCCACAGACAACGACGACCTACCGATCAACCAACCATTCTCCTGGGAAGAATTCTCGTTCGCTCTTAGCCGGAGCAATGGAAACTCGGCCGGACCGGATGAAATCGGATACCCACTGCTGAAGCATCTACCGCTCGAAGGGAAAACACAATTGCTCGAACTCTACAACCAGCTATGGACCAACGAAGAATACCCGGACGAATGGAGGGAAAGTCTCGTGATCCCGATCCCCAAAACAAATATAGGGACCAAGGACGTCACAGGATTTCGCCCCATCGCGCTGACCTGCTGCATGGCCAAAGTATTGGAGCGGATGGTCAACAGAAGGCTCAAGCAATACCTGGAGTCTAAGGGACTGCTTGACCATCGACAGCACGCCTTCAGGCAAGGGTACGGTACCTCCACCTACTTCGCCACTCTTGGAGAAGTCCTGAAGGAGGCACAGGACCAAGGCAATCATACGGAGATCGTCTCGCTGGACATCTCCAAAGCATTCAACAGAACGTGGACACCAGCAGTAATGAAGAAGTTAGCCGAATGGGGACTAAAAGGACGCATCCTACACTTCGTCCGAAACTTTCTGACCGACCGATCTTTTCGGGTGTCGGTCGGAAACGTCAAATCCAAAAGGTTCAGCGAAGAAACTGGAGTACCACAGGGTTCGGTCATCGCGGTCACCCTCTTCCTGGTGGCCATGAACGGGGTCTTCGACAAGCGACCCAGGAACATATATATTTTCGTCTACGCGGATGACGTCGTCATTGTAATGGTGGGCCCCACCCTGCAGAGGACGAAATTAAGGGCGCAAGCGGCAGTCTCCTCGGTGGTCAGATGGGCTGACTCCGTTGGGTTCGAGCTTTCCGCCGGCAAGAGCGTGCGCTGCCATATATGCACCACCCGGCATCGGAACAACGGACAGCCCATCATGATCAAACAGCAAGCGATACCGACCAAAAACTCAATAAGGGTCCTGGGAGTGCTCCTTGATCGGAACCTATCCCTCGAGCCGCACTTCCAACAGGTGAAGAAGGACTGTCGTAGTCGATCCAACCTGATGAAGACCATCTCCCGCCCCCACCGATCCAACAACCGTGAAATCCGCTTCCGAGTAGCCCGAGCCATCATCGACAGTCGCCTATTGTACGGCGTAGAACTAACGTGCCTTGCCGCCGAGAAAGCCGTCCAAATCTTGGAACCGGTCTACAACGGATACGTAAGAACAGTCTCCGGTCTCCTGCCCTCCACCCCGGTCAACGCCGCGTGCGTGGAAGCCGGTATTCTGCCTTTTCGACTCGTCTACACTGCAGCTACCGCTACCAAAGCCGCTGCCTTCCTCGCTAAAACGTCGGGAAACAGCAGGATCTTTCTCCTCGACGAGGCGAACCGTTTCCTCCGCACGGTCGCCGACGTAGATCTCCCTCCAGTGGCCAGGGTCCACTGGCACGGAGACAAAAGTTGGCAATCACATCAGATCAGAATCGACAGCCGAATAAAGGACCGCTTCAGGGCAGGAGACAACACACTGGCTTTGCGCCGGACAGTCGTCGAAACTCTCGGGGCGCACTATCAAGATCACGAAATCAGGTACACTGATGGCTCGCTCTCCAGCAGCGGAGTGGGAATGGGGGTTTCAGGAGACAGTTTGGTCGTCAGCAATTCACTTCCGGCCCAGTGCTCGGTGTTTTCCGCTGAGGCAGCGGCCGTCTTTCACGCAACCACCCTTGCGGCCAATCGGCCGATCCTCATCGTTACCGACTCACAAAGCGCAATAATGCCCCTAACCGATGAAGCACCAAAGCATCCGTGGATACAAGGGACGGTAACGCATGCGCCGCCCAACACCGTATACATGTGGGTACCCGGGCACTGTGGCATCCAGGGGAACGTGATCGCCGACCACCTCGCCGGCTTAGGCCCCATCGGACCCAGGTTCTCTGACAATGTTCCGTTCCAGGACATCAAAAAATGGATCAAGCGGACGGTTCGGAGAGCGTGGGACAACGAGTGGAGGAACAATCGAACTCACCAACTACGAAAAATCAAGGCGACCACCGATCCCTGGAAGGATCGACCGAGCCTCAAGGAGCAGCAAGTGGTGTCCAGGCTGCGCACCGGGCATAGCAGGGCCTCCCATAATTTCGGAGGAACACCGTTCCGGAGAACCTGCGAAACCTGCGGAGTGCCAGCCTCCGTAGAACACATCCTCATCAACTGTGTGGAGCTCGAGGACCTTCGGGTTGCCTTCGGTCTGGAGGGAACCAGCATACGAAGTCTGCTTGGCGACGAGTCCCCGGCAGCAGACGCCCTCATCGCCTTCCTGAAGGAGGCGAATCTTTTTTACAACATTTGAGTGTTTTCTGTTTGTGCTTTTGAATTCGTTGGCCCTTTTGGTAGTGTTTTACAATATTTTATATAATTAAGCTAAATGCCCACTTGCCAAGATTGGGATCCTCCTTTTGAGGTCCCAATTCTTTTTTGTAATTTTTAAAAGAGATAAACTAGCCTTAGGCTAAAAATCTCTCTAATAAAGAAAAAAAAAAAAAAAAAAAAAAAAAAAAAAATGTCCGTCGGTGGTTGGCACTAGATTGCGGAACAGAGACCGACGTTAAATAAAGGAAAAGAAGAAGAAGAAGGAAACAACATTCTTCTTCCGGAACAATTTGGATTCAGAAAGGGGCATTCCACCAATCACTAGTACGGGGGATGAATAACATCCGAAGTAACAAAGCTGTATCCAAGTCCACAGCCATGGCCTTGTTAGACGTCGAAAAGTCGTTTGACAATGTTTGGCATGACGGACTTGTGTACAAGCTTTGTAACTTCAACGTCCCATTACATCTGGTTAAAATCACCCGTAACTACCTCCAGCAAAGGTCGTTTAAGGTATCGTTGAATGGTTGTCTTTCAGACACGTTTTCCATCCCAGCAGGTGTCCCGCAAGGCAGTCTGCTGGGCCCCTTGCTATACAGCATTTACACTTCCGACATTTTTCCTGTTCGCAGATGATACCGCAATAGCCGTCATAGGAAGGAAGCCTCGCGAAATAACGAACAAACTTCAACGATGCCTTAACGCCTTTGCTGATTATGCCACCACGTGGAAAATCAAAATCAATGCCTCCAAAACTCAAACGATCATGTTCCTCCATCGGCAATCGCGCAAACTGAAACCGGCTCCCTCTTGTACTGTAATCATGGGTTGAGTGGTCTGCCGAAGTTACCTATCTCGGGATGTTGTTCGATGAAAAGCTCCTCTTCCGTTCGCATGTAGAGAAAACTGTAGTCAAGTGTTCTGCATTGGTTAGGTGTCTGTATGCGCTGATTTGCCGCAGATCTCGCCTCTCAAGGGTGAACAAACTGGCCGTCTACAAACAAATCATAGCACCTGCGATCCTCTACGCAGCTCCGGTGTGGGAATCATGTGCAAAGACTCACAGGAACAAAATCCAGGTAGCTCAGAATAGAGTCCTGAGGATGGTACTTGATCGTCCTCTCGACACTAGAATAACAAATTTACACGAAGAAGCAGGCATTGCCAAAATAGATTCCAAAATTAACGAAATTAACACTAAATTTGCACAAAAATGTATTTTATCAGAACATGCTTTGATAAGCAATTTGTATATAGTAGATTAAGTGTATATAGTAGTTGTAGGTTAGTTGTAGTTGTAAATAGTAGTTATAAGTAGTCTCCTTTTTCCAATTCAAATCAAATCAATCCCACCAAGGTGGTCATTCTGTAAAACAGGCCTGATAGGACTAGGAACTGTAATTAATAATAATTGAAATTTCATGAGAACTAAAGTTGAAAAGACGCATCTGTGTCACTCGATAAGTTATACATGTAAACCACACAAACACAAGAAATATAGATCATTTAAATTCAAAAAACCGCTACTCCACCCAATCCGGAAAGCATTATTCTCTGTAATGTGAGCTGGCAGAAATTAGTCATACATATTTATTTCGGTTGAGCTGCTTTCCCGGGCATAAATAGCTGGCCTCCTTCCTGAAACGAAACTAATTTATTTGCCACCAACAATTAGGTCATCGGAGACAAAGCAAAAAACTGAAACACCAGCACAGCATGGGGATCCGTTGCAATTATTCACCGGCAAACTTATGGCAGTCTTCTCTTAAATGTTTGTACGAATAAATTTAATAACAAAACTACCGAAATCTCCACCTCTCCGAAAAAAAAAACGGGTTCGGAATGCAGCGTCCAGTGCCCCGGAGACGCTGCGCCAGTCTCTGTAAATCGCTGCCAAGAAACGAAATACCCCTAATTTTTGTCTGCCGTTCTTGCCACAGATTCCATGCTCTGCAGCTCAGAGAATGTACATAACGCGTTTTAGACAGTATAGTACAGTGGCCAGCATCGGAACACCGAGTACCACTGTAGTACCGCATTCCGGTCGGTGGTGCATCTTTTGCCAGAGAAAGTCTAAGCAAAAGTAGGAACTGCTTTTTGTCGCGTTTGCGGACAGGCGACAGCCTGCAATATTATACTGTACAGCGACCTAGTGTCGGTTTGCTATACGATTCTTGATACTTGAATAGACATGTGAACCGCATAGCTACGTAAATGGATTACTCTCCGTCGGGTTACTTCAGACTACAATCAGTAATGTTTTGGAGTTACACATTTTGTTTTGTTTTCGCCAGCTCGGTACTTTTTTGCCGAGATTTGCATAGTCGGCAATGCATTTTACTGAGATCTCAGCAAAGATGACGTTTGTTAGCTTTGATTCAGTAAAACATATTCCGATGCTCAGCACTTCTACTAAGATCTCCTCAAAATATGCCGAGATTCGGCATTAGTTTGTTTTCCTTAAGCCTACCCAAGTAACATTGTTAGTTTTATCAAGGTTTTCAAGCATTCTTCAAGCCTAAATAATGTTAAACAAGAGCATGATAAAACCTAAGCTGTTACATGGGTATCCAGAAAAGATGGGAATAGGCATGTCATGCTGGAGGTAACGTTCTTTTAGCTGATGTTGAGCAAGCCGAATGCTCCTCCGCAGTAGTTCCATTCATCAGTATAAAGTATCAACAAGACCATTTAGATCATAAGATCAGGGTGGATTACAGGGTGTATTTGTTAGAATAACTTTAAAACAAAACAAAAATTGGCATTTCCTATTCCTTAACCATATAATAGACAGAACTTTGACGTCATTTTGACACTAATAGTTAAATTTTTCATCTGGAACAAAACATTTTTTTCTCAACAAATCCCATACAAAAAGAATGATACTGATGACTCATATTTTGTATCATTTGATTATTCTAACAAAGAAACCCTGTAAATTTTGGCCAAAACCCGGTCTTCGTACGAGAAGGACGGATACCAGGTGGATCAATCTTGCTTTTATCTTACTGCAACCGGTTTCAAGCTCTGGCCAATTCTGCATCAAATGGTATTACCATCAACAACTCAACAGTAGGGGAACGCATATTGCATTAGTCGTCTTCGTCGTAGTTGGGACTTTTCCATGATGCTCGTTCACTTGACTACCCATGAGCTACCGAACCAACCGCAGAGTCGATGAATAGAAACACATTGGAAGCTAGGAAATAGCCAGAGTCTGTAGAGACGCTTGAAAGTTCCACACTACACAGAAACCAGCACATCATACACAGAACGGGAAGTCCAACAGATGAGACCCGTCGTCGACTGGCGGAAGGCGGACTAGGAAAGAAGGAGATGCTTCTTGCTCTTTAAAATGCTTTTACGTCCTCTTCCTAGTCCCGGAACGGCCAAAGAACGACAGCGGAGTGAGAGCAAAATGTTTAATGCATAATCACATAATAAATTATTATAAAATGGATATTTTTCATTTCTTATCTCCGTGCCGGGAGTTGTAGTATTTCGCTTCCATAGTTTAATGCTGCTTGACATATCCGGTACCGATCTGGCTGGTGCTGCTCCTGCGCTGGAAGATTGGGGGTGTCGGCAGAGGTCGAGTTGGCGGTAGAAATTATGATGCCATATATATGTATAGCTCAGAAGCAGAGCTCAGCTCATTTGACTAGCCTTCTCGACGACGGTGACGGCGGCGTTGACTGGTTTGAGGTCGTCCCGGAGAATTGTCTACGACGACGTTTCGTATGACTGCTGGTTTATGAGCGTATGCTTACCGCGTAGCAAATGGGGCGATAACAAGTTTTTAGCTGGGTAAACATTAAACGTTCCCTCTGGAAGAATGGTCTGCTCATTCGAGCGGAGGATGTTCGTCGAGTGATGCAAGGATTGCGATTTGAAAATTAGATGACGGAGTGTATTGACATTGGGATGGTAGAATTAATGTTACTTTGAAATGTTATACTCAGCAGTAGTTCTCAAACTTTCGTTGATTGCAAGTCAATTTAAGAGATTCCATAAACTTGCGACTCTTCTTCTTTGGCTTATACGTACCCACTGGGACTATCGGCAGCTCTTAACTTATAGCGAGCCAGGTTACAAAAACCAACATTTACACTGACGTTTGATAGATAACCAGCAGACCCAATCTTGATATCCGATCCAGGTTGGAACTGAATCAAAAACATATTCGCTATTAGTGTTCTTCCCAGTTGTTTTTTTAAAACTCTTTATTTGTTCAAAATTCAAAATAAATTAAATTTCATTTTAAAGTCGGTGCTTCAGCTTCTACAGTACCTTACTAGGTTTAATTGTTATGATATATATCTAAGTATTTCTACATTGTTCCTGCCTAGCCAATTCAGTATTTTAAACAGATTTTTTAAACCTGCATGTTAGTACAACAATAGTCATCTTAAAACTAAAAACTAAAACTAAATCTTATCTAAGTATAAAAGAAATTAATCGTTGCAAATGAGGATCGCAACGTTTTTTGCCTGAAATTATTAATAATTTTGTTGGATATTTATTCTAGAGTTTCAACATTCAAAATTCTATGTACCTCGGTAGTACTGTACCAGGGAGGCAACTTAAAAATCATCTTCAGAACTTTGTTCTGAATCCTTTGACGTACTTTTTTTTCCTGGTAGTTCAACAACTAGACCATATTGGAACAGCATAAAGCATGGCCGGTCTAAAAACTTGTTTAAGTATTAGAAGTTTATTCTTCAGGCAAAGTAAGACTACGTCTGTCATTTCTATATGGGGATACACTTGATAAAACCCGAAAATGGAACATGTAACAAAATTATGAAAGATTTTGAACGTTAGTAACTCAGCTGCCCCTGGACCAATTTCAATAATTTTATCACCAATCGATCAGATATATGACTACGCATCTGTTAAATTTAAGACTTTATCATTTTGCAAAATGTCACTATTGAAAATTGCACGAATGTGCAACTGTTGCTTTGATAATTAAAATTATCACCGATTGCCTGTGAAAAGCGATTTCCCTAACACAGATTTCAAAGTTGAATTCCATCTGGTCTCACCAAACGGTATTTATTTGATCACCATGTGGCGAGTGGGGTGTTCTCCAGTACACAACGAAAGACTCCCCTGTCTTGAAAGTTAAGGCTCGCCCATGCAAATCAACAACAGACTTCCACTACCGATGGTAATATTCGTTTGCGTGGGCGTGCCTTGAATTCCTAAAGATCATCGAGAGATTGTTCATTGTTTACAAATGCTGTTACGCCTAATTCCAGCTCTATGTAGATATGTGTTTAAGTAAGTTCATCCAGCATCTCATGGAACTGCTCCATCATCCATCTGGGGGGTGCGTAACAACTGCATATGAAGATTCTGTTAATTTTGACGTCCACGAAACCTTCGAACGAGCTCGCAACCACTTCTTGAATGGGGTATCTGCCCATAACTTGTATAGCAGCCATCCCAGCTCTATCCGCTACCCAGTTACCGTTATCGGGAGGGACTTTGCACTTTGCACGACTATGACTGAGTATGGACTTGTCGTTGCATGTGGGTGTGGGGTCCCATTGACCAGACGTGCGTTCGATGATGCGTTGCAGTTTTGTGTTAGTGGTCCGTTAGTTGTCGCGGATTCTCCTATCAAACGACTGCTCTTGTGTGTCAAAAAACCTTATTGTCAGCTCGTTTGACGTCTGGGTCGAAATACTCACTTTAGTTCGTTCCATGTTCTCTTTAAGCTGCTTGATTTTGTAGAAGGTATGCTTGTTTTCCACGTTGAGAAGGGATTCCTTAAATCTCTCTATGATACGTTGCAGTTTGGCTGTATAGGGAATTCATTCCTCTAGTAGTGGATAGACACATTTTAGTGAGTTGATTATGTGTGCTGTTAATGACGCATTTCGCGCCAAATCGAATCGAAGCTGGCAGCAGCCTCTCAGATTTCAATAAAATTTTCTGGATGTGTGGACCTTGACTAAATATGTCACTTTGCATACTTAGTTTTTCCAAAATTTATCTAGACTAACATTTAAGAAGGGCCAAACTTTTTCTGCCGATTTTTTTCAAAAAAATATTATGGAAAAATGACAACTCCTACAAAAGTATGTTGTACCGATGACTTTTAGGAAATTGACCAAATTATCGAAAAAAATACTGAAAAAAATTTCATTTGAGATCTACACTGAAAAAAATCGATTTTTAAAATTTAAAGTCGATTTAAAAAAAATGGCCATGTTTGATTTGGATGAAACTATCATCCGTCCATACATCGCGAGATGGGCACTTTTAAGGAAAAAAAGTTTTTCTTACAAAAACTTTTTCATGTCTGAACTGATTTTTTTAACGTACCATTTTTGCATAAAAAATTAAACCAGTGAAGCTCAACATCATCTCAGAACCCAATGAAGCTCCATTTGTGATTCAATTTTGTCTAATCAGCAACTAATCACTTGGATTAATCGAGAATTCCATATGAAAAGGTCTTATATCATTAGAAAATAATATAATTGATTATATTGTCTACTACTGAGGTAAAATCCGATACTCCTGTAGCAACTTAGAATTATTAGCTCAAATTATCCATAAAGAATTAGATATGAATAAAATTTAAATTGAGATCTTCTTTCGAATCAACAACGATTTGGGAAGTCAACGTATCGCATCATAATTCTATATGCCCTTCTGTTATTTATCCCTAAACCATTAAAATTATATACCTACCACTTCATTCTACCTATGAGCACTATAAAACTAAGGTTGATTTCATACAAGCAGCAGTCAATCTGATAACGAAAGTTGTGAAGACAAGTTGTAGTAAAATTATTATCATGGCCCAAAGTAGTAAATTAAGGCTCAAAGGATTGAAATGTTGTGTAAATATAAATAATCCGAGATGCAACTGAAATAAGTTACGGGCCATATCGTCAACGATGGTAGAAAAAATACATTATATGGGATATAACCACGAAATTGAAGAAACGATGAGCATTTGTGAGTCATGCCGTAGAGTGATATCTCATAATAGAAGGTTTTTCGGTTGGAAATGAAGTAAATATCCAACCCTCAACTAGTGGGCAGCAGCATAGTGATGATCCAGGTCCATCAATGAGTGGCCAAAATTAATGATCAACAGTTTAAGAATTATGTCACAAGATGCAAAAATAGAAAAAAATGCTTTGTAATATTTCTACTAGAACTGATTGCTTTTTCCGTGCTTGCGAAAAGTGTGCTTCCAATGAACATATTGAAGAGGAACTTATTTTGCTATTAGAATCAAATGACAAACAAGATGTTGTGTTTCAACAGTGGCTTAATACTGATCGTTGTAATTTGGAAACGATTATCAAGCCTGTTGATGAATTTGTTCCGTATCTCATTGATAAATAACTCATGACTTTATTTACAAACAACAGTCATCTTTTCTAAGAAATGAAAAAGAAGGCGAAATTCTAGCAATTTGTGATTTTTGGATATCACTGGAATAATTCTCAAGCAACAATACATCCATTTGAAGTTTATTATAGGAAAGACAATAAACTTGAAAATGTTAGTTTCATTATCATATCAGAAGTAATGACTCACGATACAGTTGCAGTTCAGTTGTTCATCTCAAAAATGATAGATTTTATTAAACAATCGATAGATTTTTCTAAAATAACTTTAATATCAGATGGGGCAGCATCACAATAAAAAAATAAAAAAAATAAACTTTGCTAGTCTATGTAGATTTCAGTCAAAGCATGGATTAGAAGCAGAATTGCATTTTTTTGCAACGTCTCATGGAAAAGGTCCTTGTGATGCCATTGGTGGCACTCTCAAGCGAATGGCAAAGAGAGCTAGTCTTGCTCGAGATTATGGAAACACCATAGCAACTCCACGAGAATTATATAACTGGGCAGTTGAACAAACAGATAAAAATATCACAAAACTACGTTTTGAGTACATATTCACTGTACAGTACATCGAAATGAAGAACTCGAAGAACTATATAACAGCACAAAGACAATATCTGGCACACAGAAATTCCACAGTTTTGTGCCTATAACTGGTGACAAAGTAGCGGCAAAAAGGTATTCTAATTCAGAAGATGAACCAAAAATATTTAACTTGATTGGAAAAAGGAAAAAATAGCATGTGCTGTCAATTCCAAATACGATTTGGCGAGAAATGCATCATGAGCCCTTTTCATATGAAATTCTCGATTAATCAAAGTGAACTTAAGTGCTGATTAGACAAAATTGAATGGCAAATTGAGCTTCATTGGATTCTGAGATGATTTTGAGCTTCACTGGTTTAATTTGTGTGAAAATGGCAAATCAAAAAAAAGAAAAAAAATCAGTTCAGACATGAAAAAGTTTTTGTAAGAAAAACTTTTTTTCCTTAAAAGTGCCCATCTCGCGATGTATGGACGGATGGTAGTAAACATAATTACCTATCTTGAGGCAAAGTTTCATCCAAATCAAACATGGCAATTTTTTTTAAATCGACTTTAAATTTTAAAAATCGATTTTTTTCAGTGTAGGTCTTTTTTTTCGATAGCTTGGACCATTTCCTAAAAGTCATCCATACAACAAATTTTTGTAGGAGTTGTCATTTTCCCATAATATTTTTTTGAAAAAAATCGGCAGAAAAAGTTTGGCCCTTCTCAAATGTTAGTCTAGATAAATTTTGGAAAAACTAAGTATGAGAGGGTGCTGCCAGCTTCGAATACGATTTGGCGCGAAATGCGTCTAATCGTTTCTACTAAAAGACTGAGAAAGCCAACCCATAAAAGAAAAGTTATGAACCATTTCACGAATCCAAGGGCCATTACAAATTTACAGAAAGCGAATCTCCCTGTGCATTATCGTAGCAAGAAGGAAGGTTGGATGACCCGAGAATTATTGGAAGACTGGATAAACGACTACTTCTCACCACAGTTGGAGGATTTGTGCGCAGTCAAGAACATTAGCTTCAAGGCTTTGCTGCTTAGTGGCGCCGGTGGTGTAGTGTTAAGTCTGATTACCTCTCACCCCAGCAGGCCAGGGTTCAATTCTAGTCGGCGCCGCCGGGATGTTCTGAGGCATAACATCTCTGATCACGCCTTCCTTCGGAAGGGAAGTAAAGCCGTTGGTCCTCGGTTCATGAGTTGATGGGTCGATAGGTAGGGTCCAGGTGTGGGAGCTGCCTTCCTGGCGTCGGTAGCATTGGTGCTCAGCACGGAAAACAAGATCGACGGAAAACAAATCAAGGAAAAAAAGGCTTTGCTGCTCCTTGATAACGTTCCGTCGCATCCGCCCACCATTAGCAATCCCAACATCAAGCTTCTATACATGCCATCAAAGACCACGTCTTTGATTTCATGCTGAATTATGTCAAAAGAAGCTACAGTTTTATTCTGGAAACCGCCGATAATGACGGCCTTTCACTAGCGGATCCATGGAAGAAGTGCAGCATCAAGAATTGTTTCGACTCCTTGGATGTGGTTGAAAAGGACATAAAACGAAGCACGTTGGTAAACTGCTGGAAGAAATTTCTTCCGTCGTATTTCGCGAACTCGCAAGGAAATAAAGACGACAACGAGGATTTGCAGATCATGTCCGAAATTCAACAAATTGGCGGAAAGTTTGGTGCGCCGGGGATGAAACACAGTGAAATCAACGAAATCATAAGAGATGAACCGGCAACAGCAGATTACATTTTTAGCGAACTGGACCCATCCACAGTGAATATGGATGATATTTTCATCCAACCACCTGATGCGATAGAAATCGAGATCAAAATAAATCAATTCTCCAAGTTCGAAAGCTTCGTTTAATAAAACGCAATTTGCATGGTTAGCCTTATTTAGGGAAAATAATGCAATGCAAAATTTTGAGGTCCAAAACACCCCAAACATTGATAAGACAAAATTCACGATGCTAGCAGATAATCTACCAAAGTCCCATTTAAACCCAATTACCACATTTTTGGATCCCATTTTGGGCCTAGCAACGTCGTCCTCATCAATAGCATTTGCATTTGCATTAAACATTAAGCAAAGGCCGTCATCTTGGATTCCAAAATGCCGTCTGCCATCGTTTTCCGGCCTCTACACGTCATCACCTATCCGCAAAATATCCAGTTTTTCTTGAACTGATGACTGCTTTCTTGGATTTCAAAATGACGTATGGCATCTATGTCTGGCCTCTACAGGTCGTTCCTTTCCGGAAATACCCATTTTTTTTCCTGTGTTCGGGACATAACACCACTGCGACCAGTAATTTGATCTATTGTAGTATATCCCGTGTCCTTAGTTTAGTGCATGTCGTATTACTCCATCACTATTGAGAAATGATGAAGTATTCGGTTTTGATACAGTTGTCATTCTTGCCTTCATCGCAAGGAATCGATTCTAACTGAAAGGTTCCGCTATTTATACCCTTCGGAGTTGGAACACCCTCCAAAGGCGCGCCCCTTTGTCAGTCAAAATTGGATTCCTTAACAACAAAAACAAGCTATGACACTGATAATGACCATGCATCAGAACCCTAGTCTTAACCACTTCAAACTAGGGAACAACGATTAGAAGATTAGGAATCACATAGATGAAGACTAACTAACTCATTTTTTTCCATTGTTTCAAGATCATTCTCGGTCCAGGCAACCCGAGGACTTATCACTATCAACAAGGCATAAAAAGTAACAAAGACTAAGATGTGTTCCTTTGATTACTGAAAAATCCTGTTCCCCTAGTTTGAAGAAGTTAGGACTAGGAATCGGTGGTAGATCTTACATCCCGTAACGTACCACGAAAAGGTGATCTACCCACGTTACGGGGCTAAATACCAATGTTGTAGGCTGTTTGACAGCTTTTCTTGAACCGATGGCCGCCATATTGGATGTCAAAAATGTGTCTGGCATCGATTTCCGGCCAATATCCTTTAGCCTGTCTAGCATTTTGAGCAAGTAATATTATTTTACAACTAGAGATTATTTGCTGAAACATTTAGAAATCGCCTGAAATTGTATGTACAATATCAAACATATTTAAAACATGTTTTATCACATTATTTCTAATACTGAATATCAAAAACACATATTTTATAATTCAACAATCGATCACTGACTGGCTATGTCACCATGGTCGGTAAACGTCATTGGCATGTATAAATGCTGTACACTAAACAATATGAAGAGTGCAACAATTGGAAAATTACCTTATTAGGCAATAGTCCTAATTAAATTCATCCTGTGCATGCCTGTTGCAAAGTGCTGGGACGTTCATTTTGTGCATTGAGCGACATTGGATTTAATCGAATATGTAGACTGCTTTTTTCTCCTTGATTTGTTTTCCGTCGATCTTGTTTTCCGTGCTGAGCACCAATGCTACCGACGCCAGGAATGCAGCTCCCACACCTGGACCCTACCTATCGACCCATCAACTCATGAACCGGGGTCCAACGGCTTTACTTCCCTTCCGAAGGAAGGCGTGCTCAGAGATGTTATGCCTTAGAACATCCTGGCGGCGCCGACTGGGATTGAACCCAGGCCTGCTTGGGTGAGAGGTAATATGTAGACTGCTAGGCATTGCTTTTTTTGTCTTTTGTTTATACAGTCAGTTTCATTAGTAACGGTTTGCGAATAAACGGCATCGATAAAAATCCGGCGCTTGAACATATATGTAACTACATATTAAAAAAAAAAGAGATTTTTAAATCATTCATAAATGATGATGATGATGATGATGATGATGGTCTCACCTCTTACCCCTACAAAGGTTTGAGCTGGACGAGTTATCTTTAAGATAATTAAATATAAACATTTTAACCAGGTTAGCAAACAAAATCGAGCTGGTTACAATTACAGATATAAATGTCCTGTTAAATATGCTATAGGCATCAACCAAAAACATTCAAAGGTGTAACTAGTTATCAAAAGTCCAAGTATAGTCCTCGACAATACTTCCATTTACACGTGACCTGGGATTTACACGTTTAAGCTTCCGCAGTGCCAGGACTATATCCAAGGAAACGACTTCCAGCCAACCCTTTACTAATTCAAGGCTTTTGCCACAATTTCCACGTATTAGTCATTTATACCTGTATTCCGCGCGCGAGGCTCAAACCATCGTAGACTACTCAAAGCTATTTTTACTATTACTACTACAAAATCAAAAAACTAAAAATCCATCATCACCATCGAGGCAAACAATGTAGTTTTTGTATATGCTACACCAATTACTAAAATGTCTTTATGACAGTCTCCATACAAAATAATCCGTTAGAGATAACTTGGTCAAGATACATGATTTATCCATTCATAAAAATTTAACTGCTCAATAAACAGCTTTTACATGTGAAATGCAGCGTCTCTTGAATTCTGTAAGTGTAATTGCACGCTTGATGTGTCTAGGCATCGAATTGAAAACATTTATACCTTTGAAAAATAATGAATTTTGTGAAGCATTATTCAAAAGATGTGGTGTTCTTACTTCATCCGCGTTTCTAGTGTTATATCTATGAAAATCACTTCCTCTTTCAATCCGATCACACAAATATCGAGGCAACAAACCGTTAACTACTTTAAAAATGAACACCATAGTCAAAAACACAATTCTTTGCTTCACTGACAGCCATTGCAAAGCGTCCAGCATAAAAGTTGAGGAAGTGAATCTATTACATCTTAAAATCAAACGCATTACTTTATTCTTCAAACGCTGTAATCTCGATATTTGTGTTTCATTGGCCAAAAATAAAATGGAAGGGCAAAAATCTAGATGAGGGGAGATGATTGATTTGTATAACTGTATTTTACTACCAATAGTTAAATCGTTTTTCAAGCGACATAGGATTCCATACTTCTTGGCAATTTTCTTGATGACATTGTCAATATGAGAATTGAACTTGAGTTTGTCATCAATAATCACGCCAAGATATTTAATTTCCTGAACGCGATCAAGTGTCTCATCATCAATAACAACAGAGACATCATCATCTACACGATTCCGCGAAATTACCATGAATTTAGTTTTACTTCTATTCAATTTCAATTGTTTATACTTCAACCATCTACTTAGAGAACGCAAATCTTCATTCAAGCGTGAAACGGCT
The DNA here is from genome assembly GCF_037179485.1 of Ochlerotatus camptorhynchus. Classification (NCBI taxonomy): domain Eukaryota; kingdom Metazoa; phylum Arthropoda; class Insecta; order Diptera; family Culicidae; genus Ochlerotatus; species Ochlerotatus camptorhynchus. The sequence goes on from NW_027041084.1 coordinate 193,786, forward strand.
TCTTCTAAATCTTTAGCTGCAATGAATAACACAGTATCGTCAGCAAAAAGATTAATATCACAAAACCGTAAAACTCGTCGCATGTCATTAATATACATAATAAATAAAAGGGGCCCTAATACACTTCCCTGAGGCACTCCAAGGTCATTGTCAACGGGACAAGATACAAAATCATTAAAAACAGTCCTTTGTGTTCTGTCAGATAAATAGCTTTCAAACCATTTGTATGCAGAACCCGAAATTCGAAAGCTCTTGATTGTTCTCAACAATAAGGGCCTAGAAATTGTCTCAAAAGCGCGTTTTAGATCCAAAAACACAGCAACAATCGTATCTTTATGCTCCAAATTTTCTTTCCATTTAGCTAACACTAAGTTTAACGCGGTTTCACAAGAATGGCCTTCCCGGTATCCCGATTGTTCCGGTATCAACAAACAGTTACTATTTAAATATTCTAACAGCTGGCCTTTTACAACAAGTTCCAAAATTTTCTCTAATGTGTGCAACATGTTGATGGGACGAAACTCTTTGGCTTTAATCGTCCCAGCAACTTTTTGTATAGGAACAACTAAAGATTCTTTCCAAATATGCGGCACGTGCCCAGATTGCAATGATTGATTAATAAGGTCCCGCAGAGTGTGTCGAATGACATGAAAGCAATCTTGAATAACTCTAGCATTAACATTATCTACTCCAGCCGTTTTTCCTAATGAAAAGCAAATATTTTTAAGTTCATCTAATGTAATTGGGTGAAAACCATTAAATCTACAATTACTATTAATCGGCTGTTTTATTTCGTCCGGTTCATTGATCAGTTCAATAGATTGATTGATCAGTGAAACGCTCTCGACGAAATAGTCATTAAACTTAGAAGCAATTACTTGTTCTGACTGTTCTAATATGCCATCAAAAGTTATGGTCCGCGATTTACAATTACTAGGCTTCATCAAAGATTTCAAAATTTTCCATAACTCTTTGCTGTTGTTTTGATGCTGATCAATTTTCCTCTGAATATATTCACATCGAGTTTTCTTAATCGATTGTGAATATTTATTACGCACGACCGTGTACCTATTCCAATAATTATCACTATTAGATCAACAAAACTTTTTGTACCATTTGTCCCTCTTACGTTTAAGACGTAAAAGATCCAAATTGTACCAGCTGTTCGAGTTTTTCAAAGAAACAAACTTTTGTTCAACTAATTTATTGGTACAAGTTTTCAAAACGTTAGTAAGAACAGCTGCATATTCATCTAAAGTTCCGGTAACTAATGGAAAATCCACGCTTCTCTCAACAAGATTCGAAACAGCTTGCTTCGAATATTTCTTCCAGCACTTCAATTTTACAAAATTATCGTTATCGTTTAATGTCTAAGACATTAATTACTAAAGTTTCATGATCGGTTATTTTCAAATCAGCTTGAGTAACTGAACTGACAGAATCAAAATTAGAATAAACATGGTCAATCAAAGTTCTACTGTGCCGGGAAATACGCGTACATTCACTTACTAATTGTTTTAAATTAAAGAAATCAGCTAATTGCTTCAGATGGTTCGAATTGCTAGTATCATGCCAATTAATGTTAAAATCACCCGCAAGTATATTTAATTTACTAGAATCTAAAAATGTCTCGAACCAGTTCTCTAAAATTTCAATAAAACGCTGATTACTTGAACTGGGAGAATGATACAAAACACCATAATTACCCATCTTCATGCCACGTTCAACTGTAATGCCTAAGAACCAATTGCCATCAATAACTTCGTTTTGGCGAATATTGAATTGAACTGATTCTTTGACATAAATAGCAACACCGCCAGTGTGCCTCGAATGTGACAAACAAGCAGCAGCTTTATATCCCGGAATGCTATACTGATCAAAAGATTCAATTACTACAATATGTGTTTCTGCTAACAAAACCAAAAGTGGACGATTTTCTTCTACAATCTGACGTAATGTTACGTAGTTTGTAGATAACCCCGCAATATTCAAATATAAAATCTCTAATTTACTCACATTACTACTGGAACTTGGTTGCTATTTATTGAAATGTAAGCTGCTTTTTTTCTGATCATATAGTTTTTTATACACAAAACAATTAGAACTAAATGCTGCGTGGTTGACGTCCAGATTTAATTTACGCTCCTTATTAGTTTTTAAACAATTAACGCATTTCAATACAGTTGACGTACACTTAGAGGTGCTATGTTGTTTGCTGCATCTAGAGCATCGTTCGCAATTTTTGCAATCCGTGCTTTTGTGCCCAAATTCTCCACATCTGAAGCATCGCAAAACATTAATCGCGGGAACTATCGAGCACCGATCAAATCCTACATTTACTTTTTTCGCATATAACAAACATTTATACGTCTCGATATCGACTTCAATCACAACACTAAACTTGTTGTAAGTGAAGCGTGGATTTTCAAACATATTAACTACTTTTACATCATTAATTGCGATGTCTTCATTTTGACTTTTTAAGAAGTCAATGAAGACATCGGAGGAATACTGATCGCTCATGCCCACCACTTTTAACATTGGCACCGATGTGGGAACAACAGCGTTTACGTTGTAGTTTTCACCCAAATTGCTTTCAATGCCCTTTTTCACCTCATTTACATTGTATCCTGTTGCACACTCAACAATAATGGAGCCATCTTTCCCGTTTCTAAAGTTACTGATTTTGTGTGTTTTTGGATCCAGGTTTGTTTTCAAAAACTTGCGAGTTTCCTCGCAGTCTTGTTTGGACTCTTTAGGTTTAATCACAATGACCGGGCGAGCCTTACGGTTGTTCAGTTTTTTACTTTCAAACTTACTTTTATCATTTTCAACTCTATTTTTACTGATATCCTTACTTTTACTGTCCCCTTGTCCGTTTTTCAAAGCATCAGCGAAACTACATTTAACTTTATCATTAGTAGAATTCTCTTCGTCATGACTATTACTATTACCATCGGGGATTTGACCCGCTTCAGAGGGAATCGGCCCAGATCCACTGCTATTATTCATTGCAACTAAATTTTTGTCCGCAATAATTCTCGAAAATGAACTAGTCATATTTTCCAATTTTTCATTTAATAATATTTCAAGTCCGCCAACGGCTTCCTTCAGGGTACCATTTACATTTAAACGGATAGCTTCCATACCGGTCTTCAACGCGTTATCAATTTGAGCAGCAATCTGATCTCGCATGTTTGTGATCGAGGCCGAAATAGAAGATATTCTTTTCACTTCTTCCTCAATATTTCTAACATGCGATATCGAATCACTCGGCTCGTCACAACTAGACAGACAATCGTCACACTTGTATAGGAGATTAACATTCTCCATGACAACCTTTGCCGTACTCCTAGTAAGTGTAGTGCATCTCATGTGGAACACACGAGAACACTTACCACTACAGGTTAACGGCAGATCGCTTGCCATTACCCCCGACTCGCATTTTGGACATTCCATTTCTACCTAAACACAGTCAACAGACGCTGCATGCAACAATACACAGGGTACAGAAGAGACAATTAAATATCGATTTCACCGCCGCAGCTACTATAGGAAAGCAATTGCTTCCTTTCAGTGCGCCAGGGGGATCGAAGAATAAGCAAAATTTTACGAGAACGGCTACTTTTGTAACCTGTTCTCCTACTTATCCTGTTATCAAATACAATTGGGCACGCGTTGCAATTAATCAATCGCGGCACACAACACAATTTCACACGTAATTAAAAATATTTTTTTCACTGCACAACAAATTGAACTACACTGTTTGCCATCACACAGAGCCAAAGTTTTCATTCTTTCTCAAAAATACCGAGTGATGTCCGTGCCAATTTGTAGATAATCTTTTAATATGCACTCCAATTTGATTGGAACAGAATAGAGCATATTAGCCTTGGTTGGCTCATCTTTGAGCCATGGCTCACTTGTGCTCCTTAGTGCATCCTGGTTGAAGATATTTTCAGAAGATGATGTGGCGAGCGACCGTCCAATACCGGGAAGAAATTTTCCAAATGGATGCGTTGTTAATCTCGTTATAAGTGAACAATTGCAAAAACAAACATTTGTCTTCCTTCGTAAAAGATGCCTCCGGGAAATGAGATGATGTTTTTGCGTTCCAAGGAACACTTTTTCGATTAGACAATCGATCTTCCGATGAGGCAGTACTATAGGAACTAAAATGTTTCCCTTTCTTCTTCATGGCCAGCGTTAATCCATTCTGGAACAAACACCTGCTCTCAACTGCAAGCGCTCCACTGGAGCACTGATACATTTATAAATTGATAACTTTTTTTACTAGAGGTATTTTCCTAACCACGTACAGGTTGGTGTGAATGTGTGTGTGTATTATTATCGGTCGTTATACGAAGCGGTTATCGTTAAGGTGCACCGGGCAAGTGTGATCGCAGGGTAAGTCGAAAAGGTTATTTAGAAATCTGAATGTTCAAATGTAGGAGCGATAGAACGGGAGACTCTAGTGACTTTATCAGCAGTATTACGTCATTGGCTCTATTGAGATTTCCGTTTTACTGCATCCACACTTAAGCATCCACATTTGAAAACGACCGTTCTCACATATCCGTCCAACTTGCCCCGTTGTACTTTATATATGATATTTCTTGCTTTTGATGTGAGTTGCTATAAGAAAATAATACAGGAATACCCACTTTTTGCTGTGGGTGGTTCCGTCTACCCACCACCATTTCTCAGCAATCTTTCAACCAATTGAGCTGACTTTAAGTGAGTGTAAAATTTGCGGTTGGCCCTAATTACATTAAAAAAATAAGCTCAACTTGACGAAAGATTTCTGAGAAGTGGCAGTGGGTAAACGGCACCACCCACAGCGAAAAGTGGGTATTCCTGTACTATTTTCTTACAGCAACTTACAGCAAAAGCAAAAAATCAAGTACGGGAACAAACCTTTTAACTTTTTCACATCGTAGTGCACTCTAATGGGACAAGAAACTCAAATCGAAAAAAGGATAAATTTTATTCTAATCTGTTCGATTCTTTATGTCTTGAAGAAAAACGTGTTACGAATGTCTTTTGCTTTGTTCAACATTCATGCGATTAACAGTGCCTTATTTTTTCGCTATTTGATGTATCCAGTTTCATCGTTTCGATCAGGAGAATGCTATTAATTCCCAACCGAATGAAACCATCATAAACAAATAAAATTCCTCTAAATGGGAGGGCAGTAAGGAGAAATTACTTTTTCCTTTCCCGTGGATAAGCAACAGATAAATCCAAATGATCGAAATTGTGCTATGCAATAGCCGTAGTTGTTGACTGGTCCACACAGCTGAATCATTCCCAATGTTTGCATTGGGGGTATTGGGGATAAAATCGTCAGTTGAGGGTAAAACGGACAGGTACTTGTTTCATGAGGAAAACGTTTAATGTCACTATTTTGATGCATTGGTAGCTGATTTATTGAAAAATTAGTTAAGTGATAAGAAAATATGCGAAACATGTGACGCCATCGGCAAAATATGTACCAAAAGTATTTTCCATCCAAAACATGTGAAGCTATTACATTCGCTCTTCAATTTTTTAATTTAGGTCTTCCGCCATATCTTGTATGTATGTACATATATATATACAAGGTAGCCACCATCCCTTCGAAGCTCTTGTCTTGTATGCAGATCCACGTAATAGCAAGATAAATTTGAGCTACCAAACTGTATTCACAATATCGCTGTACGAAGGGCCAAAACGGAGGGGTGGACCCGTAAGAAGAAACACTTACGAAAAATCCACAGGAATTTGATAATCTCCTTTCATCGCAACGATCCAACAAATTCGAGGCTGAAGCAAACGTTCACATATACGGAGATTTTAATCAACGGGCAGCTAATTTTATTGTAGATGACGAAAATGAATCCATTTTGATTCCGATTATGAGAGAAAATGAAACATTTCATACTTTGTTTGACAAATGTGCAGAAATTGGATTGAATCAAGTAAATCATATAAAAATTCAAAATACTTGCTATTTAGATTTGCTATTTACTACCATGACTGATGATTTTTGCGTATCAGAGTCACTTTCTCCTCTTTGGAAAAATGAAGTGTTCCACACTGCCATTGAATACTCCATAATGATACTTGAAAAAACCGCAATGGTGGATAATAACTTGTCAGATCCCTATTTCGATTTCAGTAAGGCAGACTATGCACACTTAAAAAAAATCATGTAAATTTAGGTGCTCTGAGACAGACATATACGAGCGTCATTTTTGACATAAAATTGAGTCATAATAGACGCAAAACTCAGCTCAATCAAACGTACTTTTCGTCGAGTACCAAATTTTTCAGTCTCGGAGCACTTAATTTTACATGACATGATTGTTTACGTCTCATCCTTTATGTCAAAGATGGATTCCGTCACGTGTAAAATTAGGTATTTCTAAGTGTGTGGAGCTATCAAAAGTAAATTGAACAGTATAGATTGGCAACTTGTAATCCAAGGTCATGACGCAGAACATGCAGTTGATGTATTCTATCAGATTATTTATTCTATTCTAGAACAGACAGTGCCCATGAAGCAAAAGAAAAAAGACACCTATATGGTACAATAGACAGATAATAAATCTTAGAAACAGAAAGCAGAATGCTCATAAACCGTACAAGAGAAACAAAAATGATGAAAATTTTACCTTTTATCTTACTATTTGTGACCAACTTAATTTAGAAATTGAAAATGCATATGAAGAACTGCCAACATCCTTTTTTAACTATGTTAAATGAAAGCAAAAATCCAAGAGCTTTCCATCAAAAATGCAATTAGACAGTAGGTTGGGCAATACTCCTAGTCAGATTAGTAATTTATTTGCTGCCTTCTTTCAGGACGTTTATACAATTCGTGATGAGAATGAGCGAGATTATCAATATTTTTCGAGTCTCCCCGAGCCAATGAAGAACATCGCAGTGGATAATTTAACTCTCAAGGAAATTATAAGTGGTCTTGAAACCTTGGATGCTTCAAAAGGTGCTGGACCGGGTTTACCACCATTTTATTTAAAGTCACTTTCGAAGGAGCTAGCAAAGCCTTTGTTCTGGCTGTTTAATTTATCCCTGGAGTCGAGCGTACTTCCTCCGATTTGGAAGGAATCATTTTTAATTCCAATTTTTAAAAGTGGTCAAAAGTCTAATACAAAAAATTAATTCTTGTAAGTATTGTTCTGTATTATAGATCGGATGATTAAATGGAATGTTATCTTGTAAATCATGTGGTAGTATGGCTTTCCGTCCGAAAAAAAAGTTCGTAAGGTGTATAACCATGTTCAGAATTTGGTGTGGTGTTGTATGAAAATGCATAAAATTTAGTCCAATCATCCCAGTCCGAATTGTAAGCATTGGTATAGGATCTCAGATAATTATTGAGACATCTGTGATTCCTTTCCAGTGCACCTATGGTCTGTGGATGATATGCTGTGGCGAATGTTTGTTTAATTTCCAGTTATCTACAGATCTTTTCAAAAACTTCATCATTTATTCAGTTCCATGATCAGACTGTAACTGAAAAAAATTCCGTAAATCAAAATAAAATTATCTACTAGTGCTCTTGCCATTAAAGAGGCTGCTTTAGTTGGTACTGGTATAAGAACTATGCATTTTGTAGGGTTACATTGAATTGAAAAAAAAAATCTATTTCTATTATTTGTTATACCAAATCGTCCTGCTGTATCTATCAAGAACAATTCAAAAGGTTTTGTAGGAGTCTTGGTAATAACAGTAGGCTCTTTTGTATTTCTAAGAAGTTTGTTTAGTTTGCATTTTTCACAATTTTTCACAAAATTCTTTATATAATTTTTCATATCTTTGCATGCAAAGTATTCTCTTATTTTAAGGTATAATCTATACTGACCTATATGACCTCCGCAAGTGTCATATGATGATTTATGAAAACATCTCTTATTACATCTTCGTTCTCAAGGTATTTTGGTGGTTTAAACAATACCATGTGGTAACTAGCAATGGCTCTATTAGCGAATTCTTTTATTATTTCAGTTGATAGGGATAGTTCTTTAAGGCTTCAAATTTGGCATCATCCGGAAGAACTCCTCTGCCTGTAATTTTGTTAATCAGAAAGGGGAAATGCAGGTAATGTCGGCCTTAGTGTCCCTAATTTGGGCCCATACATAAATTCAGCAATCAACTAAATTTTCAATAGCAACCAAAAATATCCACTAGTAACGTCCCAATAACGCGTTCATCTAGATAAAATTGATAAATAGCAGACTTTTAGCGATGAGCCCAAATTAGGGACATGTAGGCCGACATCACTTTATTTAAGAAATATTTGCATTTTGCTGGATTTAACTTGAGATTATAATGCCTCAAGCGATCAAACACCTTAGTCAAATTTTGATAATGATGATTTTCAGAACAACCGACGACAATTATGTCATCGATGTAAATAAATGCACATTTGGGGCTTAGTCCTGCCATAGCGATGGTCATCACACGCTGAAAGCTGTTGGGACAAATGTTTAAACTGAATGCAAATGAAACATATATTTACGAAAAACTTCACTATACGTCGGCAAGTTAACAGCCAGCCAACTAGCCAGATGTCAACCATTTTTAACAAACTGTCGTACTATTCTCTATCAGTTCTCTGCTTGTTGTCTTCTTCAAACGCACTACTGATTGATCATACATCCTCAGATCGCATCCTTTTTTATACTAAAGCAAAGGTAGAAAAAGCCAAGGTAGAAACGTTTACGTAGAAATAAGTACTTGAGACCGTTGCTTGCCTGTAGGAGAACACTGTTAGTGTGTGTTTTTTAATTAATACCCAAAAGGAAGCTAGATAAACAATATGCTTTATACGGGTACTTTTTTGGCACCTCTATAGGGTAGGAATTTAAAAGAAACACATATAAAGGGTTGTCCCGTATTAGATGGATATGTTAAAAAGTCATTGTACTTTCGTCAGATTTACTGTAAACTAAACAGCACTAACGGTTGTCCTGTACAATTTTCGGAATTATTCTACGATTTATGTCTGTCTATGCTTCTATTTTACGTGGTCTCAGATACTAAAAAGTAATATCATCAAATGTTTTGAAGTTTGGATTCTTAAAAATTCCAAAAAACAACATGATGATATTTTCAGATAAATGCGTTTGGTAAAAAGTAATGGTTTTTACATACCTATTTTAGCCAGCGCCGGTGGTGTAGTGGTAAGCGTGACTGCTTTCTAACACCCCGATGGGTGTGGGTTCAATCCCAGCCGAGGTCGGTGGGATTTTTCTGAGGCATAAAAATCTCTGGTCACGTCTTCCTTCGGAAGGGAAGTAAAGCCGTTGGTCCCGGCCCATGTGTGTTGAATGGGTGCGATATCTTACGCAGGTGTGGAAGCTACCTTCCTGCACATTCGATTGCTGTCAATGAATGGCAATCGATGTCCGTCGGTGATTGCCACTAGATTGCGGAACAGAGACCGACGTTAAATAAAGAAAAGAAAAAAAAAAAAACATACCTATTTTGATTTTTGGACTACCCTAATTAAGAATAAGATAAGAATTCACCCTAGTGAATTATTTCGTATTAGATCCTAAATGGTGGTTTAATTCGCTATATAAGCAGGTTGATGAACAGTTTTAGAAGCCGTCTCATCAATCTTCTATATTCCATATAGAACTCATGAAAAAAATTCTAAGTCCCAGAAAGTCGAAAAAATTGTTAGAGGTAACACCAAATCTCGACGTTTCATGCATTTTTAAGACATTCGGCATCAAAAAAAAAAAATTTGATTTCCGAAATTTCATGTACCCCCTTGGGAGATTTTCGAGCTGTGAAAAAAGTCAAACTTTGACTCGTTTGCGCCACCCCTAAATCATGTCCGATTGAGCTCAAATTTGGCAAAGGGTCATTTTTCGAAGCAATAAACATTTTGTATATGGTTTGTTAGCGAAATTTGATGGTCAAATTTTTTCCATACATTCATTGGCACTATAATATATGCATGTATGTATGTATGTATGTATGTAAGTTATCCACCATCCCTTCCAGGATCTTATCTCGCCTTGTGTTGTCTCCACTCAACAGCATGGTAAATTTAAGTTACCGTACCTACAAGTGTGCATGCTGTTCCAATATCCATTTAATAACAATAGTACATACAATAAATACATTCCCCTTTATAAAGTTTTGCACCGTCGGGGTTAACCTCAATCGGATTCGGACAGTTCTGTGGTGCTGTTTACGTGGACTTAGTCAATTTTTCTTGGGTAAGATTTTCTCGATAGTTTTTCAGTCTGCAGTGAGATGTAAACCACACTTTTGCAATGTCCGCGAGAAACATCCTTTCATCGTGCATTTCCTCGGCATTTTTCAAACTGAAATTAGGAATTTTTCAAATTATTTGTTTTTGAAAAAAAATCTAAGTGCATGTAAACAGTACCACCATAGAGGTAACTCTAAGGCCAGAAGGTCCCGAAGAAACGAGCTCAACTTTGTGGCTCAGCTCTGGTACTCTCTTCGGTCCCAAGCTAATCGATTCACCCCTCGAAACATAGGAAAATCCACTAACCCCTTTATCTTTATCTGTCAAACTTTCATAGCGAATCAAAACAAACATTGTGGAGTACTAGAATTTTGACTAGAATGGGATACGTTAATCGTTTGCTTGGGACCAATAGGCTAGTCAAGTAGTGAACCAATTTAAAATCGCTAGTTTCGTATTGATTGTTGGTACCACTGAATTGTCAAAAAGTTCATCCGATGAACACTGATTTCATTTGTGACGTTACGCTGCATTACCTAATTCTGCGCCGCGAGTGAGGTGAGGTGACTCGCTGTCACTAGTGAGGTACCAAAAGTCACCTTGTAAATCAATTGGAGAGTCACCTCACTCGCGGTGACTATTGTCACCTCACTAATGACAGCGAGTCACCTCACCTCACTCCCGGTGCAGAATAAAGGGGGTTGTACGTGAAAGTAACTTCGGAATGAGCGTGACACACCAAACATTCTGAAATGGGTTATTGAATCTACAGAAGAGCTATCTGCTTCTATCTCCTGGACTGAAGCTCCCAAGTAACCATAGGCACGTTATTTCGCCTTTTTGGCTGTATACAGCTGAACAACGGCTACATCAGTGTTTGTAAGTTCTGATGAGGCCTGTATATAGGCAAAAAGGCAAAGTAAAATGTCTAAAGACTGGAACGTGCAAAAATTGGTCTACAAAAAATCGTTTCTTTCAGTCAAAATTCATATCACAAAAATCTTCTTATTTTTCTTTTGGTAGTTCAATTCATATATTTAAAGGAAAAATGTTCGCACGAATGGCTGCTATTATGGCTGATTATTACAAGGTAAATCATCCATCACATTGGCCAATTGTGGGTTCTATCAACCTTGTTCTTGAGAAACCTTTCACGCCTTTAGAAAATGGTATTCAAGTTCTGATTGAACCGATCAAAATCCTTGATCTCTTCCTCAACTTTCACCATAGCCAATATTTAATCATTCAATGGTGAAAATATCGAGTCGCATATCCAAAGCCTTTCTGCAGATTTCTATAATTACTAAAATTCTGGATAATGTTTGCAATGTAATGTAATGCAATCATTGCACACGTTAACGCTGACGTTGAATTGGCAGTACAGTGTCGCTACAGCTACCAACTCTTATCAACCACCATTGGTTGAACACCGTGCTAGGATGTGATTCGTATCATCAATTGAGTTATCTACACCTCAGAACTAGACGTCAAATGTCCAGTTTAAGTCTTATCGTACTTATTTCCACCATCACATCTAAATCTAGCAAAGGAAGCTTCTTCTCTGATACGAAATCATCTCCCTATACCTGTTAATTTATCTCGTTCAACGGCACAATCCTTGATTTGCCATTGATTAACTACACCCCAACCACTCCAAACCCGCTTAAAATGGTTCGATTGAGACCATTTAAAAAATATGCAGACTGATGGGCTTAAATGGACAGGTATATGTGATACAACTCTTGCGATATAATATGAATTGTAATTCATAAAATCTGGATTTCAAATTATAATCATTCGTACAAAACTAACATGTTTAAATTGCATGATATTTATGAGATATAAATAAATTCCTTGAACATCAGGCTAATCATATATGTTTGTAGCTGAGACCTTTTTCAAATATAATGCGAGTATTTCATACATGCCTTCAATTAAAATATCAATTCAATTCACAGCTAAATAATCATCAAAAATGAATCCTGTTGAATGTGGGCGTCTTAATGGAATACCTGTATGAAGAGAGAGAGAGAGATTAGTGATTTCCATTTAATTCCACTACCTTATTTGCTTATCCTTGACAGATACGCGTATTTCGTCTACAATGTGCAGACTTCTTCAGTGTCTTGTACTAATAGTCGAGTATTAGTACAAGGCACTGAAGAAGTCTGCAAATTGTATACAAAATACACGTATCTGACAAGGATAAGCAAATAAGGTAGAGGAATTAAATGGAAATTACTAATCCTTCTCTCTGTCGCTTAATCAAAAATGGTTAAATTGATGCCATTTAATGTCTTTGTAAAAGCCAACGTTAGCCCACTCCACGCTCCTTACGCAAATGCAACGAGTAAGCTTCTTCTTCTTCATTCCTTTATTTCACGTCGGTCTCTGTTCCGCAATCTAGTGACAATCAACGATGGACATCGATTGCCATCCATTGAAGGCAATCTAATGTACAAGGAAGGCAGCTTCCACACCTGCGTAGGATATCGTACTAGGGTGGGGCTTATTTTTCAAAATCTTTCGGGGACACGTTTTCTCATGTGGAAAATTATTACTAGGGCCAAACGATCAACATATAAAAAAATGAGCGTTTTTCGTTAAGATTTAGAGATGGCGCCAGAGGCCTAAGTCCAATATATCGAACAAAGCTGATTTTTGAACAAGTCTAGTGCGTCTTTAAGTAAACACGTGATTTCGTTACCCTAGAGGCCAAAAATTTTGTCCGTTTGGCGATATCTTTAACCATTTTTAAGATATACGGCATAGCAGGTTTGGACTTACACCCACGAATATGATCTAGCGCAACAGTATTCTTGGCAGTGCTAGATACAGTAAGCGTATGAGTACGATACAGATCGAGCGAGAACGCGAGAGTGTGTGAGAGAGAGAGAGAGAGAGAGAAGAGAGAGAGAGAGAGAATGATTAAATCTCGATGAACATTTCAAATAGTCCTATCTGCTCTGATCGATTCTCTTCATCGATTATCTCTTTTGATAACCACTGCTTTGCAAACAGATTTCGCGCTAATTTTACAACATAGTTTGATAAAGGAGATTCTTATCTAGCATCCAAAACGTCAAATACAATAGGGAAAGCTTTTACAGCTGAGTTTTTAACGGACGAGAATCGATCAATGCAGATAGGACATTTTGAAATTTTTATCTAGAAATGTGTTCATTATATTTGTGTTAAATTTTATTAATCCATAAAATCCAATTCTCGAATATGACCTCACTATGACGAATACTTATCAACAATAGCACTTGTCTTCAAGTCAGTTAGGTTTTTCTTGTGGAAGTTAACGTTTACAATAAGATTCTGGAAATTTTCGTTTTGAGTTACATTACAATTATAATCATGAATTTGACGGATAATTGCTAAATGTAATTGAGTTACATTACAATTATAATCATGAATTTGACGGGCTAATTTTTCAAAATCTTTCGGGGACACGTTTTCTCATATGGAAAATGATTACTAGGGCCAAATGAGGAACATATCCAAAAATGAGCGTTTTTGTTAAGATTTAGAGGTGGCGCCTGAGGCCTAAGGCCCAAAAGAAATTTATGTTACACACTTCCCAAGTAACATTTTCGGTTTTATATGAAATCTGTAGACCATGATTTAGACTTGTAGCATGCTTTAAAACCTCCATAAAACTTGCAATGTTACTTGGGTAGGTATCTAAGCGAGGAACTAGTTGGGCTTGCTGTATTCGATGAAAGTCTTCCCGACATGGAGCGACAGAATCTCGCACTGTCGATTCGATTGAAACCAGGAGGTAAGAAACCACAGAGAAAGCGGGATCTACCCTTCAAAGACTTGTTTAATGCAACTTTTTCACGTTTAGCAACAGCAAACACAGCAAAATTGTTTGATACACTAGGTATGAACAGCAGTTTTCTCACTGTCCCTGTATCGTCCTGGATCAAGAATAAAGCCTATATTCATGGTATGAACATTGTCGATAATTTGAAAGTCGTAAACGACCACGCTGAAAGGGTTATCCGGCAAATTCATGATTATAATCGTAATATAACTCAAAACGAAGAAAGTTTTCAGAATCTTATTGTAAACGTTAACTTCCACAAGAAAAACCTAACTGACTTGAAGAAAAGTACTATTTTTGATAAGTATTCGTCATAGTGAGGTCATATTCGAGAATTTGATTTTATGGATTAATACATTTTCAAACAAATATATTGAACACATTTAATTAATCATTCTCTCTCTCTCACTCTCTTCTCTCGCTCGCTTTCTTTTAAATTTTATTTCCATTTCGTCAAGCTAGTGTAGACTACATACAATGATTATTATTATTATTCTGTTTTAGTTTAGTTTTTATTTGCTGCTTGGACATAGTGATGTCAATAGTTCCGCAATGCAAATTATATAGGCGCATCATTCGATTGATTGGGCTATTTTTTGCATAGTTTGTTCTGTACGATTTTTCTGAAAATAAATTCCGTGTTCTAAGATACAAGGTGTGTAAAAGTTTAATTGTGCGAGAATTTCTGCCGCATCTATGCGCATTGAAATAATGTCGTTAATGAAGAAAAGCATTGCAAATTGGCGGCGCTCCTTAAGTGTTTGTATATTGATGAGCATGCAGCGCGCTTCATAAGATGGTAATGGAAATGCAGTCCAATTCAATTTACGTAAAGCATATAAAAGGAATTGTTTTTGGACAGATTCTATGCGTTCTTCGTGTATGGAAATGTATGGATTCCATACTAGGTGGCAGTATTCCAGAATTGGCCTTACATATGTGGTATATAATAGCTTAATAGTGTATGGGTCTTCGAAATTATGACTGAACCTTTTGATGAAGCCTAGCATTCTGTTTGCTTTACTAATGATAGTATTATAATGTTCTATAAAAGTTAGTTTGGAGTCTAGGATTACACCTAGATCTCTTACAATTTTGCTTTTTTCTACTATTTGGTTGCCTAATGATATTTCAATATGCGGTGTTTCAATTTTTCTGCTAAATGCTATTGCAGTACATTTTTTTATGTTCAGTTGAAGTAGACTTTTACTACACCAGGTGTGGAATATATTGATTTCATTCTGGAATTCTTCTGCATCGCTAGAATTACTTATTTCCATAAAGAGCTTCATGTCGTCTGCATATACAAGCAATTTTATTTTTTTAAGTATGTAGGAAATGTCGTTTATGTACAAAATAAAAAGAAGTGGGCCTAAATGAGAACCCTGGGGTACCCCAGAGGTGACTGAAATTGGTTCTGAAAGTTTATTTTGAAAGCGAACTATTTGTTTACGATGTGTTAGGTATGATTGAAGCCAATTCAAAAGTCCAGGCTCCATTCCTATTTTCTGCAATTTGAGGATTAATAATGGTATGTCGATGCGGTCAAATGCTTTACTGAAGTCGGTGTATAGCGCTTCAACGTGCTTGCCACTGTCCAACGCTTTAATAATGAAAGATACATATTCTAGAAGATTAGAGGTAGTTGAGCGACCTTTAAAAAAGCCGTGCTGTTTACTTGTAATTAGATTTTTCACCTGCTGAAAAATATTGCCGTTTACGATTGATTCAAAAAGTTTTGGAATGCAAGAAATAATAGCAATTCCACGATAATTTCGAATGTCTGATTTTGCACCTGATTTGAAAATAGGTACCAAATAAGATGATTTCCAAATTTCAGAGAATTTTCCATTTTTCAGAGACATGTTGAAAAGACGCTCTAGAGGAAATGCGAGTTCTTCAGAAAGGTTTTTCAAAAATATGGGTGCGATTTACATAGTTGAAGATGCTAATTTCAAATAACAGACTGTAGTGGTAATTTTTATACGATAGATCGAGTAGATGAAAGCATAGAGTTGATAGTTCCGTTAGAGTACGGACAGTGTGAAGATTGTATATAGATATTAGACAAGCGAGCTAGGACAACTTTTAAGGAAGGTACAAATCGGTTTTTTCATCTCTCTTTACCAAACTCCCCCTTTGGAGAGGGATGGTGAGGGGTGTCCCCCCCCCGCCACCACTGGCGTCGATGCCGTCAGGTTCAGACCCTTTCGACGCGTTTAAGTTTTTTAGTGCATTGAGGACTTCATGTTGAGAAAGTTGGTTGACAGAGATCTTTTTAGAAATTTCAGGAATGAATGCAAAGAAATCGCGGTCACGATCTTCTTCGGAAAATGTGGTGTATACTTCTTGGAAGAAATTTGCAAAGAGATTGCAAATTTCAGAAGAATTCTCACCTACATTTGCATCCACATTCATTCGCGAAGGAAAATTGCTGCTTTTTAATTTCGTGTTTACATAATTAAACAAGTTCTTAGGACATGATTTGACTTCATTTTCGACTTTGCGGTTATAGCCCTCATATGCAGAGTTGATGGCTGTATTTAATTGGTTGCATAAGTTGTGATAGTTTCGCAAATTGGTTTCAGTTTTTTTCTGTTTTTATATAGTTTATGAGCTTTCCGTTTTTTATTCTTCAAATTTTTCAGTTGTGGATTGAACCATTCGGGTAGTTTATTGTTTTGTGTTCGTCTTTTTTTTTTTGATGGTACAGTTTCTAAAATTAGGCTTTGAAGAATTGTGTGAAATTTCTACTACAGTATCGACATTTCCTTCAATACTTATTAAATTTTGCCAATTTATTGTACATAGTCTACGTTTGGCTTCTTCGTATTTTTCTTTATGGTATTCTCTCTCACTCTCTTCTCTTGCTCTCTCTCTCACACTCTCGCTCTCTCGCTCGATCTGTATCGTACTCAAACGCTCACTGCATCTACTGTTTGCGCTAGATCATATTCGTGGGTGTAAGTCCAAACCTGCTATGCCGTATATCTCAATAATGGTTAAAGATATCGCCAAACGGACGTGTTTACTCAAAGACGCACTAGACTTGTTCGAAAATCAGCTTCGTTCGATATATTGGACTTAGGCTTCTGGCGCCACCCCTAAATCTTAACGAAAAATGCTCATTTTTGGATATGATGATCATTTGGCCCTAGTAACCATTTTCCACATGAGAAAACGTGTCCCCAAAAGATTTTGAAAAATAAGCCTCACCCTAATATCACACCCATTGAACACACATGGGCCGGGACCAACGGCTTTACTTCCCTTGCGAAGGAAGACGTGACCAGAGATTTTTATGCATCAGAAAAATCCCACCGACCTCGGCTGGGATTGAACCCAGACCCATTGGGGTATTAGAAAGCAGTCACGCTTACCCTTACACCACCAAAGAGTAAGCTTTATATACTAATTTATTTATTTTTGTCGTCACTCAGTGTAGACCGTTTTACAATTTTGTCTTTGTTATATTTTTTTAGAATATGTCTTGAGAATAAATTTAAAAAAAATACTTCTACGTGAGGAATTAAATTTTGCTTTAATTTGGTTTTTGTCATTGTAAAGTCAATGTTATCGCAGTGCTTATTATATGTGTCCATCATTTGGTTCGAGGGTTCAAATTTGGTATAATTCGTACGATGACGATTTGTAGCAAATATATTTCTATTTCGTAAATGATCAATTGAATCTATTGAAGCAATGCGATGTGATACGATATCGTTTGCGAATGAAATAATAGCAAATTCACGACGCTCTTTTAGTGTTTTGAACGGACAATACTCTTTCTTCGTGTGTGATTGAAAAAGGAGACCAAACTAGGCTGCAATATTCTAATATCGACCTTACATAAGCAATGTACAATGCTTTTAACATACACGGATCGTGAAAGTTATAGCAGAAACGTTTTATGAAACCAAGCATGTTGTTAGCTCTGTTAATAATTGTGTTACAATGATCTGTGAAAGTAAGTTTTGAGTCCAAAATAACACCTAGATCCCTGAATCTATCACACTTTTCTACGTTCTGGTTTCCTAAAGTTATTGTTATAGCGGGTAGGATTCGTTTTCTACTAATGGTAATTGAGTTTATTTTTTTTTGTCTTTTTGTATTTTTTCAGTTTTTTTTTTAAGGAATATTAAATGTTATTTTTCTAAGCAAATATATGTATTTGGTATCAATGAACTCCACATTATTTTAAAAGAGATACGAACAATATACTAATTTCAGCCATAAACAACATCAATATCCTAAGTTTGCCCATTTTACCCCCTCTATCCCTACCCACTTTTACAAGAGGTGAAATTTCCCGCGAATACCCAGTCGGTGGAGGGTTGGTAAAAAAACAAACAAACTAGGATTCGTGCTGCCGAAAGCGATAACATTGATCGATGGCTCTTTTTGCTCGGCTGATAATACTGATGGTAGGAATTCGTAAAATGCGGATTTCGGAATGAGTTGGTTGGTTTCCTGGTTGGTTTCAGTTGCGAATTTGGAATCGCGGGGCAGATTATAGCAATTCGATTACGAGGTATTGTGAACCGAGGATTCAGTTTATTTGACATTCCACTTTTACGGTAACAGGATTGAAATTTCAATGTTCCTTGACAAAAACATATCAACATTTGTTTTTAGTAAGCCAGAACTGAACACCAGAAGATGAGTTGAACAAACTAATTATTAAAATATGGACTGAACCCAAGTAGTATTGGAAGTTTTATCAAGGTTTTAAGGCATTCTATAATTCCAATTCATGGGCAACAAGGATGTGATAAAAACAAAGGGATGCTCAAACGAATCTTAATTGGTAGCTAATCATCAATAATGAATACAAAATATTGATGAAGTTCAATAACAAAACTTAACACATAGTTAAACAAATAAAAGCAGTTCAAAAAAATAAATTTGAACGAAAAAGAATTGTTGCAAGTACCTATTTTTTAATGTGTGCTAGAATTTGATAATTGTTATCAAATCGGAATTTTCGATTATTTGGAACCGTACTACTGTTGCTACATCCAGGTAGGTTGCCATAGTATAAGCCCAACCGGGGCGAATATAATATAGTGATATTACACCCTGCTTTAACCTCTTCCCTGAACTTCAACTGGAATCGGGTGATCCTACCGAGGCAATATTGATGTGACGTCATCAGACCTGTGCTACATTTTGGTTTGAAATTGGATTACAAATAGAATAGTTACCTGTCCTGACAGGCCAGTAATAGCGAGCAGTATATGTTGACATCACATAATCATGCCGCCCACCATCCGGAAAAGAATTGTCATGTAGCAACTGAGGGTTCAATTAGACGATTTGAAATGTTCGTTCGATGACATTTGGTCTTTCATTCAGCAGTTTTCTGATGAAACCACCAGTACTCAAGTAGACGTTCATCTGGCAAGGATCGATGATTTGTGGCAGAGGTTTAGCGAGAATTTGGTCGAGCTAAAATCTCATGAAGACTTTGAAGATGAGGAAAATTACTATGGGAAGTTACGCCAGCATTTGATCGAATGATATTATGAGGCTAAAACCTTCTTACTGGACAAAGGCAAGATTCTTCGTGATTCGTTAGCGTTGGAACATTCAACCCATGAACGACCGATGCATGGTGTTGTGGATCATATCTGGCTACCATAGATCATTTCCAATCCTTCAACGGTGAAATCAATGATTGGTTATGTTTTCGAGACCTGTTCATTTCGCTCAGCCACTGGAGAAATAACTTACCTGAGGTGGAGAAATTCCATTATTTGAAGGGGTGTCTTCATGGTGATCCGAAAGGTCTAATCAATTACCTGAAAATTTCCAAGGCTAAGTACCAGATCGCTTGGGTACAACAACAACAAGCTGTTGGAGAAGAAACAGGACCAATTTTTCTTGAAGCTTCCGAACCACTCCAAGGAATCTGTTATTGAGTTGCGTACTCCGAGCTTTTATCCTAAATTTTAAAAGCTTTTTATGGCGAGATAGCCAGGAAGCTGAATCTGTAGTTCATTAAATTTAATTACTGCTATAGAATTTTAGCATATATATAAAAATGGAAATATTTATAAATACTAAGTGTGCTGAAAAGCAACCAGAATGCGCTGCTACTGCAAAAAAGGTTATGGTGCCTTGAATTCATATTTTGGCAGACATTCAAAATTTCAGTGCGATAGGGTTAACTACCCCATTTTCGGCCTATTAAGCACAACCCGCACTTAGTATTTCTTAATCTAGCTCAGTCTAGCACCAAACGGAATGTTATTATTACTGATGTCTTCCAAATTTATTTACCTTTCCGTATGTACCGTAAGATTTGATAAAAAGACACCAATCGTTGAGATATTGTCAAAAGCCTAACACTACTTCTTGACGCCAAACTCGGCCTACAGATTCTAAACTCGGCCTAACGCATTGGAACGCCATTGAAGCGTCAATGAATTCACTTCGGCCTATCGGATGAAGGTAAAAATTCATTCAGTCGGAGCGCTTCTTTTGTTTTTGAGAATAATGGGTGCAATCTTTTATATCACGCGTTCTAATTGGCTTCGTTCGGTAGCTTATTAACTAAAGCATCGTACCAAACGCATAGTTGACTTGTTAACTCTAAAATCATGGATTTATTTGAAGTCTTCTGCTCGATAGGCCCAAAATGGGCGATTAGGCTGAAGTAGTTCTCTACCCTACTGCCTTTAGTTTTGTTTTGACAGCTGATTGTTGTTGACGTGTTTGGCATCATGTTGAGTATGGATAAAAACTATGTTCGTTCTCTCATGAAACATTAATTTTTAAGAGGCAAAACGGCGAAGGAAACAAAAGAAAGGTTGGATAAATATTATGGGGCTAATGCTCCGTCAGATTACACCGTCAAATATTATTTTCGAGAGTTTCGTGGTGGCCGCAACTCCACTACCGATGAAGTCCGCAGCAGCAGGCCCTCCGATGCGGTTTCAGAGGACAATGTCAAAAAAATACATGAAATGCTGTTGTGAAGGGGCGTGAGCTAGCAGATACCGCAAAGATTAGTACTGAGCGCACACGCCATATTTTGGACGAGATTCTGCATACGAAAAAGTTATCCTGCCGCTGAGTGCCGCGCAAGCTCCTCCTGACCAAACCACGAACGCGAGAGCACTTCGAAAGAGTATTTGGACTTGCTAATGCGGAATCGGGCGAACTTTTGGCGTCGATTGGTAGCTGTTGATGAAACCTGGATCCACTATTACACTCCAGAGAACAGAAGGAGTGGACTGAAGCCGGCACGAGTGCTCCGAAGCGGCCGAGGGAGGCTCGATGGGTCGTAAAGGTTATGGCGTCGGTTTTCTGGGATTGTCATGGCATTCTCTTCGTGGACTACCTCGAATAAGGAAAAACCATCAACAGCGAGTATAACTGTGCATTATTGGAGCGATTGAAGGTTGAAACCGCTGCAAAACCGCCTCACATGAAACGAAAAAAAAAAGTTTTTGCAAGACAATGTGCCGGCGCACAAGAGAATCGCAACCACGGCTAAATTCAATGACTTACGGCTCCAATTGCTTCCGTATCCACCGTATTCGCCCGATTTGGCTCCGTCAGATTATTATCTCTTACCAAACCTCAAAAGATGGCTCATCAATAAATAAAAGAAAAATCTGTTCACGTGAGGAAATCATCGACGCCGCGGAGGAGTATTTTACAGACCCTCAGGAAAATTACTTTTCGGACGGGATCATGAAGTTGGAAAATCGCTGAAATTAGTGTTTCGAGTTGAAAGGGGACTATATTGGATAAAATTAAAAAAAAAAATGTTTTTTCAATCCCAAGGAGATTACTTTTCACCCCACCTAGTAATGTAATTTTTTTTTTAATCTAACGTAGAAGTTAACTTAAATACGTAGTGTATCGATGGCTAATAAAAGTTCAAGAAGGTTATAGTTTTTATTTCAGTTTTCACTTTATTGAAAATTAATATGTATTAAACCAAACATGAAGCGTACATAAATCAAAACCTCAATTCCTGAAGAACGAGCGCACTTTTGACGAAACACCTTTCATTTAATTCTGCACATTTGCTGTTGTGCATTTTATGGATGCAGTTGTCCAATTTTTCTTGAATTCCTGCATGTTTTGGGAGACCATTCCTTCCTTCTTGAAGATCCTTTTCACAATCGCCCAGTATCTTTCAATGGGTCTGAGTTCTGGACTGTTCGGTGAATTGATATTTTTTTCGACAAACTGGATCTTATTGTTAGCAAACTATTGTAGAACTTGCTTAGCGTAGTGTGTGGATGCTAAATCTGGCCAGAAGAGAGGAGACAACTCATGCTGTCTATACAGGGGCAGCAGACTTTTCTCCAAGCATTCCTCTTTGTAAATCTGAGCATTTATGACCGCAAACCACAGGTACAAACGGCTTGCCATACCAGCACAGGATGTATCACATCCTCCCCCGGCGATTTCTCATAAAACTGTGGACCTGCCAGCGTTCTAGAATCCTCCTTCACGTAGGTTTCGTCATCCATTAAAATACACTTCCCGGCGTTGTCCAAAATCCGTCCTTACAGTTTCCGCGCCCTTGTTTTGGCTCGAAGTTGTTGTTCCTGAGATTTTTTTGGTACTTTCCTCTTCTTGTATGTCTCTTGCTTTTATTCTTTGGATCATCCCGATGGTGGTTTTAAACTTTTTGTCGGTTTCGCTTGATATACGCCACTACCTTGTCATTCAATTTTGGCTGGCTAGGTCTAGGTTTTCTTCCAGATCTTGGCAAATCTTTCAACTTATAGATGACATTTTTCACGCTTGTGTGGTGGACCTTAACTCTTTTTGCTATTTGGTTATAAGTAACACCTTTTTCAGTGCACCAAATGTGCAGAATTTTCTTTTGACGAAGGACTACTTCTGTGATTTCTATATGGGGGTACACTTGATGAAAACCGAAAATGGAACATGTAACACAATTATGAAAGATTTTGCACGATAATAACTCAGGTGCCCCTGGACCAATTTCAATAATTTTATCTCCAATCGATCAGAAATATATCCACGCATCTGCAGACTTTATCATTTTTCAAAATGTCACTTTAGAAAATTGCACGAATGTACAACTGTTGCTATGATAATTAA
This sequence comes from Ochlerotatus camptorhynchus, assembly GCF_037179485.1. Lineage (NCBI taxonomy): Eukaryota > Metazoa > Arthropoda > Insecta > Diptera > Culicidae > Ochlerotatus > Ochlerotatus camptorhynchus. Next base: position 216,948 of record NW_027041084.1, read on the forward strand.
AATTATCACCGATTGCCTGCGAAAATCGATTTCCCTAACACAGATTTCAAAGTTGAATTCCATCAGGTCTCACCAAACGGTGTTTATTCAATCACCGTGTGGTGAGTGTAGGTGTTCTCCAGTACACAACGAAAGACTTCCCTGTCTTGAAAGTTAAGGCTCGCCCACGCAAATCAACATCACCATCCAATAGGGTAAGACTTCCACTACCGACGGTAATGTCCGTTTGCGTGGGCGTGCCTTGAATTCCTAAATATCATCGAGAGAAGTCATTGTTTACAAAAGCTGTTACGCCTAATTCCAGCTCTATCTAGATATTTTTAAATCTAACATACCATGTATCTTAAGGCAACATTGGGGGTGCGATTTCAAAAATCAAAGTCGGTCGCGGCATGTAAGTGGTCTGATTTTGATTCAGAGATGATGGATTTTTATTCTTAATACGCCAATCGATAGGAATTTTTCCAAGAATCTGTTACCATTTTTCAAAATTTCACTATTGAAAATTACACGATAATTATCACCGATTGCCTGCGAAAAGCGATTTCCTTAACATAGATTTCAAAGTTGAATTCATCCGGTCTCACCAAACGGTGTTTATTCAATCACCACGTGGTGAGTGGTGGTGTTCTCCAGTACACAAGCGAGCTGCAGCCCACATTAGCATCCATAGAAGGAGGAAGAAGCCGCACCGCTATTGATCGGAATCAGTAGCTTTTCGTGAGTTGCTTTGTGTTATCTATGTCAAGCGCGTCATACTAAAGTGTATAAACAGAGTGAACCCCGCTCAAATTCCTGTTCCTACCCAAAACACGAGCTCCTAACAAATAAAATTTATAATATAAGACCACGTAGCCCTGCGTACAACACCATAGGCCTGTGCTTTGTAGTTTTCGTTTCTAGTTTAATTCTAGCCAAAGCGTCAACGATCAACTCAAACGAAACCAAATGACTGCACTACCACTTTTGACATGTAAACAAACATTTTGCAGCATGCCCACTAAAAAAAAGTTCAATCATATATGAATAAACCTGCCTTAAAAGTTGCTAATTACTTTTCGATACACTTCTTAATGGATCAACATATGTACAAAAAGCCGGAGAACGTTACACTTAAAGGAAGTTTTGATGTACCCCAAGACTGATTGGCGGTATAACGCTCTCCGCTAGGAATCTCGTTATGGTTTCTATTGGATCTTTGAAAGACTCTTCAATGATTCCTGAAGGGAAGTTTAGGAACTCAGGAATGAATCCCTGCATGAAGCATTTAAAAATGATCACTAACCTCACTCACCTTTTGCTTCCAGCTTCCGTTAGGTGATTTGTGTTTTTTTTTCGAATAACAATAATTCCTGCTTCTTGGTATATTATTCAAATATAGTCAACAGTGTCGGCTTTCCATCGTTTGCTTTTTTCGTGAATACAATTTACAAAAAAAGTTGATAGCATATAAACCTTCTATCCAAGCGGATTTTCGAATCGCCAACCCAAGCGGAAAATTCCCTTTTTCTATTCTTTTCGTTTTTGCGCTTCCTTGCTTTCCCCTTCAATCTCTTCCGAACAAAAGGAATATGAAATCTTCCGGTTCATAAATTCCGGTCCCGAGTCCCGAGAATAGAACTGAGCTGCGTTGGATGGTTGGTGGTAGTACGGGAGAAGCGCACATGCCCGTCCGCTGGTCGTGCTGCCTCGTATAAGCCCGATGAGATATATGGTATATGTTTATTTATTGCCTAAGCGTATGCGGCTGTCAGATTTTCAAATGCTACTTTACTGCTACCACTACTCACACGGTGTTTTCGGGATTTTCGCAGCGGTAGCGGTAATTTATACTTTTGGAAGCAACAATTTATCTCGACTGGTCCTTTCGAGAGAATATCTACCAGGTCATATCTGGCTGATGCAGTAACTACCGCAGTGTAGGAAGAATGTTAGTTTGAGGGAGTTTGTTTCGATCACGTGGGTGGATTTCGAATGACAAATTATTTCATAGCACACGTCCATCAGTGATGTTGTTGACTTCAACTGGTGATTGAAAATGTTCATGGAGGAGGAATAGAAGAGCTTGAGTACCCATTTTGATTGCTGCTCTTAATTAATAACTGTGGAATTGAAAGTTGAGTGCAAAAATTTGAATGTTAGACTAGTTAAAATGAAACGTTTCCAACAAATGCTACGTGTTGAAATTTCATCGGTAAGTCCTTTCAAATCGGGAAACTTCCTTCGAAATGCAATTTCCGTGCTCAAAGTGAGACACAGGACAACTCTCTTCATTAGTGCATGGCAAACAATTTGCACATAGGCTACAAACTTTTCGCATTAAAATTCTCCGCACCTAAACAAGTTACCGGGAGCAGGTTTGCCTTTTTGCTATACTCGGTTTTGTAATCTATCAACTTTGCCAACAAATTATAATTTTTTTTTGATCTTGCGTGCTTCGCGCTGGCTCGCCTTTCATCGTATCTATCTATCTCGGCGAAAACTTGTTAAGTCGCCTTCGGTACATATGACTCGAGTTGGCCCAAGACTTTGTCCAACGTTTCCCCTTTGGAGCCGTGCACGCGAGCAGTTCAACTAGACATGAACAAATTAAGCAAAGTTGAAAGTTTGCTCGCAAAGAATCTTGTTCATGTCATCATCATCATCGGTGTGGCATGCAAAATGCATCCTGGCTTCTTTGAATGACGGAAATTCATACCGCACAACATTCGGAGGGAGGAGGGGTAGAGGGGGTGCTTTCATCATCGTCATTTCCGTGGTGCTCAGTCTTCGTTTGGCGATAAAATCCAATCATAAAAGATCAACTTAGTTACAGCATCAGAAAATGAACTTTTCTCCTACTTAACTCTCCCAACTTTGGGCATCTTCAATTTCCGTTTTCCTCCTCACAGTGTGTATCAACAACTTTCTGCAGCTAACGATGCAATGTGGAAAAAGTTTTCTCTCTGAACATTTTATGCCATTAGTGCGTTTCTAGGGTAAATGTGTGTCATATCGATCATACGGAGTAATTTAATGCAATGTAATAGTTCACAAGTATTTCTTGGAGTACTGCGCTTGGTTAAAACAACTACATTATTTTAAGTCAATCACTGAAATGTTCGGTGTCAACGGAACCGCGTCTAACCCTAAGGAAGAAAATGGATATCTTATCCCACACATCAGCCTTATCAGTGAAGGCGTAGCCATAAGCAAAACGATGCTGGAGGCTGCCGGGTCAAATTTCAGTTCGGTTGAGGAACTTCATTCCTTTATTTAACGTCGGTCTCTGTTCTGCAATCTAGTGACAATCACCGACGGACATCGATTGCCATCCATTGACAGCAATCGAATATACAGGGAGGCAGCTTCCACACCTGTGTAGGATATCGCACCCATGAAACACACATGGACCGGGACCAACGGCTTTGCTTCCCTTCCGAAGGAAGACGTGACCAGAGATTTTTATGCATCAGAAAAATCCCACCGACCTCGGCTGGAATTGAACCCAGACCCATTGGGGTGTTAGAAAGCAGTCACGCTTACCACTACACCAACGGCGCCGTTGACTTGCTGAGGAACTTGTTATGTTGAAATTTGTTTGTTGATAATGCAGGCGATTGGGTAAATGTAATCTTCACTACTTTGCACAGTGTGCATTTTAGCCCTTGACGTGTTCTAATGATTTTCATAATTTTCTGTTTTGCAGCTTTTGGAAAATTCACCTTAAATTTTTCTTAAGGTGCAACTGTACTTCAGAAACCTAACTTTTTTTATTTCAGCAAATAGAGAATAGATCCCAAGCAACACCATTTGTTTCTCAACGTCGCCGGTGGTGTAGTGGTAAGCGTGATTACCTCTCACCCCAGCAGGCCTGGGTTCAATCCCAGTCGGCGTCGCCGGGATGTTCTGAGGCATAACATCTCTGATCACGCCTTCCTTCGGATTGGAAGTGAAGCAGTTGGTCCCCGGTTCATGAGTTGATGGGTCGATAGGTAGGGTCCAGGTGTGGGAGCTGCCTTCCTGGCACGTCGGTAGCATTGGTGTTCAGCACGGAAAACAAGATCGACGGAAAAAACAAACCAAAGGAAAAAAAAAAAAAAAAACCATTTGCTTCTCAGCAAGTAACAACAACCTTAGTGTGACTAAATGAAGGTCTAAATTATGGACAACGCATCACATATAAAACTTCATTGCACCTTAAAAAGCGCAGAAGGTGGAGTCTCTTTGCAACTTATGTTTGTTGTAAAAGGTGTTGCAATTCAGTTGAATATAACATGATATTTGGATGACACAAATTGCAAATGTGGTTTTAACTGACTTGATGGTTCACTGAAATATTTAAAACAGTACAGTGATGTTTTCGAATACATGTGAACGACATTCCACTTAACCAAATGGTTGTATTGGATATTTTTGTGTGGCGATGCGGAAAATGAATACTGATGTTTTTATTTGGACTGAAGAATTAGAGATGACCATCGTAAAAAAGTAATTTGAATAAACGTATGAAATTAATGACTTTAAAAAACTGATAGCTGGTCCATTTTTTTCAGACGCATTTAAGTTTAATTATGAAATGCAACAATTTACTTCGATTAAATATACGCGCCTTCTGGAAATTTACAAATTGATGTCACAAAGTTGTAGCTTAAAAATGTGTGGAAATAAAAAATTGATCTTTAAAATAAAAATTTAAGTCAAACTATTGGAACATATTAGAGCTGTAATAAGTATTTTTATTTTGTTATTATGGTGCGAAACATGAATAAATTGTAAAATAAACTCATTATATTTATTTCTGGTGGATTACATATGGCTATCAGTCTTACCAGCAGCATTATAATTGTGTACATTGCGGATCATAATTTTCAGTACAACAATATTTCTTTGTGGGTGTGCTTGTGGCTGTGATTATTTTTTGGTTACATTCTAATCGAACGACTTTTGAATAGGGATGAGTTCTTAACACTCAAAATTATGTCTAAAATAAAGTTATAATCAATGGGATGGCCAGTGGTCACTCTACATACTCAGGCACTTTTTTGGTGCTCTAAGGCGAGGCAGCGCTCTGTTGTGAGGCGATCACCGACGAGATATTCCGCCGTCGCATCAGTGGGCGACTAAAACACACCTATTAGCACCCTATTTCATGAACTTTCCAACATTAAGCCACAATCCTAAATTCTAATCAGCACATCTAATTTAAAATGAATTTATTCCAAGTAACAATTAAAGCCTAATAAGTGCTCTAGCAGCTTTTCTTTTTCCAAATAAGAGTTTTTTTTATTCAAAACCAATGTTTTTTTTTTTAATTTTCATTTATGAGCTAACCAAAAGTACATTGAACCCAAAACTGCCGAAAAAATGATTTGAAATTTATTGTATGTACACATTTAAAACCTTAGCATTTATAATTTTTATAAAATAATTTATGTTTCATAATTTTTTTTATCAGTTTAAAAAATCTTCAAATCTATAAAGTAACAAGCAAATAAATAAATTACATAAAAACGTAAAAATTGCATATTAACCTAACGTATGTTACTGAAAAATGTTAGAAATTTCATAATTTTGTAATTTTTTAACAGATTTTTTTTTCTATCCATTGCAAAAGTACCACAAAACAAACTCCTCAAGTTTGGATGAGTATAGCAGGATTAAAAAAAAAAACTTTGGATTTGGAAAATATTATGAACTGAAATGGTGTATTTTTTGACGTTAGGGGTTTGAAAATCAAACAAAAGTTTACCGGCCCAATTTTTTTTTCATAGCGTTTTGATTGTTTTTAAAAAGAAGCCATCCACATATTATGTTAGGGTTTTATAGTAATTATTAAATCCCCCTCCCTCTCTTGTAAGACTCTGTAAAGTTTTCAATTAGCAACCCTTCCCGAGAAAATCTTAAGATATTAAAATTTTCAGAAAATAGTTAGATTGATATGCGGAAATGTTTACATTAATTGGCGCATTTAAAGTATTTGGAGGTGTTTTGGCATTAAATTACTTAAGATCAAATTGTTTAACCCCCTAATAAATTGTTTGTATAAAAATTTCCACCCTCTCTCTCTCTACCGTAGAAAAAAAAACTGTAAGAATTGTTAAGACCCGCACTCTCCCCCTATTCCATTACATAATTTATGGATGACTCCAAATGTTGGAAACGATATAAAAAATAAAAATAAATCAATTTTTTCCAGTGATAACTTAGAAAATTGGCATGTAAAAATACGTTTTCAATCTCATTAAAGAAAGTTGAACTCACAACAAAACCAAAAGGTCGTTTTTCTGCGGTTTTTGAGTAGAAAAAATGTATTAACCGTAAATTTTCTCTACCACAAATTATAAAATTTGAAGTGGTGACGGATTTCAAAGACGGTCGGGGGGAGAACAGTCGTGAGACTCGTATGGCTCCCGCAAACAAGAAACAAAAATTCAACTCCAAATAAATATACCAGCCAGCTGCATTGGCAATGAATTGTATTACAAAAATGCTTACTTTTTACCCCTTTGATTGATCATAATATAAAAAGGGCACACACTATTCAATAATTAGTATATGGGATCCATATGTCTACGCTTAGATTTCTAACTTCAAACCCTAAAGATTCAAACTTCCAGTTTACTGCGCACTGGCTAATCGAAAATAGTGACTTTACAAAAACCTAATTTATTATTTTTGATTACGTAAAATCAAATTTTTTAATGTTTGAAATTTTTGTGAACATTCTCCATTATAGCAACATAAATTTGGCCGGTAGTGTACGTTTCATCCAAATATAATCAAAGTCACCGAATTGTTACAAACATGATTAATAGTACGTTACAATAATGTAGCTATTTTTCAAGACATCATTAGAAGTTTCCAACAAGTTTTTTTTTACGATGCAGATGAGTGGAAATTAAAATGAATGATTATTATTAAGTTGCAACAACACCGCAACGGTTTGACAACATATCTGCACCTTTACGTATTATCGATGGTATCCATGTTGAAAATAAGTAGCAAATGCGTAGATTTAACAATCATAGAATTATTTGAGTATGTACGTGCTTTAAACGTCACTTGCCAGCAGTAATGCGGCATCGAGTGATAGTGTCCGGCGCAGCTCCTCCATCAGCAGCTTTCAGGTTTTGGCAGGATTAACCATCAGTTCTGGTAATCTGCCCGATATTTGATGCCATTTTCAGTTCGCTAGTAGTTCCGACAAATACGGGCTGTACCTCTAACGTCTCTGCCTCCAGCTCCAGCAACAATCAATCCAACCTGTCTTTAGGCTTCTCACCGTTCTCTTTAGCCCTTTGGAACACCCAGTCGGTTGAGAGACTACGGCCACGCCAGCCGCTGTTGGTATCGTCTTTAGTCACCACCATCCCCCGCCATCAATAATCCTATCACCTCATCGTGGTCTTCCATTTTCTATGCAGATGTTAGCCCACGCCAGGGTTCAAAAAATCACTATGAAATTAATGTTTCATCCATAATAAACTTTGATGCATTTTTGTAATTTTTTTCAGCCCTGACACACGCATTACGAGTATTTTACAACATCAAAGTGACATGACATATTTGAGCCATAGTAGATAATAGATGGTTGCAACAAACCTTTACACTAACAACTTGATTCAGTTGGTCGCAAAACGAATTTTGAAAACTAATAGATTTATACGCTTAATTGGAACAATATTGCAAATAGGTTCTTCACCACATCTTGGTTCGCCAACTTTTTAGTAACATCTCGAAATAGTTGCTCAATAAGTACAAAAAACATATAATTCACACTCTGTTGCACCAAAGTTTAAAAAAACATAATGTTTTATGGAAGTCTCATTCAACAAATACAATACAAGTCAAATGTGTTGCTCAAGTGTTTCATACAATATCACGTAGCATATAACTTCATACCAATTTGAGTGTAACATGTTTGCTCCTTCCATTTGATGCATGATTTGACAGGTCATCCAAGCAGTTGAGTTTCATTATTGAGACCTAAAGTAAATCAAGCAACAAACATGAAACTGTTTCGTATCAAGATGTATTTCTTGTACCATTTAAGGGATTTCTGAGTAACTTAAATAAAAAAAATAAGAGAATTGACGATGTTTTCTGTGTTGCTTGGGATGTTCACAAATAGGTTATACAAAATATTATTTCAAGAAACTTTGCTCATGACATTAAGTTGCCATTACTTCAATTTATTGAGATATAGGATATTCCTTGACAGTTGCACCTTTAAATCAGCTTTTTAAGCTTTTCTATTTTTTAATCACGTTGTATCTCTTAGGTGTTGCTCGATTGTCGAATCCATCAAGAACTTCAACCCTGTTAATTTGCTGATCATTAATCGAAGCGATTTGGATGAGTAAAAACAAGCACCGAAGATTAGAAGGACTTCCATGCAGAAATACACCTGTATTGTGTGAATTTCTGTAATCCTCTTCATTCATTGCCACGCAAGCCCTGCATTTTAAATGCTCGTTAGAGCAAATCTGCTGATTTATCCAATTTTGCATCCCCGTCTGGTTTATCTGCGTTTTGATTGATTGGTGAAACAGTTAGTCCTCCAGGTTAGTTAAACGGTATATGTCCTACCGAAGCTTGCAATACGATTACTAAATACCAATCATTCCTCTTCACACTAAATCCTGCATACACGTTTCGGAGATTGCATTGGTTGCGATTAAGGCGATATTTGTACCAATTTGGATTGAAATTTTCGATAATTTGGAACGGTACTACTGTTGGTACCTCCAGGTAGGTTGTCACAGTATAAGCCCAATCGGGGTTTGGATTCCTTTCGATATTACACCCTGCTTTATCCTCTTCCCTGAACATCAACTGGAATTGGGTGATCCTACCGAGGCAATATTGATGTGCAGTCATCAGACCTGTGCTACATTTTGGTTTGAAATTGGATTACAAATAGAATAGCTACCTGTCCTGACAGGTCAGTAAAAGCGAGCAGTATATGTCGACATCACATCATCATGCCGCCCACCATCCGGGAAGGATTTTCATCCCTGAAGCAGTGCTGATAAAAATCCTTTTTTCTACACTCAATTTAGCTGAAAATGAAGAAAACCTTAACAAATAGACCAACTACAACGGTGCCGGTGGTGTAGTGGTAAGCGTGATTACCTCTCACCCCAGCAGGCCTGGGTTCAATCCCAGTCGGCGCCGCCGGGATGTTCTGAGGCATAACATCTCTGATCACGCCTTCCTTCGGATGGGAAGTAAAGCCGTTGGTCCCCGGTTTATGAGTTGATGGGTCGATAGGTAGGGTCCAGGTGTGGGAGCTGCCTTTCTGGCACGTCGGTAGCATTGGTGCTCAGCACGGAAAACAAGATCGACGGAAAAAACAAACCAAAGGGGAGATAGACCAACTACCTGCATGAATTTGAATTTTGATCAGCGAATCCAAACACACAAAGCAACCAACGATACAGACAAAACGGTTGCTACGACTACCATGACAAACTCGCTCTGTAACATAGCTCGATCCGAGTGGTAGAAGGATAATGATATATTGCTTGCCTGCTTTGTTGCAATATACACGGATGAGGACATAGCTTGATATGAATCGAGAAAAGACATAACAAAAAAATCCCCATTAACACACGTGTATCATCTTCGGCTTTACTTCGTGAAGCAGCTTGCCAACAATTTGCTCGTTTCCTTCTACCGCCCCGAATGAGTTGTGTCGCACGGGCTGCTTGTCATGAAAAAGAACGAAGAAGATTATATCATTATTGCTTTTCACTTCTGACATAGCGTTATTATTCGGTTCGTTTATCGTTTGTCATTTTGTCATTTGGAGATATTTTTCATTCCTTGATTTTGATATAAACAAATTCCCTTGATCTAGGCAACCTTTGAGTATCAAAAATAAGATTTGTTTTTCTTCATTCGTGGCTGGAGTCTCATTATCGCCTCTGTTGTTGTAAATATTGATATTCGTCTTCATCTTGGTCGGGATGATATTGAGGATCAAATGCAAAATGATTATTTTCATTTTAAACCAATATAGCGCTGAAGAACGTGGTTTTTAGACATAAGTCGACGGCAAATTATTGCCTCAAGCTGAACTGATGATAATATCGATGATTTAGGCAGTGTGGTCGACAATATTCAAAATAATCATTTTGCCCGAAATGTCGTTGATTATTTTGCTTTTGAGGATCACTTCTGATTTTGAAAATTTTGGCACTGGTGAATATCAACAAACGCGTATTCGTTGATGTATAATAAACTCATTTGTTCATTTCGCTCGTTTCGTAACTACGAAGATGTTCAAAACAAACGCAATTCATCGACACTGGGTTGAAGCGATACTCCTTGCATGTGATGGTAAATGATAAAAACAGACACTGCCCTGAAGCAACTGAGGCTCAATTGGACGACGACATTTGTTCTTTCTTTCAGCAGTTTTCTGATGAAACCACCAGTACTCAAGTACAAGTTCGTCTGAAAAGGATGAATGATTTGTGGGAGAGGTTTAGCGAGAATTTGGTCTAGCTAAAATCTCACGGATACTTTGAGGATGAGGAAAATTACTTTGGGAAGTTACGCATTTGAGCGATCGATTTATTTTCCTCTGTTCGGGACCTAACACCGCTGCGACCAGTAATTTGATCTATTGTAGTATATCCCGTGTCCTTAGTTTAGTGCATGTTGTATTACTCCATCACTATTGAGAAATGATGAAGTATTCGATTTTACAGTTGTAATTCTTGCATTTATCGCAAGGATCCGATTCTAATTGAGAGGTCCCGCTATTTATACCCTACGGAGTGTTGAAACACCCTCCAAAGGTGCGCCTCTTTGTCAGTCAAAATTGGGTTCCTTAGCAACAAAATTAAGGAATGACATCGATAATGATTATGCATCAGAATCCTAGTGTTAACCACTTCAAACTTGGGAACAACGAATAGAAGATTAGGAATCACATAGATGAAGACTAACTAACTCATTTTGACGTAGGACTACGTCTTTGATTTCTATATGGGGGTACACTTTGTGAAAACCGAAAATGGAACATGTAACAAATTAAGAAAGATTTTGAACGTTAATAACTCAGCTGCCCCTGGTCCAATTTCAATAATTTTATCACCAATAGATCAGAAATATGGCTACGCATCGATAAAAATGCTTCCGAATGTTGATTTTCAACAAGAAACTATTGAAAAACTGGTAAATGTCCAGCATTGTCCAAAAGCGTCGAATTAACTAACAAATCCACCAATTACCTACATGCATATGCTGCTTTCCCAGCACAGTCGTCAGAGAGTAGTAAGTAGACGAAACAAGTCGAAGTGGCATTCGCCTCCGATCCTCGGGCGCGTGCGAATAGGGAGGATGGAATTGCGTAATATTTTGCACACTCATCGCCATACTCAGAACCACACGCTCCCAACGACCACACCACCGTGTGGTGCTGTTCGGTCGTCGAAATTAGTAGCAGCAGTAGCAGCAGTAGCAGTGCTTTCGGCGTGTGGCGTTGAAAATTGTTCTCCAGTAACAACGAAAGACGCCTGCAAGCAGCGAGCTGCAGAGCCCACATAAGCAACCATCAAAGGAGGAAGAAGCTGCACCGCTATGCTATGGATCGGAATCAGTAGCTCTTCGTGAGTCGCTGCGGGTCGGTCATCTATGCCAAGCGTGTCACCCTCGCTCCAAATGACATACAGCTCGACAGCCTCATCCGTGTTGAACACCCAGCTCAGAATTACTCATCCATCACTACAAAACGGTCCTTTTGTAGTGATGGATGAGTAATTCTGATCAATTAAAAGAACTAAATGTTCACATTTGTTCCGTTCACTAGCGGTCCTACGGCAAGCTTCCGATCGTGCCTCTAGGCACAGACCCTTCTACTTTTTTCCTTGTTTCAAGATCATCCTCGGTGGACAAAGCCGAGTCTTGTCACTATCAACAAGGCATAAAAAGTAACAAGGACTAAGATGTGTTCCTTGGATTACTGAAAAATCCTCTTCCCCTAGTTCGAAGTAGTCAGTACTAGGAATCTGTGGTAGATCTTACTTCCTGTAGCGTACCATGAAAAGGTGATCTACTCACGTTACGGGGCATGAGCGATCGATATATGAGGCTGAAACCTTCTTACTGGACAAAGGCAAGGTTTTTCGTGGAGCGTCAGCGTTGAAACATTTAACCCATGAACGATCGATGCGTGGTGTTGTGGATCATGTCCGGTTACCGGAGATCATTTCCAATCCTTCAACGGTGAAATCGATGATTGGTTATGTTTTCGAGACCTGTGCATTTCACTCAGCCACTGGAGGAATGACTTACCAGATGGAGAAATTCCATTATTTGGGTGATCCAAAAGTTCTAATGAATCCCCTGAAAATTACTAAGGCTAAGTACCAGATCGCTTGGGTACAACAACAACAACAAGCTGTTGAATAAGAGGCAGGTCCACTCTAAGGAATCCGTTAGTGAGTTGCGTACTCTGGTGGCAGGTTTTGACCGAGTCGTCCAAACACTTTATTGTGGAGTCTGCTGAATACAAGGATATCCTCTTGGTAAATCTGCTCACGATGCGACTGGATCCATCAACACGTCGAACATGGGAAAAATGTGCAGCCTCCAAGGAGAGGATTTACTGTCAGACCTCACTGAATTCCTGCGGTATTGAGGTTGATGCTAGACGCCTTACAATGGTTGTCGGTGAAGCAAAGAATTGTATATTTGACGTTAAACGTTCAGCAAAATTTTCAAAATTTAAAAGACACTGAATATCACAAGTTAAAACTGTCTTTTGAACAGTTATCCAGTGATTTTTTTTATGAATTGACAAATTATGTATCATGACGAAGTTATCTATAACGGATTATTTTATGTGGATAGCTGTCAAAACCCCTTTTTATAATTATTGTAGCACTGCAAAAACTGTTTTGTTCGCCACAATGGTGATGATGGATTTTTGATTTAATAGTAGTAGTAAAAATATTTTTTTGTTGAGTAGTCTACAAAGATTTGAGCCTCGCGCGCGTATTACGGATATAGAGGACTATGTTTAACAATTGAAAAAAAAAATGCAATTTTGAAGCTTATTTGGAATATACCTTGAGTTAGTAGTAAGTTTTCTGGCAAATGTTGGGGGTTCGTGAGCATTCCTGACATTGCTGAATATTATGATTGCATCAGATTGTGGGGTTGCTAGTGTAATAGGATGCTTTGTTGATTGTTCATTAACTCTTGATTGCTTGTAATACTTACGAATATTTTAGGTGGACAAAAAGGCGAATAAAGAACATTTTTATCGCTGTGAAGCAACTGTAAACTCTAGAGGTTATTTATATCTGTAACTGTAACTTGTTCGATTTTGTTTGCTAACCTGGTTAAAATGTCATATTTAATTATCTTGAAGATAAATCGTCCAGCTCAAATCGTTGTAGTAAGAGGTGGGACCATCATCATCATCATCATCATCATCATCAAATTTATTGTGCAGAAACTTCTTCAGATCGAACCAAACAGCCAAAGGTTGTTCTTCGAAGTATTCGTGTCGTAGCTGCAAAGGTCGTCACTATACACTGGTATGCTTCAGGTCAGAAAAGGACGGATCGGCGAAGGTCTCTGCTGTTGCAGTAAGTGACAATCCTTCTATTCTAAAGGAAGCTGGTGAACCGTCCAGTTCTACTTCCTTCCAGGTGGCAAATGTGGCAACCACTGACTTGTCTATTTCGGGATCCGCTCAACAGTTCTCCTCCCAGGTTTTGCTGGCTACCGTGGTCGTTATCGTGGAAGATGATGAGGGTAGTTAGTTCCCAGCTCTCACATTGCTGGTTTCCGGTTCAGAGAGTAATTTTACTGCCGAACGGTTGAACCATCGGTGGATATATTGGTGCTCGGAATTGGTCAAGCAGCTACCAAGGTGAAGCACAAGATTCAAGCAATGGTTCGCTCGCGAGTGTCTCCATTCTCGCTTACTTGCTTACTTATCCTGGTCCGACAGCCCTCAGAATTGCACCTGCATCATAATGTTACGCCAATTCACTCGTTCCGTAGCTGCTTGTCTCCAATTTCTTGACCGTCCCACACTTCCAAGATCCTGGTCCACTTGGTCTAACCACCTTGCTCACTGTGCTCCTCTTCGTCTTGTACCGGCCGGATTCGAGGCAAACACCATTTTTGCGGGTTTGTTGTCCGGCATTCTTAAAACGTGTCCCGCCCATCGTACCCGTCCAGCTTTCGAAACTTTCTGGATACAGGGTTCGCCATAGAGTTACGCCAGCTCGTGGTTCATCCTTTGCCTCCACACACCGTTCTCACATACCCCACCAAAGATGGTCCTAAGCACTCGTCGTTCGAAAACACCCAGGGCTTGCAGGTCCTCCTCGAGCCTCATCCACGTCTCGTGCCCGTAAAGAACTACCGGTCTTATCAGCGTCTTGTACATGGTACAATTTTATCCGACCTCAGGGTCTTGTGGAGTCCGTAGTAAGCACGACTTCCGGCAATAATACGCCGACGAATTTCTCTGCTGCAGTTGTTATCCAACGTCACCAATGATCCGAAGTACACAAATTCATCCACCACCTCGAACTCATCTCCGTCGATTGTCACGCTTCTGCCTATGCGAGCCCTATCCCGGTCGGTTACCCCAGCTAACAGATACTTTGTCTTCGACGTATTCACCTTTAATCCATCCTTCTCTGCTTCACGTTTCAGCCTGGTGTACTGCTCCGCCACGGCCTGAAACGTTCTTCCGACAATGTCCACGTCGTCAGCGAAGCAGATGAACTGGCTGGACTTATTGAAAATCGTGCCACGCATGTTAAAGCCCGCACGTTTCATAACACCTTCTAGCGCAATGTTGAATAGGAGGCAGGAAAGACCATCCATCGTAGCCCTGATCAGTCTGGTCAGCTTCCCGGGAAAACCGTTCTCGTCCATAATCTTCTATAAGCGGCCTTGAAATCGATGAATAGGTGGTGCGTAGGGACTTGATATTCATGACACTTTTGGAGGATCTGCCGGAACGTAAAGATTTGGTCCGTTGTCGATCGCCCGTCCACTAAACCGGCTTGATAACTTCCCACAAATCTGCTTGCTAGCGGCGATAAACGGCGAAAGATGATCTGGGAAAGCACTTTGTAGGCCGCGTTAAGAATTGTGATCGCTCGATAGTTCTCACATTCTAGCTTGTCGCCTTTTTTTTATATATATTAGGCATCTGTATCCCAAATCCTGACTATCAGTCGGTGCAGACAAGTGGCCAACTTATCCGGGCGAATTTTAATAAGTTCCGCTCCGATACCATCTTTATCAGCTGCTTATTTATTTGTTTTCCGTCGATCTTGCTTTCCGTGTTGAGCACCAATGCTACCGACGCCAGGAAGGCAGCTCCCACACCTGGATTCTACCTATCGACCCAACAACTCATGAACCGGGGACCAACGGCTTTACTTCCCTTCCCAATAAAGGCGTGATCAGAGATGTTATGCTTCAGAACATGCAGGCGGCGGTGACTGGGATTGAACACAGGCCTGCTGGGGTGAAAGGTAATTACGCTTACCAGTACACCACCGGCGCCGCTAACAAATGAAAGGTAATTTTTAGAAAAAAATATTATATTAAAGCATTGGGATTTTGTATTGAAAAACATGGATTGTATTTGCATTTGATGGTTTTCATGGTTTGAAGACAGAGGGCGCAATATGTTTTTATATTTTCTTTGAAAATTTACGCATTTTACATAACATATAAAAAATCAGCAATGCGTTTTCAAGTTTTGGGATTTCGCTCAATACTCCTATGCGACTAGACTACCATGCGTCTCCATCGATTTATATCGACTGTAACATGGTCTATTTCGTTTGCTTTTTCTGCTGAACGAGAATTGGAGAGAATCGTGACAAGTGTGTGCGTCGTTCTACAATGTTATCAATAAAATGCTTTGCCGGTATAATCGAAAGCGTAAACGGAACACGAAATAAAAAAGATAAAACATCATTACAACTTATACCTACAAGGTCAACTTATACCATTCACTGCGGAGGATGATATGAGATGAAACTGTTACAGTTTGGTTTGCGTGTAAAAATACGTGAAAGTGTATTTTTTTTTTAAATAATGCGTTTATTTTTCCAGGCTTATTTTTGGTAGCTTTGCGGAGCCGATATTCATTGTTTAGATAACGAAATTACTTAAAACTAACGATAATAAATCGGAGGCCGATTACTCGCGGCTATCTCGGGATTTGGGGTAACAAGTTGTAACAAATGGATGGCAGGGTAGGGATTGAGAACACAAGGCGTGGAGAGCAATGTACTCTTGATCTCGAACCAAGCGACATACTGATGAAACTTGATACTCTCCGTGTACACAGCTCCGCGAATGCTTTGTCCACTGTTTGTAAACATTTTGCTTGTTTTCGTTCGAAATATATTCGTAAATTCACAGTTTAGTGATCCCGTCCTTTATTAGTACCCTGTGCAGTGAAATCGTGCGTGTGAAACTAGTTTTTTTGTGCTTGAGTGGTATTATTTCTGAAAAGTGTTTTGGTCATTCGTGGTGTTTTGTTTTAATTGTACTGCTTTACTACCGTCACGTTTTTCGTCTGAAGCGCCATCTGCTGGTGAATAGCGCAATCTTCAAGTGCTTTGCGACGCGCCAATTGAAATAATTCTGGCAATAGCTGAACCCAGTGTACTTCGAGCTTTCCTTTGCCTACCCTTCGGCGCATTTGCATAGCTGTAGTACTTACACCATCGGCCAGAAATTTTCGACCATGGCTTGTAAAAAGTGCCAGAAGACCGTTTCCGAAAAGGAACGCATTTTTTGTCGTGGATTCTGCGGTGATACTTTTCACATCATTTGCGCCAAGGTTGAACTGGAGCTTCTTGACCAGCTGGGACTGTACTTGAAAAACGTGTTCTGGATGTGCGATCACTGTTCCGAGCTTTTCACTAACGGTCATTTCCGCAACATCGTCAGCCGGGACAGCGCGCAGAGCTCTTTAATACCGGAAGCTGTCGATTCGATGAAGGCGGACATTGATAAATTGAGTTCGGGAGTGGCCGCCCTAGCGGCCAAAGTAGACTCGAAACTACCATCCGCTTCGACATCGACATTGTCTTGGCCTAGATCGGATCGTCTCAACTCTAATCGTAACACCCCAAAGCGTCGTCGGACCTCGATTAACTCGAACGATAAACCGATTCTCAGCGGCACGGAACCACCCAGTGAGTCGATTAAAACAGTTAACCAAAATGCGGATAAGGTGTGGGTATATTTATCGGCGTTTCACCCCAGTACCACGAACGAAGATATTGCGTCACTCGTTCGTGACTGTCTGGCACTGGACCCTAGTGAAACACCAATGGTGGCCAAACTGGTACCCAAAGGTAGAGATCCAACAACGCTGAACTTCGTATCGTTCAAAATTGGCGTCAAGAAAGAACTGCGTGACCTGGCACTTTCTTGCGACTCTTGGCCTGAGAGTATCCAGTTCCGTGAGTTCGAAGATTCACGAAGCTTGAAAATCACCCAATTGACGAATGCTGCCCCTATGGAGTGACAGCTTACACTTCCAGAAATTCAACCGAGACGCACCGTAGAAAGCCTGATGGAAGCTCCCAATCGCCCCAACCCAGTCCGGCATATCGCAGCCTCCGTTCATCACAGCCGTCTCGGTGCTGTGGTTGGTGGTGGAAAGGGAGTCTTCCACCATGCTTGCACAGGCAAGTACTGTTTTGATTCGAGCTTTTCGTTGCGTGACGAGTTTTTCCGCACCCAGGTTATCATTAGATGTCCGGACCATGATGCTGCACTTCGGACAAATAGACGCATCGCAGGAACGAACGATGAGTATTTTCAACCGGGACGCACCGTAGAAAGCACTTGGGAAGTCCTCGGTTCCTCTAACTCAGTCGTGCCGATTCCTACCAGCGTACATCAATGTCGTCCCGGCCCTGAGCTTAGATGTGGATCGGGGGTCTTCCAACTTGCTATGTCAGGCAAGTACAAATATTATTCTGAACATTCGCTGCCTGATGCCGAGTTGAATTTCAGCACTCTGGATGTCACCGATCGAGGAAATGCTTCTACTCCTGTTAATTGGAACCTGGGACGCGCTGTAGAAAGCATTGTGGAAGCCCCCAATCCCTCTGACCCAGTCCTGCCATCTGCCGCCTCCGATCTTCATAGTCGTTCCGGGCCTGTGGTTGGATGTGGAGAGGGGGTCTTCCAACCTACTCACTACGGCGAGTATCCACTTGAGATTGTTCATGTCCATTCGCCACCTGATATTTCCATGACTTCCAGGGAAAACGCCTTACCTCGTGCGACCACCGACCGTAGTAAACACGACGTCATTTTCTACTACCAAAACGTAGGCGGAATGAATTCTGGTGTTCTTGACTACCACCTAGCTGTATCGGACCGGTGCTACGATGTCATCGTTTTTGTCGAGACTTGGCTCGATTCTCGAACGCTTTCCATCCAGGTGTTCGGATCCGAATACGAGGTTTTCCGCTGTGACAGAAATCCGAAAAACAGTCGGAAATCTACTGGCGGTGGTGT
Organism: Ochlerotatus camptorhynchus; assembly: GCF_037179485.1. Lineage (NCBI taxonomy): Eukaryota > Metazoa > Arthropoda > Insecta > Diptera > Culicidae > Ochlerotatus > Ochlerotatus camptorhynchus. The sequence goes on from NW_027041084.1 coordinate 235,476, forward strand.
TCTCGTGGCAGTTCGTTCCGGGTTAAAGGCGAGAACTATTGAAAACGTCTTGTGGAACTGTGTGGAACAAGTTTGGGTGGGCGTAGAACTGAGCGATCGCACACTGTACCTATGTGGGGTGTATATTGCACCTGACCGGGTTCGTGACAACGAACTTATCGATACCCATTGCCGGTCCGTTTTCACCATAATGGAGAGTGCGACACCAACTGATGATCGTTCTGGGTGACTTCAATCTACCCGGTGTTTCCTGGAAACCATCTTACAGCGGCTTTCTCTACCCAGACCCTGTACACTCTGTATTTCATACAGGATCAGTTAGCCTTCTCGACTGCTATAGTACAGCAACACTATCTCAAATAAACCACGTAGTCAACGAAAACAACCGTAGCCTGGACCTCTGCTTCGTTAGCGTTCAGGACACCGCTCCTTTCATCTGCACGGCACCTTCTCCACTAGTAAAGCAAGTACATCATCACCCTCCCTTGGTTGTCACTGTTGCTGACAATCACGATCGGGTCTTTGACGACATTTCCACGACCGTGTCATACGATTTCCGGAAAGCCGATCACCGTAGTATCGTCAACGTGCTATCTAGTATAGATTGGGAGAGCATCCTCGATCCTGATAATGTTGAAACCGCTGCGCAAACATTTTCACATGTCTTGGCTTATGTCATTGACAGGCACGTTCCGAAAAGAGTTCACCGTAAAATTTCTCATCCTCCCTGGCAGACGAGTGAACTGCGTAGGTTGAAGTCGACCAAGAGAGCCGCATTAAGAAAATTCACTAAGTATCGTACGCTTTCGCTGAAACGTCACTACGTTAGGCTCAATTATGAGTTCAAGCGAGTTAGCCGTCGATGCTATTCGCGATATCAACGAGGGATTCAGAGGAAACTCAAGTCGCACCTGAAGTCATTCTGGAATTACGTAAATGAGCAGCGCAAGGAATCCGGCCTACCTTCTTCAATGGTGTTGAATGGAGCAGTTGCTTCCACTGCTCAGCAGATCTGTCGCTTGTTTTCTGAGAAGTTCGCCAGTGTTTTCACGAATGAGAGATTAACTGACGAACACGTTACCCTAGCAGCTAGTAATGTTCCACTGTACGGTCAAACACTGGGTGCGATGGATGTCAACGTCGAGATGATTTCCACTGCCGCCTCACAACTCAAGTCGTCCTTCAATCCAGGACCCGATGGCGTTCCATCCGTATTCCTGAAAAAGCATACCGCCAGCTTGCTGATGCCCATGCTTCACCTATTTCGATTGTCCATCTCGAGTGGTACATTTCCATCTTGTTGGAAATTCGCACATATGTTTCCTATCCACAAAAAGGGCAGCAAACGGGATGTGGACAATTATCGTGGAATTACGTCGTTGAGCGCAGTTTCGAAGTTATTCGAGTTAGTCATCATGGAGCCTCTACTCTCTCATTGTAAGCAGTATCTAAGTGGTGATCAACACGGCTTCACTTCCGGTCGTTCTACTTCCACAAATCTGCTGTGTTTGACATTGTATCTTACGGAAAGCATGGCAGAGAGGACTCAAACAGACGTCATATACACCGACTTGTCAGCTGCCTTCGATAAGCTAAACCATGCCATCGCGATTGCCAAGTTGCATAGACTTGGGGTCAGCGACAACCTCTTGCGATGGTTTCGTTCATATCTCACTGATCGGCAACTGAGGGTTGCCATTGGTGACAACCGGTCCAATATCTATCTAGCTACGTCAGGAATACCTCAAAGAAGTCACCTAGGACCTTTGATTTTCTTACTCTACTTCAATGACGTGAACTTGGTCATCGAAGGCCCACGACTATCGTATGCAGACGATCTTAAAATCTACCTACGAATCCACTCGATTGATGACTGTCACTTCCTTCAACGTCAGTTCGAAGCCTTTGCCAGCTGGTGTAATTTGAACCGAATGGTGGTTAACCCCACTAAGTGTTCAGTGATCACTTTTACTCGGAAGAAAGAACCAATCACATTTGAATACAAACCTATCGGCACTGTAATCGACCGTGTGAACCATGTGAAAGATCTGGGTGTTATTCTAGATTCTCAACTTACGTACAAGCAGCACATCTCGTACGTTGTCGACAAGGCGTCTAGGACATTGGGATTTATCTTCAGGATAGCAAAGAATTTCTCCGATATCTACTGTTTGAAGTCACTGTACTGTTCCTTGGTGCGATCCATTCTGGAATATTGTTCTGTGGTCTGGAGTCCAAACTACAACAATGGTGCTGAGAGAGTTGAGTCCGTTCAACGCCGTTTTCTTCGATTCGCTCTGTGGAAGCTGCCTTGGAGAGACCCATTTCATCTGCCCAGCTATGAAAGTCGTTACCAGCTGATTGATCTGGAGCCTCTCCGAACTAGAAGAGACACCTCTAGGGCCCTGTTCATTGCGGACACTTTACAAGGTAGAATTGATTGCAGTGCACTATTCCACCACACATATTATTTGCACCCCAGTATAGTCGACAAAGACGTAGTTCTACGTCAAAAGACCTTTTCAATTTAGGTAGATGAACTGAAAATTCTCAAGTTGATAGCCCCTCGTATAAAGATTTGTTTACAAAAGACGATAGGCCCTTTTCAAATGTTACGCAATGTATGTTTTCTTGGGAATCTTCTGATCTGGCCTTCGATTCGCGAATCCCAGTTTTGGCTAGTTTTCAGTGTATCCTGGAAGGTAAAACCCTAACCGAACTTCCGGATGGCAATTTAGAAGCAGTATTGAAGACTTCCTCCATTTTTGAAAAAAATTTTGAGTGGGAGGATGGAAATAGTTTATCATTTGTATATGATTTGTTTGCAATTTTCGAGGAAAAACGTGGCATTCTGGTGTTTTCGAAAAACAAACTGGGATTATACTTTCGGAACACAGACTTGTTGATCTTTATGCTGCAAAACGGCATAATATCACACGGAATGTTGAAAGTGTGCTAATGCTTTGTGGAACACCCTATAGAGTATCAAAAACAAAAACCCTCCAAACTCGCCGGAGCTGCACCCAATCGAAAAATATTGGGCAACCGTTGAACGAAACGGGTGCACGACGTTAGGCATACGGTCGTTAAGCATACGGACGTTAGGCATACGTACGTTAGGCATACGGACGTTAGGCATAATGTACGATAGGCATAATGGACGTTGGGCATAAAGGACGTTAGGCATAATGGACGTTAGGCATAATCTACCGGATGAATTCCAGAAGGATGATAATGGAGACCGTCTATTGATTGCTGACTTCGGTGACAATAATGAAAGAGCCTTAATTTTTGGAACTCATGAATGACGTCTTGGACAGGCAAAGTATTGGGTTACAGATGGTACGTTTGCCACAGTTCCTTGTTTGTTTCGGCAACTCGTCACTGTTCATGGAAGTATCGCTCCCTCACATCAGCAGACGGTTCCGCTAGTTTTCATTCTGATGACAACAAAATCAGAATCGTTGTATCGAAAAGTGTGGTAGGAAATCCTGGAAGCAGCAGGTATGTTTTTTTGTTATTGAATGAAAAACCACAGAATTCACCATTCTTTATTTCATGGGCTGTTCTTTGAGGAAAACCTTTTCTTCTTTGACTTTTGCAATATGTGTGTAAGAATATATTACAACAAATGTGTGATTTTTTTATTTCTAGATGCGATTGATTTCAAGATATAGTTCAAAACTAAGCTGAGTTTGCATTGTAAGATTACTTAACCACTATCACTACTAATCATGGATCTAAGTAAATATGTAGATACGTCACTTATGATATGATAAATAATGGATTCCAAACTGTGCTTATTAAATAAACTATGTTTGTTTAACTTGTATCATTTTTTATTCAACGCTAAGCCTAATTTAAGCATTGTTTACAGGTTTACAGGTTAAGCAGGTTTCTAGAGTTGCACAGCAGCAAGGTATTTTATGCCTAACGTCCATTATGTCTAATGTATATTATGCCTAACGTCCATTATGCCTAATGACTTTATGCCTAACGTCCATTATGCCTAACGTCCGTATGCCTAACGTCCGTATGCCTAACGTATTTATGCCTAATGGGGTACACTCGAACGAAACATCAAGAAACGCAGGAAAAAGTCGAAGATTAGAAACAGTTCAAAGCAAATTGGCGTTCAGCATCAAATAAGGTTCATACAACAGCGGAACAAAATCTAATGGATGATGTGAAACGCAAAGCCCGGCAGTTTGTATTTGAAAATTCGGAAGCCTAATACAATAATATGACTGTATTTTGTAGCGGTTGAACTTTAAAAAGAAGTTAGGTTTGATTATTTATATAATAACATAATTAGTGTGCACTTAATTATATTTGACCAATTTTTCACTGTTGCACCCTTTACGTACAAAATAAAAAGAAGTGTGTCCAAATGAGATCCCTGAGAAACCCCAGAGGTGACTAAAATTGGATCTGAAAGTTTATTTTGAAGGCGTACAATTTGCTTACGGTTGGATAAGTAGGACTGGAGCCAGTTCAAAAGTCCGGCTTGCATTCCTACTTTCTGCAGCTTGAAGATTTAAAATTGTATGTCGATTCTGTCAAATGCTTTACTGAAGTAAATGTAAAGAGCTTCTACGTGGTAACCATATAGGCATCATTCTCGAGCCATAATTTTATTCATTAATTTGGGCTTTGTAATTTCAATTTTTAACATTGATCAACTTAAGTTTACTTTTCAGTACGATTAAACCAGCAGCAGCGTAGATATTAAAAATCTTGCGATTTACTGGTACATACTGTAATTACTTTTAGCCAAATCTAGACATATTTTGAAAAGTTGAAGATAGGGGAAATGGATGTAATGTCGGCCTAAATGCCCCTAATTAGGGCCCAAACATAAATTCAGCAAACGACTAAATTCTCAATAACGACCAAACATATCCATTAGTACCGTCCCAATGACGCGTTCATCTAGATAAAATTGATAAATAACAGATTTTTAGTGATGGGCCCAATCTTAGATCCATAAGCCAGCATTAGAGCCATTTCCCCTATGATATCACACAGAATGTTGAATGTGTGCTAATGCTTTTTGGGAAACCCTATAGACTATCATTGTGTAAAAAATCATATAATGTTAAATTTACTTTGATGAATTTTCGAAAAATTCATGGGCATTTTTACATTCACATACATTTCAGGTTGCAAAAAGCTTGCGTCAATTTATTCCTTTCGCTAGTTTACCCAAAATGACGCGAGATTTTTGCAACCTAAAATGATGCGCCGAATACAACTGGTTTGATTTTTTAGAAAATGCATTAAAGTAAGTTCCAATAAGCCCAAAAGCACATTTTCATGAAGCTAGGTTTAAGTTTCAGTTGGTTTGTGGTTGTTCCGGAGAACAATATCGTATTGTATTGTGTACCTCGTGTTTGTCTCACAATTATCTGTGATAAATTCACTGTGATATTTAGGTTTGAATTCAATTTGTACTGCGTAGAAATGTTTTAACTTTCCAATCTCAGTTCACTACGTTATGGCATGAAACAATATTCCTTTCTTCCGGTAAGGCAGGCTGCAGTGGTTGCTGCTGACAGCTGTCGTTGACCCTGTCGAAGAGTGTGATCACAATCCGCCAACAGAGCCCCCAGTTTGCAACAGTGGTATAGATTTTTAGAATCCTACAAATTTTCTTAGGTCAGTGAACCTGATGATTTATCAAATATTGATTAGGCAATCCTACTGACCCAGTGCTACTATCACGAAAATTGTGCAGAAGCGAGTTTAAATCAAGAGCTGGGTGGAAATTCCAATGCATTCCACATCCGGAACGAATTCCCTTGGATGGATGTCACTCATCATGATGAATGAAATAAAATTGTCATAAATTTTTATAAGTATTCCACTTGAGCGAATCAAAAGAGTTCAACCCATAAACATGATTGATGGTGAAATCAGTTCGAAAAAGTTCCTCTCACTGTCGAGCAGGGAAGTGTCAGAGACCACAGCTGAAACGTGCAAACGAAAACGAAAACTCCACATAGGAGAGAACAGCCCATAATGCACCCCTGGGGTAAAATGCCCACTTGTAGAAAACCAACGATCACTTTTCCTCCGATGATTTTTCCGGTTAATGGATTGTGCTGGAGGTTTGACAAACAATTCCTGATCATGAAATCATGTATTGGCATACTGATTCTTAAAAAAAAATGTATTTTGTGCAAAACATGACACAGTTGTTGAATCCATCGACTACAAATTAAGATTTTAACAGCATACATCGCAAAAGAATGGAACAAATTCACTTTTCGTATATTTTTTAGATGTTTTACTCTATCAATAATAGTTTAACACTCTACCCGAGCAAAGTCGGTTAACAAAATGCAAGCAAATCGATATTAAAGTTTGCAGTTCCTATTATAATGATAACTAATTTTGATTTCAACTGTCGCGACAGAAGTCTGATATCATATTGTGCTTTCATTATGCAGCCAAGACTTTTTAAATGAAAGCAACTTAACTTCAAATTCTGCTGTTAACGTCTTGTTGAAAGTTTAATATAAGTTCATCTGTCGTTGAACTAACAATTATTGTCAATTCGTTTTGTTTAACACATTTTAGGTCATTCGTGACTTGTCCGGGTGACATTTTAACTCAAGTCTTTTAGCGTGAGAAGCATGGATGCTAACAATTTAAACCAGACCCGTATTCAGTTAAATATTATGCATGCAAAGTCAGTAATCTAATTGATTTCATTGAAAGCAGGATCAGTTTTCCGTTTGATTCAACAATGTAAAATTTTGCTCTCATTTTTGCTGTGTTAACCGTTAAGTCAACCAAAATGAGATCAACTGGAGTATTCAAAATAAGTTACATCATAACAGCACATTTTGATTTCAATTTGAACTCCAGCTTTGCTCGGGTATCGAGACCTTGATCGAGACCTAATTTTAGATGTTAAATAAAGAAAGCCTTTATATTATCTATTTGCAGGTTATGGTTTGTATCTATCAAGCGGTGCATTTTACCCCAATGTTTTCGTGCGTCTTGCCCCAATGTTGTCGCGCATATTGCACCATGAATCAAGCGTTTTACTCCGCTATCATTTTGGAATCAATTTAAAAAAAATCTTAAAATCATAAAAAAAAATCATCCTCCTGGAATTTGAAATCACTCGATCTTTGCAGAAAACATTGTAATGAACCGATACTCAATTGCTATCTCTTTGATTTGAGCTTCCATACGCAAGCAATTGACGATTTTGCATAAACGGTGCGTTTTGCACCATCGTACCCTAGAAACCACCGACCGGTAGGTACACCGCCGCCATTTCGGGCTACAACCGGACGCGATCTGTACGTCTTGCAGCTGATGAATAAATCATTTTAGGAGCTCCATCCGCACTCACAAAATGTCACTGATGATTATTTACCACCCATATTTTCAGCACCAATCTACAGACACACCCGTCAGCGACCATCTGCGCTCCGCTCGTTTCTTATGGGTTTGGTGTCCCAATCTCTCCTCCTTGGCCCCGGTCAATTGGATCCGGGACCACCAGAAGATGATGGATTTTCTTTGTGCACAAAGTTGTCAAGGTGGGAAATTGTATTATTTCCACTGCGACTGTGGCTGGATTTAGCCGGGGATTAAGGTGTAGCCGAACCCTGCTCAAAAATGCGGACTGGAATTGACAGCTGAGAAGATTTAGTGCCCGCAGGAATCTTCGGCTACAGTAAGCTGTCGACTTATATTTTCATGAAAGCAACATGTCCGCAGCTGCAGAGGATGGTCAATTTGTTATTGCGGAAATACCTTGAACTTTTAATTCAAAAGTTCATCAGATTATAATGCTTGCAGGAAAACATGAAATAATCCGTGTGTTATTGTGGGCTTCATTTACTTTTTAATTATCATGGAACCTTTTCATCAAACGACATCACTCTTCGGACACTTTCAGACGAAAATAGAAATGTAAGTATAAATAACCTTCCAAAAACTTTTTCGCCTTCTCAACAGAATGCGACTGAAATCCTGGTGTATTGCCAAAATTTCAATCGCATGAAAAGCTCAGTCAAAATGAAAGAAATTCAACAACAAATTTTATCTTCATCTTTCAATGTAATTCTTGGAACTGAAACTAGCTGGGACGAAAGCGTAAGAAGCGAAGAAATTTTTGGAAACAATTTTAATGTATTCCGGCACGACCGAAATCTACATCTTTGTAAGAAAAAGTAGAAGGGTCTGTACCTAGGGGCACGAACGGAAGCTTGACGTAGGACCGCTAGTGGACGGAATAAATGTGAAGAGCATTAAGTTCTTTTAATTGATCAAATCAGGCATAACATTTGATAACGGCACAAAAGCATTTGTAAACAAACATTCTAAGGCCCTTTACACGCGAATGATGTTGTTGGTTTGCGTGGGCGTACTTTGGTTCGCGTGTAAAGGGCCTTAGAAGGTTTGTTTACAAATGCTTTTGTGCCGTTATCAAATGTTATGCCTGAAATATCTATTATCTCAACTCTTTCCGTTTTTGAATTGTAGGCGATCCAAATTTGTAGTAATCTTTTTCAAAAAGAAAGTTGATTACGAGAATCAATCCAAATCAATTGCACCCCTGCTTCCAAGTTTGTGTGGTCGTTGGGAGCTTGTGGTTCTGAATATGGACAAACAAGCACAGATAAATTCTATTCCAACTCTTTACTGATGTAAGCTTAATGGCCCTGAAAAGGACCGTTTTATTGAAGAGGACATCCATGGCCACTTACGCTTGGCGTGTTTAGAGTAGGTGACAGCATCACGGACCTCATTTTCCACGAACACCTTCAGCACACCTCGTAGATCAGACCGGAGATACGTCAGACACTGCCACGGCGAGCCAGACGACGGATGGTGGTTATCTCGAAGAATTTGCGATGACGATTGGCACCTCCTTTGCCACGACCTACTGCTGCTATTGCTGACCACGCCGTCCGAAGCGAAATGAGCTGATACCAGTAGTAGTAAAATTTACGTTTATTTTCTGTGTTTTTATGTTTCAACATTTGATTTAACATTTCAATTGGTTAGCCTTTGGCTCTTCATCTTTGTTCTAGTTAATTGGTTATTCTAATGTGGTGATTGCGTTTAGCGCTAATTTACAGGATACTCTTTGTGGGATTGTTTTGGTTTGAATTTAAAAATTTGATAACCTACCTACTTGAGCACCTAACTACTTAAACTAGGTTGCCAAATCACGAATGATTTGGTGGTTTGATCGCAGACAGGCGACTCTGAACCTTTCCAGCGTGGAAGTCTTTCGCTCCTCGAGTGTTTGAAGACCGGCCAGGTCGTGAATCTCAGAATTACGAGTTCGCGGTGGACTGTTAAGGATCATTCTGAGGATCTTGTTTTGGATCCTCTGAAGCTTTAAGTGGTGGCACTTAGCACAACTCTCCCAGATTGGCATACCATACTCAATAGCCGGCAGATGTTACACTTGGTGGATGTCTTGTCCACATGGGATCGGAATAGCAATTTGCTATCGAGCGTGAGACCAAGGTAGACTACTTCACTCGACCATTCAATGGGAGGGCTATCAAGATGGATCTTGACGTTAGCAGGCGGAACAAGCCGAGGTGAATACGAATGTGGAAACAGAATGGTTTGTGTTTTAGCTGCATTGATACAAATCTTCCAGCTCTTAAAATAGTCGGACAAAACATCCAGGCCTGATTGTAGTTTACTCGCCAGAGCACGGATCACTCGACCCTTATAGATGATGGAGGTGTCATCTGCGAACATTGACAGGATACCACCACCCGGCAGGGGAGGAACGTCTGACGTGAAAATGTTGAATAGGATAGGCCCAAGCAGGCTGCCTTGAGGGACCCCTGCATCAACGTTGAACGTATCAGAGGAGACATTGATCAAGTAGACCTGGAATGATCTGCCCGACAAGTAGTTTTTGATGATCTTCACGAGGTAGATCGGAAAGTTGTATCGATGCAGCTTGTACACTAGACCATCATGCCAGACATTGTCGAACGCCTTCTCGACGTCCAACAATGCCATGGAAGATGTATTGGAAACGGACTTGTTCCGCTTGATGATGTTAGTAACCCGTGCGAGTTGGTGGATGGTAGAGTGGCCTTTCCTGAACCCGAATTGCTCTTTGAGAAAGATGTTATTATCATTTGAAAACACCAGCAGACGGCTGAGTATCAATTTTTCGAATAGCTTCGAGATGGAGGACAAGAGGCTGATGGGGCGATAGCTTTTGGCACTGGTAGGGTCTTTGCCAGGTTTGTGAATTGGAATAACGTAGGTGAAGACATTACAATTTCTTTTTGACAAAATCTCATATTTAGGTCTACATCAAATTAACTACGTGAAAAATTAGCAAAATGCATATTTAGACCTTTTATTTACAAAATGTACTGAAGACTTCTGTGTGTATGCATCATTGTCACCTTTATGGAAAAATGAAGTGTTTCACTCAGCAATTGAATATTCAATCTTCATACAAAATACTTCTTCCCCACCGACTTGGAGTACGAGGAAGTGCCGGAATATCATAAAGCAAATTACGAAGAAGCCAAACGTAGACTATGTACAATAAATTGGCAAAATATAATAAGTATTGAAGGAAATGTCGACAGTGAAGTTGGCAGATTTCATTCAATTATTCGTAACATAATTTCAGTAACCGTACCAATAAACAGAACAAGGCGAACACAAAACAACAAACTGCCAGTGTGGTTCAATCCACAACTAAAACATTTCGACAGTGAGCATTCATAAGGGCGTATACGCGATGATCGATTCTCTTCATCGATTTTCTCTTTGCATTGCTACAGCTAAGCGAAACAATTTTGTAGAATTTATTCAATGTAGAGTTGTAACAGGTTGCATTGGCCAACAAAAGCAACAGCAAACGCACCGATAAACGTTAAATCTAGCGAGTTATTAACGAAAGAGAAAATCGATGAAGAGAATCGATCATCGCGTATACGCCCTTATGAATGCTCACTGTCGATTTGAAGAACAAAAAGCAAAAAGCACACAAATTATACAAAAATGAAAGCACTAGCACAAATTTACAACACTATCATAACATATGCAAACAATTCAACACAGCCATTAACACTGCACATGAAGAATATAATCGTAAAGTCGAAAATGAAGTCAAATCATATCCTAAGAACTTTTTCAATTATGTAAAAACGAAATTGAAAAGTAATAATTTTCCGTCACGAATGCATTTTGATGGAAATGTAGGTGAAAATCCAAGGTTCTGAAATCTGCAATCTCTTTGCAAATTTCTTTCAGGAAGTATACACCACATTTTCTGAAAAAGACCGCGACCGCGACTTCTTTGCATTCATTCCCGAAGTCTCTAGCAACATATCTGTCAATCAAATATGTCAACATGAAGTCCTCAATGCACTAAAAAATTTGGACTCATTTAAAGGACCAGGACCTGACGGAAGTTGTATGGCGTACAAAGTAAAGTTTTTGTTGAGTTGTGCTGTGAAAATAAATTCATAATTTCGTGTGAAATAGTGGCGTGTGCCGCGAAAGGATTATTCCAACGCGTGCCCGTGGTGTTTTTCTAACAGGAGAAAAGGTTGCCTAGCAACTAGTTTTTGTTTAATTTTGTTTTTTCCCCCCGGCGCGCTATTGTTTTGTATAGTGAGCTGTGACGGTAAAATTTTATTTTGTGTTCTCCTCCCCTGTCTGCTGCTAACAGTGTTAGCGTTTAATTTGGTAAAATAGATGTGTGTAATGTATGCGAGCAGTCTATTGCTATGAGTGGGCTCCCAGTTACATGTGTAGGTCCGTGCAATGGAACAATCTATTTCGCTTGTGCGGCACTCACTAAGACTGCGGCGAGGCTTATAGCAGATAATGCAAATGTTCTGTTCAAGTGTGATAGGGTTAAATACCCCATTTCCGGCCTATTAAGCATAACACGCACTTAGTCTTTCTTAATCTAGATCAGTTTTGCACCAAAAGGAATGTTTATTATTACTGATGGCTTCCAAATTTATTTGCCTTTCCGTACGTACCATAAAATTTAAAAACGAGAAACCAATCGTTGAGATATTGTCAAAAGTCCAACACTGCTTCTTGACGCCAAACTCGGCCTACGGATTTTAAACTCGGCCTAACGCATTGAAACGCAATTGAAACGCCAATGAATTCACTTCGGCCTATCGTATGAAGATAAAAATTGATTCGGTCGCAACGCTTCTTTTGTTTTTGGGAATAATGGGTGCAAACTTTCATACCACGTGTTCTCATTGACTTCGTTCGGTAGCTTATTAACTAAAGTATCGTACCAAACGCATAATTGACTTGTTAACTCTGAAATCATGGATTTATTTGAAGTTTTCTGCTCGATAGGCCCAAAATGGGCGATTAGACCGAAGTAGTTCTCTACTCTAGTTGTCTATCAGATCAGAGTTGTGACGAGCAGAATGATCTGATCTCGCGCGTCAAAAGGATAGAGGAAGAGATGAAAAAGGTTTTTCAACTCTCGGACTCGATCACTGACATGCGAGATCACATTGTTGCTCAGGTGGACATCGCGGTAAAAAGCCGGATGGCAGACATTAGAATAAATGTAAATGGTCTTGAAAATTTAATTTGTGAGAAATTGGATAATATGAAAAGTTTATTTTTTAAATTGATGCGGAAAACCAATTAGCTGTAAAGAATGATCATGTTGTTTTTCAAGAAAATGCGAGTTTTGCGGATGTTGTAAAAAGACATAGTCGTGCTAGTCAAAGTAAAACTAATAGTAACAGTAAACGATAATCGTAAGACTCATCCGGTCATTGTGATTAAACCGAAAGAGTCCAAACAACCTTGCGAAGATACTCGTAAGTTTTTGAAAACTCAGTTGGATCCAAAAACACACAAAATCAGTAATTTTAGGAATGGTAAAGATGGCTCGATTATTGTTGAGTGTCCAACTGGAGCAAACGTAAGTGATGTGAAAAATGGTATTGAAAGCAATCTGGGTGAAAAATATAGTGCTGTTGTTCCCACTTCGGTGCCAAGATTGAAAATAGTGGGCATGAGCGATCAGTTTTCCTCTGATGTCTTTATTGACAACTTAAAAAGTCAAAATGAAGCCATCGCTATTAATGATGTAAAAGTAGTGAACATGTTTGAAAATCCACGCTTCACTTATAACAAGTTTAGTGTGGTAATTGAAGTCGATGTCGATACTTATAAATGTTTGTTATATGCGAAAAAAGTAAATGTAGGGTTTGATCGGTGCTCGATAGTTCCCGCGATTAATGTGTTGAGATGCTTCAAATGTGGAGAATTTGGACACAAGAGCATGGATTGCAAAAACTGTGATAGATGCTCTAGGTGCAGCCAACAACACAAAACGTCGGAGTGTACGTCAACTGTATTGAAATGTATTAATTGTTTGAAAATGAATAAAGGGTGTCCACGATGAAATTGCCACACACAAAATTGATTCGCAAAATTCGAGTTTTCATCCGATTGCCATCAAATTTTCAGGGATTGAGAAATAACTATTAAACTTCATTTTACCATTTTACTCGTATTTTATTTACAGTCCATACGCAAATGCCCGCACCTTGGCCTTAACCCTGGCCATAAGATTCTGCACAACCTGTGAATCAACCGTTTTTTGCATGTAAACCCATACTTTCTTCAGTTCCTCGACTGTCTTCACTACCTTAGGTCGTTTAAGAAGGTGCTGCTTCATAATCGCCCAGTACTTCTCGATGGGGCGGAGCTCCGGAGTGTTGGGAGGGTTGAACATTTTCGGCACGAAATTGGCCTTATTATCCGCATACCACTTCAGCACGTCCTTGGAGTAGTGGCATGAGGCCAAATCCGGCCAGAAGATTGTTGGGACGTTGTGGGCCTTCAGGAGAGGAAGCAGCCGCTTCTGGAGGCACTCTTTTATGTACACCTGTCCGTTCATCGTGTCCTGGGTCACGAAAGGTGCACTCCGCTTCCCGCACGTGCAGATGGCTTGCCAAACCAGGAATTTCTTCGCAAATTTGGACATCTTCTGAGTGCGGACATGCTCCGGAACGCTGAACTTATCCTTGGCCGTGAAAAACAGGTTGCCGGGGATCTGTTTGAAGTCGGCCTTCACATATGTTTCGTCGTCCATGATGCAGCATTCAACTTTCGTCAGCATGTTGAGGTACAACTTCCTGGCACGGGTTTTGGCGGACTTGTTCTGCTTCTCGTGGCGATTAGGGGCCTTTTGTACCTTGAACGTTCGAAGCCCAGCCTTAGTTTTGGCCTTCTGGACAAAACTTCGGCTTAGGTGCAGCTTCTTAGCCACATCCCTAACGGAGGCGTTCGGATTTCGGTTGAAGGCCCCAACTACGCGGTTGTGATTTTTGTTGCTGTACGGAATACTTTTTCCTTCACTTCTGGGCTTCCGATCGGTGGTCAACCGTTCCTCGAACCGCTTAATCACTCGCGACACCGTGGAATTCGCGATTCCCAACGTTTTAGCGATGGAACGATGCGAGAGATCCTTGTTCTCGTGATGAATGCGCAAGATTTTATCACGCACGAGCTGTTCTTTCGACTCCATTTCCGCGAGTTTTGATCACAGGACTTTAAAACTTGCAGGATGTAAATAATGCACTATGAACTAAATCCACCCAAATTTTAATTAAATTCTACCCAACGGTTAAAAAGTTAGAGCAATTTCATAGTGTGTCAATTTCATCGTGGACACCCTTTAAAGAACGAAAAATGAACTTTGACGTCAACCATGCCGCATTTAGCTCGGAATGTTTGCTCTATAAAAGACTTTTTGATCAGAAGAAAAGCAGCTTGCATTTCAATAAATAGCAGCTAAGTTCCAGGAATGTGAATCAATTCGATTTTTTATACTTGAATATTGCGGGGTTGTCAACAAACTACGTAGCATTACGTCAGATTGTTGAGGAAAAACGTCCTCTTTTAGTTTTCTTATCTGAAACTCATATTGTAGAAACTGAAGCTTTTGATCAGTATAGTATTCCGGGATATATTATTGCTGCTTGCTTATCACATTCTAGACACACTGGCGGTGTTGCTATTTATGTCAAAGAATCAGTTCAATTCAACCTTCGTACCAAGGAAGTTATTGATGGTAACTGGTTCTTGGGCATTACAGTTGTACGTGACATGAAGATGGGTAATTATGGTGTTTTGTATCATTCTCCCAGTTCTAGTGACGAGCGTTTTGTTGAAGTTTTAGAGAACTGGCTCGAGACATTCCTTGATTCTAGTTAATTAAATATATTGGCTGGTGATTTTAATATTAATTGGCATGATAACCATAATTCGAATCATTTGAAGCGTGTTTCCAGGCACAGTAGAACTTTAATTGACCACGTTTATTCCAATTTTGAATCCATTTGTTCAGCTACGGATACTGATTTGAAAATAACCGATCATGAGACTTTAGTGATTAATGTCTTAGACCATGTTAACGATAACGATAATTTTGTAAAATTTAAGTGCTGGAGGAAATATCCGAAGCAAGCTGTTTCTAATCTTGTTGAGAGAAGCCTGGATTTTCCATTCGTGGACGGTAACTTAGATGAATCTACAGCTGTTCTTAATAACGCTTTGAAAACGTGTACCAATCAACTAGTTGAGCAAAAGTTTGTTTCTTTGAAAAACTCGAACAGCAAATGGTACAAAAAGTTTTGTAGATCTAATAATGACAATCATTGGACTAGGTACACAATCGCGCGTAATAAATATTCACAATCGATAAAGAAAACTCGTTGTGAATATGTTCAAAGGAAGATTGATCAGCATCAAAACAACAGCAAAGAGTTATGGAAAATTTTGAAATCTATTAGTAATTGCAAACCGCGGTCCATAACTTTTCATGGCACATAAGAACAGTCAGAACAAGTAATTTCCGCTAAATTTAATGATTATTTTGTAGACAGTGTTTCATTGATTAATCAATCCATTGAATTGGTCGATGAACCTGACGAAATAAAACAGCCAGTGAATACTAGTTGCAGATTTGAAGTTTTTCACCCAATTACATTAGATGAACTTAGAGTTATTTGTTTTTCATTAGGAAAATCGGCTGGAGTAGATAATGTTAATGCTAGAGTTATTCAAGATTGCTTTCATGTCATTGGCCACATCTTTCTGGACCTTATTAATAAATCATTGCAGAATGGACATGTGCCACACATTTGGAAGGAATCCTTAGTGGTTCCTATTCAAAAAGTTGCTGGAACGATTAAAGCCGAAGAGTTTCGTCTCATCAACATGCTGCACACATTAGAGAAAATCTAAGAACTTGTTGTTAAAGGCCAGCTGTTGGAGTATTTGAATAGCAACTCTTTGTTGATACCAGAACAATCGGGATATCGGGAAGGTCATTCTTGTGAAACTGCATTGAATTTGGTGTTAGCAAAGTGGAAAGACAACTTGGAGCGTAAAGATACGATTGTTGCTGTTTTTTTGGATCTGAAACGCGCTTTTGAAACAATTTCTAGGCCCTTACTGTTAAGTACAATTAATCGCTTTGGAATTACGAGTATGTACTGCATATAAATGGTTTGAAAGCTACTTGTCTGACAGAACTCAGCGTACTGTTTTTAATGATTCTGTTTCCAGTCCCGTGGGGAACAACCTTGGAGTGCCCCAGGGAAGTGTATTAGGGCCCCTTTTATTTATTATGTATATTAATGACTTACGACGTGTTTTACGGTTTTGCGACATTAATCTTTTTGCAGATGATACTGTGTTATTGATTGCGGCTAAGGATTTAGAAGTTGCCGTCTCACACTTGAATGAAGATTTGCAGTATCAAAGTAGATGGTTGAAGTGTAAGCAGTTAAAATTGAATACAAGTAAAACTAAATTTATTGTAATTTCGCGGAATCGATTAAATGAGAACGTCTCTGTTGTAATTGATGATGAGACTATTGATTGCGTTCGGGAGATTTAATATCTTGGCGTGATTATTGATGACAAACTTAAGTTCAACTCTTACATTGACAATGTCATCAAGAAAATTGCCAAGAAGTATGGAATTCTATGTCGATTGAAAAACAATTTAACTATTGCCAGTAAAATACAGCTATACAAATCAATCATCTCTCCTCATCTAGACTTTTGCCCATCCATTTTATTTCTGTCCAATGCAACACAAATATCGAGATTACAGCGCTTGCAGAATAAAATAATGCGTTTGATTTTGAGATGTAATAGATTCACTTCCTCAATTTTGATGCTAGACGCCTTACAATGGTTGTCGGTGAAGCAAAGAATTGTATATTTGACTATGGTGTTCATTTTTAAAGTAGTTAACGGTGGGACCATCATCATCATCAATTGCACCTGTATTCATGAAGAATCTTTCAGAACAACTTACCGCCTGTTCAATATGTCTCTGAAAAATGGAAAATTCCCTGAAATTTGGAAATCGTCTCATTTGGTGCCTATTTTCAAATCAGGCAAGAAATCTGACATCCGTAATTATCATGGAATTGCCATTATCTCTTGCATCTCTAAACTTTTTGAATCAATCGTAAACGACAAAATTTTTCAGCAAGTAAAAAATCAAATTACAACCAACAGCACGACTTTTTTAAAGGTCGTTCAGCTACCTATCATCTTCTTGAAATTGTAACCTTCATTCTTAACGCAATGGACAATGGCAAGCACTTGGAAGCTCTTTATACTGACTTCAGTAAAAAGCATTTGACCAAATCGACATACCATTATTACTCTTTAAATTGCAAAAAATAGGAATAGAATCTAGGCTTCTGAATTGGCTCCAATCATACTTAACGCAACGCAAACAAATAGTTCGTTTTCAGAATAAACTTTCAGAACCTATTTCGGTCACCTCTGGGGTGCCCCAGGGCTCTCATTTAGGCCCAATTCATTTTATTTTGTACGTAAACGACATTTCCTACATACTAAAAAAAAAAAAAGTTCTTATATATGCAGACGACATGAAGCTCTTCATGGAAATAAGTAATTCTAGCGACACAGAAGAATTCCAGAATGAAATCAACTTATTCAACCCTTGGTGTAGTAAAAGTCTACTCCAACTCAATGTAAAAAAATGCAACGCAATTGTATTTAGAAGAAAAGTAGAAACACCTCTTTTCGAAATATTTTTAGGCAACCAAAAAGTAGAAAAATGTAAAATTGTAAGGGACCTAGGTGTGATCCTAGACTCCAAACTCACTTTTGTAGAACATTACAATACCATTATAACGAAAGCTAATAGTATGTTGGGCTTCATTAAGAGGTTCAGCTATATTTTTCAAGATCCATACACTATCAAATTATTATATATTACATACGTAAGACCTATTCTGGAATACTTTAACCTGGTATGGAATCCGTACATTGCCATACACGAGGAACGCATAGAATCCGTCCAAAAACAATTCCTTTTATATGCCCTTCGGAAATTAAATTGGACTGCATTTCCTCTTCCATCATATGAAGCACGGTGTATGCTCATCAACTTACAAACACTCAAAGAACGCCGCGAATTTTCAATGCTTTTCTTCATCAATGACATTATTTCACATCGCATAGAATCATCAGAAATACTTTCACAATTAAACTTCTACACACCCTGTCGGCATCTAAGAACACGAAAATTATTCTCAGAAAAACCACACAGAACAAATTACGCAAAAAATGGCCTCTTCATTCGAATGATGCGACAGTATAATCTACACTGTGAAGTCATTATGTGCATCACTATGTCAAAAGAAGAAATTAAAACCAAACTAAAACTTTATAGAAATAATGCATAGTAAAGGGTGATACGGTCAAAATTTGGTCAAGGGAAAACGCGTGTAAATCGGTGAAATCGTTTATTTAAAAAATCAAATTAAATTTCTTTTTCAAGTTCAATTAGTATAAAATTCAGGAAAAATATTCAGTTAGGCTTCCGCTTTTCCAAATCCGAATTGCCGGGCCTTACGCTTGACCCCTGCCATCAGATTTTGTACAGCCACCTTGTCCACCTTCTTCGCCGCAGAAAGCCAGTTTGCCTTGAACTGCTGCTCGCCCTTAGCAGTTTTTTTGGTCTTCTTTAGGTTCCGCTTGACAATAGCCCAGTATTTCTCAATTGGGCGGAGCTCTGGCGTGTTGGGAGGGTTCTTGTCCTTGGGAACCACCTGCACGTTGTTGGCGGCGTACCACTCCATGGCCTTTTTACCGTAATGGCAAGATGCCAAATCTGGCCAAAACAGTACGGAACAACCGTGTTTCTTCAGGAAAGGCACAAACACTCTTACACGTAAATTTCTTGGTTGACAGTCCCGGAAGCTATGAAAATACTGCTTTTCAAGCCACAGGTACAGATGGCTTGCCAAACCAGATATTTCTTTGCGAACTTTGACAGTTTCATGTGCTTGAAAACATCTGCTACCTTTCCCCTTCCTTTTGCCGTATAAAACTCCTGTCCCGGAAGCTGCTTGTAGTCGGCTTTGACGTAGGTTTCGTCGTCCATTACCACGCAGTCAAACTTCGTCAGCATCGTCGTGTACAGCCTCCGGGATCGCGCTTTGGCCGTCGTATTTTGTTTATCATCGCGATTTGGAGTCACTACCTTCTTGTAAGTCGATAGTCCGGCTCGTTTTTTGGCTCGATGCACGGTTGTAGACGATACACCCAGCTTATTTGCGGCATCTCGGAGAGAGAGGTTAGGGTTTCGCTTGAAACTACCGGCAACTCTCTTTGTCGTCTCAGCGGCTTCCGGTTTTCGATTTCCCCCCGATCCAGACTTCCTGGCTGTCGACAAACGTTCCCCAAACACTTTAATTACATTTGTAACGGTTGATTTGGCAACTTTTAGCGATTTTGCCAACTTTGCGTGCGAGTAGCTCGGATTTTCGCGATGCGCGAGCAAAATTTTGATACGCTGCTCTTCTTGCTTGGACGGCATTTTGACAACTGAAGAGTGAATTCCAAAATCAAAATAGGAGCAACATTCTACACACACACCTTCAAAATGAGGGGTGTTCAGGTTTTTTAAATGCAAAATTGAAAGAAATACGTCAAGTTGATATTGACCAAATTTTGACCGTATCACCCTTTATGTAAGTAAAACATTGTAACCATTGTATGTAGTCTACTTTGCTTGACGAAATAAATAAATAAATACAAGGATTAACATTAGAAGATTTGCTTAGTTATATTAAATGCAGTATACATGGGAAAAATCGTTCCGAAATAAGTCAATTCTTTGTTTGGAAACGTGAACTCTGTTCTAAAAATCACGATCTTGTGCTGGTAAACCTGGTTAAAGTTCATGCCTTAGGCTTGATATTGTGAATCTAGAAAACGGGAATACCGTCTACATTAAAATTAATTTCAATGTTTTGATTGGATTATAAAGCATAACGGGTGTTCAATAAAAAATGAGAATTTTTTCAGTCATATAGGGGAACTGATGGCTTTGGCATGACAGACTATTTTCGGCAACCCAAATTGAAACACTATTTTCACTGGATTTTCCTACGAAAACATTTCGCTGAATGCATGCAAACGATTATTTATGCTTTCAGCTTCCATTTGACTATATTTTTACCACTGAGAAAAAGAAATCTAGCAGGGTTTTCTTGAAATGAAACACACGCACTACAAATTGTAGCTGATTTCGAGTTGCCGATAATAGAACAGCAGATTTACATGCAGTTCAAATGGAACGGTTGCCGAAGAAAAACTGGTTGCCGACAATACTCGCTCTCACTAGAGAAGATTGGAGCTTTGTAAAAGCATTTCAAAACAGTTTTTGACAATTCTTTCGACTGAAATTGTTAGAGCAGCTGGTAGTAAAAGATTGTAAACAAACCAATACTGCATATGTGTGCGTTCCATATAGAAAAATGCTAAAGAAAGAAGGTCGCTGCTTAGGTTGCCGAGAATACGTTAATTCCCCAAGCTGGAATTTTTTTTAACGATTTCAGTATTTTTTATTAAAAGTATACTGTTTATTCTTCAAAAAAACGTCAATGAATATTGGAGAAGGGGCCCTGGTCAGCCGTACGCAGCAACTTAGTCGCGATGCTCTCACAAGAGCGCTGGATGGCACTGAAATCATTCTCATTTTTTATTGAACACCCATTAGAAGTGGAAGGAAACTGCAAACGACGGAAGGCTTGGCTGGAACATCTGAACGATGGAGGCAGCAGACATCTGTCCAGCAGATGGAGTGCATACACTTTCAGCTCATCAATTCAACTGATCTCCAGTCACCATGAACGCAGCTACCACACCTTCACCGTTTTCCAGCTTCATCATCATAACAAGCAACAAGCACTCATCACATCTCAACCGATGCTAGACGCTCACCTTCCCTCCCACGCTATTGCTAGGGTCCACACTAGCGGAAAACATACCCACTGGGGCCGAGATGGGAGATGACAGGTGGGCAGGAACTCACGGTCTCCCAGTGTTGGTGAGTTCTTTGCCGTTAATGTTCACGAAAAGTTCACTATTTTGCTATACAGAAATTCAAAACATAAATTTTTATCTGCGGATTTGGACTGTTTTTGACCTGTTTCGTACGACCGGAAGGTGTATGCTGGTCACAAATGCCATGCCAAACTGATTTCCTACTCAATTAATCAATCTTTGATGTGAATTTCGCTAATAAACACGAGGAGCATTTCTTATAGCAAACTTGCCATAACAAAATGGGCATGGTTCATTGATGTAAACAAACTAACACTTTTTCCGACTGTGGCACCTCTCTTACTCGCCTGGCACTGGGGCAATCTTCAAAATTTTCTCCAGAGCTGGTGGCGCTTTCACGCCGCTTTGTCGCTTTGGAACAGCATGTGCACCAGTTCACCCTTTGCTTAGAGGTTTACTGCCAGCTTGATGAACTCCACAACCATTCTGATGGTTCGGCTCAGCTGCATGCACTAATAACAACAATCAATACGAAACTAACGATTTTAAATTGGCTCACCACTTTAGTAGCCTATTGGTCCCAAGCAAACGATTAACGTACCCTAGTTGAAATTCTATTACTACACTATGTTTGTTTTGATTCGCTATGAAAGTTTGACAGATAACATCAGGGGTGTGTGGATTCATGCAGAACATGCAGGGGTGAGTGAAATAGCTTGGGACTGCTTGGGACCGTTGTTCTGGTACTGAGTGAGCCAAAAATAATAATGATTTTCTTCGGGACCCAGTGGTCTTAGAGTTACCTCTATGCTAATAACATAGAGGTAACTCTAAGACCAGAAGGTCCCGAAGAAAAGTGCTCAACTTTTTGGCTCAGCTCTGGTACTATCTTCGGTCCCAATCTAATCGATGCTCCCCTCGAAAGATAGGAAAATCCACGAACCCCTCATTTTATCTGTCAAATTTTCATAGCAAATCAAAACAAACATAATGTAGTACTAGAATTTCGACTAGTATGGGGTACGCTTATAGATGTACTTGGGACCAATAGGCTAGTCAAGTAGTGAGCCAATTTAAAATCGTTAGCTTCCACCGCACAGTGTTGCTTTTTGCCGTTTTCGTGCGCTTTTTTTAATAGCTTTTCAAACATTGATTTTAGGGATATAGTTTATTAAAAATGTTTTGAATATGTTACCCGCTTCTTTTGATGTAGAAGGTTTGGTGATTTATTTATTTATTTATTTGTCGTCAATCAGTGTAGACCGAATTACAATTTTACTTAAACGCTAATTGTTACAATGTTACTTCAAGTACTTGCATAACATTTATATTTTATTATTGATGCCTAGCTAACCTCGTGCAGAAAGTTTTTTAAGCGTACTTTTATTAATTATTATGTCAATATATTCACAGTATGTATTATAGCAAGACATCATTCTGTTCAGTGGGCTGTTTTTGGCATAGTCTGTTCTTTGATTGTTGATGCTAAACAAATTTCTATTCTGCAGTGAGCAAGTGGGAGCATAAAAATTGATATTTTCCAAAATCTCTGGGCTGTTAACTCTTTGCGAAATCACATCGTTTATGAAAGCAATCATTGCGAACTCTCTTCGCTTTTTGAGCTCATCTAAATTAATTAGCATACAACGCGATTCATAAGATGGAAGTGGAAAACTCGTCCAACCCAACTTTCTTAGAGCAAACAACAAGAACTGCTTTTGAACTGTTTCAATGCGGTTTACATGTGTATCATGATATGGAGCGCAAACTATGCTACAATATTCGAGAAGAGGCCTCACATATGCTACGTAAAGTGTTTTGATTGTGTAGGGATCATTGAAGTGCAAACTATATCTTTTAATGAACCCAAGCATGTTGCTTGCTTTGTAGATAATCTTATTGTAGTGATCAACAAAAGTTAACTTGGTGTCGAGGATATCACCTAAGTCTCTGACTTGATAGGATCTTTGGATTGTTTTCTGACCAAAAGTAATTGTGTTGTGTATTAGAGCGTGCTTTCTTGTGAACGATATAGAATTGCATTTATTAATATTTAGTTCTAACAAATTTTTCTTACACCATGTGTAAAAAACGTCAATATCATGTTGGAATATTTGAAACTCAGGTGCTTTAGATATCTCCATGAAAAGTTTCATGTCATCAGCATATATAGAAACATGAAGAAATTTAAAAATATGTTCTATATCATTGACAAATAAAATAAACAGTAATGGACCAAGATGTGAACTTTGTGGCACACCAGATGTTACATTAACTATGGTGGACAGATTTCCTTCATTCCTAGTTGAACACTCAGTCGGTTAACAACGTCCCGGTCTCAGTCGCGCGGCATCTAGTTTTTTCGGTGTTTTTTCCGCCCGAGCGGTTTTTTAACCCCCTTATTGGGTGCCCCAAGTGACCAGTGTGCAACAGAGGAAGTGGAATTCCATGGGCCGAGCCCCTTGGAGTTGCCATCCAGCTTTAGTTCACCCAGGTAATCCATCCGGTCGTCAAGCCATTTTTTCATCATCGTGCCGACCCACCAACACCAACCATCACCACCAGCAGCAGCAAACGGACCATCTAGCTGCAACGGCTGATAGGTTGTTTACAACCGGCATAAGTATTAGACAATACATTTTGCAAGTCCATTGCCTCCCTATTGTAGTTAAATTTTGCCTCGTGGCGCGTGACTCTGTCGCTCACCCCTGGTAGGGGAGTATGGGTCATAGTGAGACAACTTTTTGCAAGTAGATATAAGTTTTTTTTTTTTTTTTTCGATTTTTTTTTTCTTTTTGATTTGTTCGTACTTCGGGCAAAAAATTTAATTACTAGTAATTAAAATTAATTAATTAGTGAAGGTTTTATTTTTTTTCCTTCTTAAGTGGTTGCGCACCGCTTTTGCGCAACACTTATGGCATCTTCCGATGCCTACGTTACGCGAACCAGATACTATGAACCGTCTTCGAAAGGACCATGGGTTGTCTTTTTTCGGCCCAAAAATAAACCTTTGAAAACTCTCGACATAACGAGAGATTTGCTGCGTAAGTATCCGGGAATCTTGGTACACAAAGAAAAATTCAACAAACTGCGTGTAGAAGCACCGACTTATGATGTGGCAAATAAAATTGCTGATCACGAGTTGTTTAGTGTTGAGTACAACATCTACATCCCTTCTCGAGATGTGGAGATAGAAGGCGTGGTCTCCGACGCGAGTCTGACTGTCGAGGACTTGAAACATGCCTCGGGAACTTTTAAAAACTCGACATTCGCTACCGCGCTAGTGAAGATACTGGATGTAAGGCAACTGCATTCAGCATCTTTGCTAGACGGTAAAAAAGTTTATAAACATTCAGACTCGTTCCGGGTGACTTTCGCAGGTTCAGTTCTCCCAAACTTTGTTAAAATTGATGGTGCTTTTTTTCCGGTGCGACTGTTTGTACAGAGGGTATATAATTGTACCAACTGCAAAAGGCTGGGACACTCGGCCAGCCATTGTGGCAACAAAACTCGTTGTGGCAAATGTGGTGAAAACCACAAAGAGGATTCTTGCCACAAAGAATCAGTAAAATGCGCTTACTGTGGCGAGAATCCTCACCCCTTGCAGGAGTGCCCGATGTACAAACAGCACTCCGATAAAGTGCAGCGTTCAATCTCTGGACGCTCCAAGCAGACATATGCTCAAATGTTGAAGGCTGCATCAGCCGTCCAAGATGCAAACCAATTTTCGGTTTTGTCAGTTGAAGAATCGGACTCTGACTCATCCGATGAAGGTGATTCTACGGTGGTACACGCACCTTCAAAAATAGACGGTTCCTCAAAAAGAAAATGCCCCTCCCCGAAAGTGCGCCGTAAGAAAACTAAAGTCACCTCCAGACGATTGCCAAATTCCCAGGGTAATGGGGATGAAAAAACAAAACCGAAGGCTCCTGTTGATCCAATCCCTGGATGCAGCAAGAATTTTCCGCCATTGCCCAACAAAAATAAAAAAGCTGCTCCTCAAACTTCTCAAAAGAAATCCAAGTCCGAACGAGGTTTGCTAGCTTTTTCGGACATTGTGGAATTCATATTAAACATGTTCAACATACAAGACCCTCTAAGAAGCTTAGTTTCTGCCTTGCTTCCAACGTTAGAATCATATCTTAAGCAATTGACTGTTTCATGGCCCCTCCTTGCATCAATCATATCTTTCGATGGATAATTCGTCGAACGAGGTTGAAGATATGATCACTGTGCTACAGTGGAACTGCCGTAGTCTAGTGCCTAAACTAGACTCGTTCAAATTTTTACTTCACAATTCTGATTGTGATATATTTGCTCTCTGTGAAACATGGCTTTCTTCCGATAAAGAACTCAACTTCCACGATTTTAACATTATTCGCCTGGATAGAGACGATTCTTATGGAGGAGTACTTTTAGGGATCAAAAAGTGCTACCCTTTCTACAAAATTTCCCTTCCTGCTCTATCAGGCGTCGAAATCGTCGCTTGCCAAATAAATGTGAAGAACAAAGATCTTTGCATAGCTTCAGTATACGTTCCACCAAGAACCTCCATTAGCCGTAGTCAACTCTGGAATCTAGTTTCGATTCTTCCATCCCCAGTATTAATTCTGGGTGATATGAACTCCCATGGTACTGGGTGGGGCGATCTATATGACGACAATAGAGCGGCTATTTTTTACGATTTATGTGACGATTTCAATTTGACTATTTTGAACACTGGTGAAGCGACACGTATAGCAAAACCTCCGGCTCGAGAAAGCCGACTCGACCTATCTTTGTGTTCAAGATCGCTATCATTGGATTGTCAGTGGAAGGTTATCAATGATCCCCATGGTAGCGATCATTTGCCAATCATCATTTCAATAAAGTGTGGCCCTCACTCTGCAGAACCATCTCGGGTTCCATTTGATCTTACAAGAAACATCGACTGGCAGAAATATGCAACGGCGGTGACAATCGGTGTCGAATCAATAGATGCGCTTCCACCATTGGAAGAATATCGATTCCTAGCCGATTTGATTTACAAAAGCTCACTGGAAGCACAAAAAAGAAAAGTTCCAAGTGCACCCTTTAAAAGGAGACCAGCCACACCTGGTTGGGACGAAGAATGCACAAAATTGTATGTAGAAAAATCTGATGCTTTCAAAGCTTTTCGTAGACACAAAACCTCCACTTACTTCGAGGAATATTCAAAGCTTGAGACAAAGCTGAAACAATTAATCAAAGCAAAAAAACGTGGTTATTGGCGCAATTTCGTCGAGGGACTCTCACGAGAAACCTCAATGAACACCTTGTGGAGGGTGGCTCGCAACATGCGTAACCGCTCATCTTTCAATGAGAGTGAAGAATACTCCAACCGATGGATATTCGATTTCGCTAAAAAGGTCTGTCCGAACTCAGTTCCAGCACAAAATATTCTTCGAGAAGCGTCTCCTAGCGGCGGCTCTCTGGATAGACCATTCTCAATGCTGGATTTCTCTATGGCTCTTCTTTCATCGAACAACTCCTCACCGGGAAGCGATATGATTAAATTCAATCTTCTGAAAAATCTCCCAGATATCGCTAAAAGACGCTTGCTAGATTTATTCAATTCCTTGCTAGAAAACAACATTGTACCGCCTGAATGGAGACAGGTCAAAGTAATAACCATTAAAAAATCTGGCAAATCAGCGTCTGACCATAACTCATACCGTCCGGTTGCTATGCTTTCGTGCATTAGGAAATTGTTGGAGAAAATGATCCTTCGGAGACTCGATCACTGGGTCGAATCAAATAACTTGCTATCAAATACACAGTTTGGGTTCCGCAAGAGCAAAGAAACAAACGATTGTCTAGCGCTGCTTTCCACAGATATTCAACTGGCCTTTGCGCACAAGGAGCAATTGGCTTCAGTATTCTTGGACATTAAGGGGGCTTTTGATTCAGTTTCCATTGAAATTCTGTCAGACAATCTGC
Source organism: Ochlerotatus camptorhynchus (assembly GCF_037179485.1). Taxonomy (NCBI): domain Eukaryota; kingdom Metazoa; phylum Arthropoda; class Insecta; order Diptera; family Culicidae; genus Ochlerotatus; species Ochlerotatus camptorhynchus. Next base: position 262,803 of record NW_027041084.1, read on the forward strand.
ACAGATGTGGACTTTCTGGAATTTTAAATAATTTCTTGTTCAATTTGTTGTCAGAAAAGCAAATGAACTTTTCTCTTGGAAAACTGACAACTTCCAGAATTAGCTACATGGGCCTGCCCCAAGGCTCATGTCTCAGCCCTCTTCTTTATAACTTTTACGTCAAAGATATCGACAACTGTTTGGCAGAACAATGCACGCTAAGACAACTTGCAGATGACGGTGTGGTTTCCGTAAGAGGTCCACATGCCGTGAACTTGCAAGGACCATTGCAAAATTCCTTAGATAACTTGTCTTCTTGGGCTATGAATCTAGGGATCGAATTCTCGCCGCAGAAAACTGAACTGGTAGTTTTTACTCGAAAGCGGTACCCAGCCCAAATGCAGCTTAATCTTTTGGGCAGAAACATTACCCAATCATTGTCTTTCAAGTACCTTGGGGTCTGGTTTGATTCAAAGTGCACTTGGAATGCCCATATTACGTATTTGAAGCAAAAATGTCAGCAGAGGATCAACTTTCTCCGTTTAATTTGCGGCACATGGTGGGGTGCTCATCCGGGAGATCTCATAACGCTTTATAAAACAACTTTTCTCTCTGTTCTAGAGTACGGCTCTTTCTGCTTTCTCTCGGCAAGAAAAAGTCACCTAATAAAATTGGAACGAATTCAATATCGTTGTCTGCGTATTGCTCTAGGCTGTATGCACTCAACGCATAACATGAGTCTCGAGGTTCTGGCAGGAGTAACACCCCTCCAGAACCGTTTCTGGGAGCTCTCTCTCAGAATACTAATCAAATGCGGAGTGACGAACACACTTATAATTGCTAATTTTGAAGAAATTCTTGGGCTGAACACACAATCTCGATTTATGAGAATCTACCACCACTACATATCATCAGATATGTGTCTTCCTTGTTATACTCCAGACCGTGTTCACTTCACCAATCGCAGTTCCTCAATTGAATATGATCTGACCATGAAACAAGCAACTCATGGGGTTCCCGATCAACTTCGACCTATTATTATTCCGCGTATTTTTACTGAAAAGTACCAACAAGTCAATTGCATGAAAAGATATTTTACAGACGGGTCCCGTCTCAATGGATCCACTGGCTTCGGTGTCTTCAATGAAAACTCTAGCGCCTTCCGCAAACTTCAGGAACCTTGTTCCGTTTTTGTTGCTGAGCTGGCAGCAATCAACTTCGCATTGGGGATGATTTCCAACATGCCCGCAGACCATTACTTCATCTTCACGGATAGTCTCAGTTCGATTGAGGCTATTCGGTCGATGAAACAAGGTAGGCACTCATCTTATTTCCTTTCAAAGGTAAGGGAGCAGATGTGTGTGCTGGTCGAAAGATCATATATGATTACCTTTGTATGGGTCCCCTCACATTGCTCAATCCCAGGCAATGAGAAGGCGGACTCTCTCGCAAAGGTGGGCGCACAGGAAGGCGAATTGTATGACAGGCAAATTTCACACGATGAATTTTACCATTTAGTGCGTCAGAGTACCTTTTCGAGTTGGCAAACCGATTGGGACACTGGAAATCTTGGACGGTGGTTACATTCAATTATTCCTAATGTTTCTTCGAGAGCGTGGTTTAAAGGCTTGGGCTTAAGTCGTGACTTCATTCGCGTGATGAGTAGACTTATGTCCAACCACTACTCGCTAGATGCTCATCTCAATAGAATAAACCTCGTGGACAGCAACATCTGTCGGTGTGGAAACGGTTACGATGACATCGAACACGCAGTTTGGCAATGTACGGATAATGACGCCGCCAGAGAGCGACTTTTGAATACCCTCGAGGCCCAAGGAAGACAACCCTATGTTCCTATCAGAGACGTGTTGGCAACCCGTGATCTCTGCTATATGCAGTCCGTTTATGTTTTTCTTCAAATGTCTAGTATAAGAATTTAATTCCTTTTGTCTTTTGTCTCTCTTTATTAGTTTTTGTTTGTCTTGTCCCCCCGTCTCGATGAGTCTCATCGTCGCCCACTGGTCACCCACCATAGCCGGTCGAACTCCGGACGAAGCTAGAACAACTCCGGACGAAGCTAGAACAGCACTACCGTTCATACTGGCGACAACGCTCTGATGAGACAACGAAACCCTACCCCAAGTTCCTCCCCTGATCCTATCCTTCGAAAATGTACCCTTCTAACCTCGAGTAAGCCGCGAGTAATCGGCCCAACTCCTACTAGACATAGAATTAAGTGAATTTTGTTACACACAGTGAACAATGAATTATCGGCTCCGTAAAGCTAACGCGATTGAGCCTTCCAAATAAACGAACTAAATAAAAAAAAAAAAAACATTGTCATTGTTGGGACTTTCCTCTAGATGACTCCTCAATTTAGTCGAAAACACGAATGCCTGCATGAACTTGAACATGCCTTGCATGCAGTAGCTGAAATCATCCGGTTAGGCGCAGGAATGGTACATGGAGATTCGCTCTCCGGATTGTTGTTGTTGTTGTTGTTGTTGTTGTTGTTGTTGTTGTTGTTGTTGTTGTTGTTGTTGTTGTTGTTGTTGTTGTTGTTGTTGTTGTTGTTGTTGTTGTTGTTGTTGTTGTTGTTGTTGTTGTTGTTGTTGTTGTTGTTGTTGTTGTTGTTGTTGTTGTTGTTGTTGTTGTTGTTGTTGTTGTTGTTGTTGTTGTTGTTGTTGTTGTTGTTGTTGTTGTTGTTGTTGTTGTTGTTGTTGTTGTTGTTGTTGTTGTTGTTGTTGTTGTTGTTGTTGTTGTTGTTGTTGTTGTTGTTGTTGTTGTTGTTGTTGTTGTTGTTGTTGTTGTTGTTGTTGTTGTTGTTGTTGTTGTTGTTGTTGTTGTTGTTGTTGTTGTTGTTGTTGTTGTTGTTGTTGTTGTTGTTGTTGTTGTTGTTGTTGTTGTTGTTGTTGTTGTTGTTGTTGTTGTTGTTGTTGTTGTTGTTGTTGTTGTTGTTGTTGTTGTTGTTGTTGTTGTTGTTGTTGTTGTTGTTGTTGTTGTTGTTGTTGTTGTTGTTGTTGTTGTTGTTGTTGTTGTTGTTGTTGTTGTTGTTGTTGTTGTTGTTGTTGTTGTTGTTGTTGTTGTTGTTGTTGTTGTTGTTGTTGTTGTTGTTGTTGTTGTTGTTGTTGTTGTTGTTGTTGTTGTTGTTGTTGTTGTTGTTGTTGTTGTTGTTGTTGTTGTTGTTGTTGTTGTTGTTGTTGTTGTTGTTGTTGTTGTTGTTGTTGTTGTTGTTGTTGTTGTTGTTGTTGTTGTTGTTGTTGTTGTTGTTGTTGTTGTTGTTGTTGTTGTTGTTGTTGTTGTTGTTGTTGTTGTTGTTGTTGTTGTTGTTGTTGTTGTTGTTGTTGTTGTTGTTGTTGTTGTTGTTGTTGTTGTTGTTGTTGTTGTTGTTGTTGTTGTTGTTGTTGTTGTTGTTGTTGTTGTTGTTGTTGTTGTTGTTGTTGTTGTTGTTGTTGTTGTTGTTGTTGTTGTTGTTGTTGTTGTTGTTGTTGTTGTTGTTGTTGTTGTTGTTGTTGTTGTTGTTGTTGTTGTTGTTGTTGTTGTTGTTGTTGTTGTTTGATTTTGACGTGACGTAGTCTGCTTCCTCCGTTTTTTAGCCTTGTCAGCCAATTTTTGCTGACTCAAGCGGCGCGATACACGAGCGTCGTAGTCCGTCCAATCTGGTCTCCACACCTTCTGGGTACCAAAAAGTCTCCACCCTGTTGTTGTTATTTTTATTTTTATTGTTTATTTCTGAGTCCAGGCAGGGCCACAAATCCGGAGACAGAGTCAAAGGTGCAGTACTATGTACTGTCATAATGTTTGCTGATAATGACTTCAGCTCGTCCAGAATATCCAATTCTAACATAGGATTATTGCGCATTGGAGCACTAGTTGTCAGGTCCATAGTGAGACTTGATAGTTTATTAACTTCATCGCTTAAACATTTCAAGTCACTTGATATACCTAACGTCATCGCTTGTAATGACGTCGATATGCTTTTATTGGATGCCTGCATTGCCATATCATTTAGCGTTGTCATATGGTTCTTAATGGCAATAACATTTCCAGTAGAACCACTGCTTTTATTCGCTGCCAGCTCTTTTTTATGTCGGTGAGCAGAGTGTCGAGGTGATCGATTGCTTTATGCACAACATAAAAATTATTTTGCTGAGCGGAGCGATGTGTGACTTCTGAATTATTATTTATTATTTCGGTTAGTTTCGCCTGCTGATCGTTTAACAATTTGAAGTCAAAGTTCATTGTGACTTGCACTTGACACGAACTGCAGCACGGTATGACATAAGATTGAGTGTCAATCTTTTTGTCATTTTTACGAAGCGAGCCACGTTTTACAGGCACTCCCACGCAGGCGGCATGAAATGTGCGCGTACATCCGACGCATTCCCACATTACCGTTTCGACGGAGGAATCAAGTGAGCAAATTTCACAACTCATTTTGAACAAAAACAGTACACAAGACTATCGTAGCGTATTAATCTACCTAAAAGTGAGATCAGAAAAAATATTTTTTTATCTGATTCAGTTGTAGAAAAAAACAAACTTGTAGGATGCATAGAGAATCAGTTATACTAAAAAACATGATTTAAAGGGGCCTTTCACGAAAAATGATACATATCTCGCAATTTATAAGAGCTAGAAATTTTGAATGTTCAGCAAAGTTGCTTAAAATAACATTTGCTACAACTTTATTGAAAACGTTAAGTCTCTATCTGAATCAGATAAAACATATTTTTCTGATCTCACTTTTAGGTAGAATAATCACCAAACCGTCTGCATCAAAAGAAGCGGATTAACCTATGCAAAAACATCTTCAAACAAACTATACCCTTAAAATCAATGTTTGAGAAGCTATTAAAAAGCGCACGAAAACGGCAAAAAGCAACAATGTGCACCGGTTGCTAATAATCAACTCACTATTTTGGACGAATCGGAGAACTATAATAATAGGGGTAAGTTTAACAACACCCTGAAAATGACAGCTGCAGCTTTGCATGTGATGCAAGCTCACGATATCAGGAACAAAAATCGCAATTAATCATGTCACCATGCTTCTGCGTTAATTTTACTTCAGATGTAACTGCTGCTCTTAATGGTGACATCTATCACAAATTATACATACATTTAGATCCGTTAATTGTTAACAGAGGGCAGTGCGGTCAAAACATGTATGGTACCTCTATACACTGAAAGATGGTGGCATCCGGTTACAGAAAACCTGGAAAATAATGTCAAATAACCCACTATTATGGGTATTTTTGGAATCAAGGTTACGTGAAGGAACTGGAAATCTATGTCTGACGCCATTTTGAAACCCAAGATGGCGGCATCCGGTTCATGAAAAACTGGAAAACACTTTCAATACCCTACAATATGGGTATTTTTGGAATCGGGGTGACGTGTAGGTACCGGAAATTGATGTTTGAAATACTCCACAATATGGGTATTTTTGAAATTGGGGTGACATGTAAGAACCGGATATCCATGCCTGACGCCATTTAGAAATCCAAGATGGCGGTATACGGTTCATGAAAAACTGGAAAATACTATCAATGCCCCACAATATGGTTATTTTTGGAATACCTTCCGTTCGAAAACACAAAGGTAGACAGTTAACTTCGTGCGGCGGCGAATTATTTTATTCGACCGGAGCGTTCTCCGGAGTCCAAAGGAGGCACGATTCCCTGCCGTAATGTGTCTTTGAATTTCTCTGCTGGTATCATTTTCGGCGGTCACCAGTGAGCCCAAACACACGAACTCATCGATCACCTCGATTTCGTCACCGTCAATCTGAACTCGGGGTGGGAGGCTAACATTGTCTTCCCTAGAACCTCTTCCTTTCATGCATTTTGTCTTTGATGCGTTGATGGCAAGTCCAATCCGCCTAGCTTCAGCCTTCAGTCTGATGTACGTTTCTGCCATCGTCTCAAAGTTCCGTGCTATAATGTCAATGTCATCGGCGAAGCCAAGAAGCTGGATGGACTTCCTGAAGATCGTGCCACCTTCTAACGCGATGTTGAATAGCAGACACGAAAGTCCATCACCTTGCCGTAACCCCCTTCGAGATTCAAAGGGACTCGAGAGTGTCCCCGATACTCGAACAACGCACATCACTCGATCCATCGTCGCCTTGACCAATCGCGTCAGTTTATCGATTTTGTCGTATGCGGATTTGAAATCGATGAACAAATGATGTGTGGGCACGTTGTATTCGCCGCATTTCTGCAGAACCTTCTGAATCGCAAAAATTTGGTCCATGGTAGCGCGGGCACCCATGAATCCCGCCTGGTATTGCCCCACGAACTCTCTTGCAAATGGTGACAGGCGGCGGCATAGAATTTGGGATAGTACCTTGTAGGCGGCGCTCAGCAGTGTGATTGCGCGGTAGTTGCAGCAATCCAACTTGTCACCGTTTTTATAGATTGGGCATACGACACCTTCCATCCACTCCTCCGGTAATATATCCTCCTCCCAAATCTTGGCAATTACCCAGTGCAGCGCTCTAGCCAGTGCTTCACCACCGTATTTTAATAGCTCACTTGGTAGTTGATCTACACCAGTTGTTTTGTTGTTCTTCAGCCGACCGATATCCTTCTCAACTTCTTGAAGATCAGGGGCCGGTAGCCTGTCGTCTTCTGCGCGTTCTCCAAGGTCTGTTGCCGTGTCACCTTCGTTTTCTACTGCTTCACCGTTGAGGTGCTCGTCATAGTACTGCTTCCACCTCTAAAACACTTCACACTCGTTCGTGAGAAGGTTACCGTCCAAGTCCTTGCACATATCGGCTTGCGGCACGTAGCCTTTGCGCGAACTATTTAGCTTCTCATAGAACTTCCGTGTGTCGTTCACGCGGTACAGATTTTCCATCGCATTGCTGCTTCCCCAACACTTTCAACAGATAGTCGTTAGTAGACGAAACAAATCGAAGTGGCATTCGCCTCCGATCTTCGGGCGTGTGCGAATAGGAAGGATGCAATTGTGTAACATTTTGCACACTCATCGCTATATTCAGACCACACAAAATGCTCTCCAGAGTTGTAATCTGGTAACCAAACTTGCAAGCAGGGGTGCAAGTGATTTTGATCGACTGTCTTCATCGAATTTCTGTTTCGTTAATAACTCAACGGCAAACACATTCATCGATACGTTTGTTGTTCTGCATGATAGAAGAGCATAGCAGAAATAGTGCGCAAAGGTTAGTGAAGCCATGGTCATCAAAAGAGGAAATCAATGAAGAGAATTGACTTTCACACCTCTGCTTCTATGCCCCTTAATTCAGTCGTCATCATAACAATAAAAACAAGTATCGCACCGCTTGTGGTTCTTGGGTTACAACTGCTATTTGCAATTAAGAATATTCGACATTTTTGAAGGACCGTCAAAAAACATGAAATTACACTATTCTCTAGGGATGTCTTAAAGTCCAATTATTCGATTAACGATTAATCGTAAAGATGTTTCCAGCTATTCGATTAAATATTTATTGAATTTTCAATTATTTATTTGAGCGCGTAACCGACATCCCTTCTTATTTCTACTCGTTTGATTTAGCGCAGTAAAGAAAATAAATAAAAGTATTAATTCATCTCAACAGGCAAAGAGAAGAACCATGACGTGAACCAGGATAATAAATTCCCCGAAAAAAGTGCTTCTACTAAAGGCTAAGATTTACCAACTTGTTGAGAGAAGGAGTTAAACGAGAAAAACTAAAAACGGGAGGAGCTTTAGAATGGTGGACACTGATATTCTGCGGCCTTCAAACCTGACACTAATCACCAGGGTTGCTTCCACTCAATTGCTGTAATAAATAATTGGTACTTGTAAGTTACAAGAAGAGGTTGTAAAGTATGCGTTTGAATCATAAATCCTGTCAATTTTGATTTCAGAGTGTCCCAATCAGTGCTTTTCCGATTCATGAGCATTCACTCAGAGTGACGCTCACGAATCGTAAAATTGCTTATTGTGACGTTCTTAAAGAAATATTGACAGGTTTTATGAGTCAAATGCATTTTTAACAACCTTACTACTTTACTGTAATCGTTAATGTCATTATAACATCTAATGGTTTCATAATTATGAAAAACATTTTTTCATAGCAAGTGAGTGGAAGCAACCCTGCTAATCACATACAAAAAATCAGCGTAATTGATTGATGGACAGCCGAGGAACAGTAGTGGGTGGACGGTGCAGGGATTACTGTATCTGAAAATTACATAATATTTGCTTGTATACAAAGCGTTGATGGTTAGCGGCTGTAACTTCACAAGAACGCTTTCCCCTTTTGTGCTACTACCGAATATTTGGCAAAATAGATTGAATGTCAGCTTCTGCAAATACCTGCCATTCCTTTGCGAAGCAAAGCAGGCATTACGGAAATCTGCTCAAATATTTGTAAGTAAAGTGCTTTCCTGGCGAAAGCATTCCTATCGCATTCGTTGTCAAGAAGCTACAAGGGACACTGCTTTCTCGAAAGTCCATTAGATAACCATAAACGCTTTTCGGAAAGCATTTCCTGCCAGACTCAGAATTTCTTAGCCCTCTTCTTGCCGGGATTTACAAAAGCAAAAATGTGCAGATCCTTTATTGCGATTGCAACAGGTGCCAAACGTTGCTTGCAAATTTAAACGCCCGTTTACCTAGGCATCTAGCAACACGATACGACTCCCTCAGAAACGAAAACCAAACCATGTTGGATTGGGGGATGAAAGACGGAACACCAACTTAGAAAACATTTATCACCCCAACACCACTAGGAAACTAGGGGGGGTCGATTTCTCGAGATAGGCGTACCTGTTCTTTCATTGTGCTCTGGTTTTGTCTGAGCAGCAGCAGGAAAAAGGAACGAAAGTTCTTGGTATTCAATCCATTTCACCAGACTAAACAGTCTCACAAAGCTGGTAGCACGACAAAGCAGGATGTTTCAAACTCGATTGAATGGTCAATAAAACACCGCATAACAATAACCACATTGTTCTGAAGCAATGCAACAGATACATGCATATAGGTGTTGACGAGTGTGGGTTGAAACGGAAGAAGCGGTTGATTTTGATTTTTTCTATTGTCGAGTGCATTGCATTGGGGTTATGCTTTGTCCACAATATCGTGATAATATCGTTTTGATTATTAAATAATCGTGATTAAATTTTAATTGATTCAGCTACCAAATCTGAACAAGCTCTGGCGTGATCCCATCTTCTACAACAGTTTCGTAATTCCGGAATGATTTGAGATTGGAGCGCGACTGGTTTAGTAAACAATGACTTCAATCGCCGATTTCTCAATTTTAAAAACTCACTCTCAAACTAGCTATTCTAACTGGTAAAGGATATGAATAATCATTCATCTACCAGTATGTATTGTTAGTTTACTAGGGTAAATTTATATTCGCAAGAAACCAGCGATTGAAGACATTGTTTACAAAAGCATTTGTTCCCTAATATCAAATCATTCCGGCTTTGCGAAACTGCTGTTAAGGATGGATGTTATTTTGACATAGCACCTCTAGAGCAAATATTCATATCAATAGCATAATACGTCAATTAATCATTTTGTCAAGCTTCTGCATTCATGTTCCATCAGATGTCACAGCTGTCGTTTGCGGTTACATCTATCGGAAACTAGACACAATCTGTTTTCCTATAATTGTTCACAGAGGACACTGCATTGCAAAACATGTCTGATACCTCTATATATGCATTTAGATTATTATTCGAAGTCCCTCCTTTTTTACATATCCTGCACACAAATTAGCTCACCCCTCACAGAATTTCCCGCCGAATTTTATGTATGGGGCGGGGCATAAAGTATCTTTTGCGCAGAATATGTAAAAAAGGAGGGACTTCAAATGTTAAAGCAAATGCATATATGGAGGTACCAGACATGTTTTGTAGTGTCAGGTACTCTATTTTGTAATCTGTGAAAGGGAAATCACAAATCGTGTGTCAACAAAATACATGGCATGTTGAGAGATTTAGCTCGTGAGAGAGAATTTCTCTCTCAAATTTGAATTTTTTGGCTCTCTGGAGACTGGTAGTAAAGCAGGTAAAACTGTATGGGGAAAAATCATTTTTATTTAATTGTAGCTTGTTAAACAATAATTTTCGGGAAAAAACTAAACGACTATGTCCCTGATTAATTTCTTTAGGTTATCGTTCACTTTTTTTTACCTGAATATGAACCGAAAGCGAATTATTCCCACTTCTCTCAATTTCTATATGGAGATTTTTATCACTTCCTACCAGCGGAACAGCGCCATCTCTGTGGAAAATGGTCGAACAAAATGATTAATTTACCAAAACTAATAACTTGCTTACTCAAACTATTACAGTTCCCCACCAAATACACTGTTCACATGCTCAACAGTTGAATGGGCAATAGATTCATTTCTATCACCATATTTTTGACACGATTGAAGTGCATCCTCTTGGATGTAATATTAAAATTTATTTTTTGTTGTGTATATTCCTACTACATGGCGACAAGTTCGAGTTATAAATACTACTACTAAACTACTACTAAAGGCTTATTAAAATGTCTTCTCCCAAATCATTTAGACCAATTGGTTTGTCCTCAATTTTCTTGAAACTAATGGAAAAACCAATTGATAAATACATAAATTCTCGAATTCTTTGAAAACTTTGAACAATTTGCTTATCAGACAGGAAAATCAACTGTAACAGCTTAACATACACTTGTTACAAAAATTGAGAAATAACTCGATGCTAAAGAAGTGTTGCTGTCAGCTTTTATTGACATTAAAGAAGCGTTTGATAATGCATTCTACAGATCTATGGAAAACTCCACACAGCAAAAAAATAATTTTGATATCACATCAAAGTGCATGCACTACAATCATGTCGAAAATTTCATGTAATTTTTATGACCACATAAATAAACAAATGCAGTAAAAGCAGCGTAATGTCAGTTCATGCATTGTATTAATGATAATTTTGTCCTTTTTAGCAAGTAATATTACACCATATTTTCGACATGATTGTAGTGCATCCACTTTGACGTGATATCAAAATTATTTTTTTGCTGTGCATGAGAAAACGAAGGTTTTGATGAAAACATAATTGAATGGATAGCAGAGATGTTATCAAAAAGAGAGATGACAACGGCTCATGGAGAGTCAACAATAAAGGTAACAGTTGGAAAACGCTGTCCTCAAGGAGGTGTCCTTTCTCCTCTTCTAGGTATGGTCTGTTATAGTTGACAATCTTATAATAGATCTAGAATCTTTAGGTTTTGAAGTAATTGGGTTGGCTGATGATGTACACACATAGAAATTCCTAATCTTACACGTGACAGAATCCATCTTTGACATAAAAGATGAGACGTAAACAAACATGTCATGTAAACTTAAGTGCTCCGAGACTAAAAAGTTCGAAAGTACGTTTGATTGAGCTGCATTTCGCGTCTATTATGACTCAATTTTATGTCAAAATTGACGCTCGTATATGTTAGTCGCAGAGCACCTAAACTTACATCAATTTTTCTAAGTGTGAAGTAATTATTTTCCGTGTTGATAAATTTGATAAAACTGTCTGTCAAAGAGTGCAAACAGCATTACATTTTACGGTAGTATGATGTAAAACTGAATGATTGATTATTAATCCTGTGAAGACTACAATTGTGGCATAAACAAGGAGACGGAAAATTTCCTACTTTACTTAAAATAATCAAGGTTAAAATTATCGGTGGAAGTGAAGTTTTTAGGAGCTATTTTGGATGAAAACTACACGCTTAGAAATACCTAATCTTACACGTGACGTAATCCATCTTTGACAAAAAGGATGAGACGTAAACAAACATATCATGTAAAATTAAGTGCTCCGAGACTGAAAAGCTCATTCAGTTGAATTTCGCGTCAATTATGACTCAATTTTATGTCAAAATTGACGCTCGTATATGCCATTACATCAATTTTTCGAAGTGTGTCTGCTGGAATTCACATTAAGAGAAAGTAGTTAATAGTGCTACGAATGCTCTTTGGACAAGTAGAAGAACTTTTGGAAGAAGCCGTACATGATCATGCGGATATATTCGATCAAAGTAAAACCAAGGATTACTTACGAATCATTAATTTGGTGGTCTAAAACAAAACAAAAAACATCTCAAATAAAACTTGAAAAATTACAAAGGCTGACTGACTGGAGCTATGTGTAGTACCACCACTAAGACCTTAGATTCTATACTCAATATTCTTCCCTAACATCAATTCATTCAATTGGACGTAATGAAAAATTCTCAAAGACTTAGACGAATCAAAGAGTTTCTATCAGGTGATCTAATGGGCCACATGAGTATAATCACACTCCGAATCACAGTCCGCATCGTGCTCTCTTGCCATGCGGATCTATTTGCTTTTTGCTGAAGGAAGTGTTATTTTACCTAAAGCTACAGCAAATTTAAACAGCACTTTTCAGTGCTCAACCTGTAAAAAATTTCTACCTTGTTCAACTCTTATTCCTCTTCGATCCTTGTTTGGACCCTACCCGAGGTAATCCTTCTTGGATATCGATTTGGAAAATTCCACTTCGATCCTTCAGATTCTTATAGTAATCTGCTTGGAAGTCGATTTGGATAAAAAATTTACTGCCGCCATGGCGCCTGAGCGCAAAAGAAAGGGGCAAACTCTTGATCCCCCTTCTAATGAAATTAATTTGAGTAATCAATTTGATTTGCTCACGGATGATGAGAATGATCCATCATCCAAGAAAAATTCTAGTAAACTTTCCCGGCTTAATGCCAAGAAGGAAAAGATTCCCCCTATTGTGATAACCACTTCCGATTTCCATGCTCTTCGCATGGAACTTTTGAATTTCGTGAAAGTTAAGTTTTCTCTACAAAATGGACGTTGGGGTGAATGCCGTGTATTGGCTAAAACCTTGGACGGATTTAAATGTCTTCTCAAGTATCTTACTGAGAAGCAGCACAATTTTTTTACTTATGACACCAATACCAAGGTTGTCATGAAAGGACTGCCCAGTGGTGAATCCCTGGATCAGATCAAAGATGATCTGGCAAAAATACTAGGAGTTGTGCCACTCCAAGTAATGAAAATGAAAATCAAATCCCGTCCTGGCGATTCGCGCAACGAGATTTCTAATGATTTTTATTTAGTTCACTTCAAGTCTAGTGAACTAAACAACCTTAAGGCCTTAGAAAAAGCTAGCCTTATGCTCCATGTCCGAGTGAAGTGGGAACACTTCAGGAAGACTGGAGGAAATTTCCAAAACCTCATTCAGTGCCGTAAGTGCCAGGGATGGGGTCACGGAACTAAAAATTGCTACATGCCAGCTAAATGCATGAATTGTGGTGATTCCTCTCACTCAAAGGACGACTGTCCTGTGAAGGAAGATCCTAAGAAATTTAAATGCTCAAATTGTGGTGAAAACCACAAATCCAATTTTCGGCAATGTAAGATTCGCAAAGCGATCCTACAATCTCGTTCTAACCGACAGGTAGGAAACTCTCCACGTTTCCGACCATGTACAAATTCCTCTGCTGTTAGCAACGGTCAGCGAGGAACAAATTCTACATTCGTACCCGTAGGTACAAATAGCACCTCTGCTTCAAATTTGTCATCTATACCTACTTCCCTCGCTGCTAACAATGTTCAGCAAGTTAATGGAGCTTGGTTGAAATCAAAATACTAACCAACGTAATTCTAACGTAAATGTTGACAATTTTGACTTAGGAAGCATTACTGTCCCTAAAATGGAATTTTTACAGAAATCATTAATTGACATGATTTCTGATATGCTTAAATCTAACTCCATGTTTGATGCTATTCAAACTGGAGTAAAATATGCAAACAATATTGTCATGACTTTCAAATTCAGTAATGGATTTTAAATCACTAAATATTTTAAATTGGAATACTCGATCTCTTAAAGATAATGAAGACGAGCTATTTAACTTTTTGAGAGTTTATAACGTGCATATTGCCGTTTTAATTGAAACGTTTCTTAACCTGACCATAAGGTTAAGAGGGACGCAAAATCTTTTATTTTTAGAAATGATCGTCTTGATGGACCCTGTGGTGGCACTGCCATCATTGTTCATAGATGAATCAAACATAAAATTCTTTCTTAATTTGAAACCAAAGTTTTTGAAACTTTGGGAGTTTCTGTTGAAACAAAATTTGAACAACTTACGTTTATAGCTGCCTATTTGCCATTCCAATGCGTAGGCCAGCAAAAGAATTTTCTCAAGGGTGACCTTCAGAAACTTACCCGTCATAGGTCTAAATTCTTCATTAGGTATTGGTGATTTTAATGCAAAACACCGCTCATGGAATAATGCTCAAAGCAATTCCAATGGTAATATTCTGTTTGATGATTGTTCTGCAGGTTATTACACTATTCAATATCCAAACAGTCCAACATGCTTTTCTTCTGCAAGAAATCCCTCAACTATTGATTTGGTCTTAACTGATTCATGTCAACTTTGTTGCCAATTGGTTACCCATGCTGACTTCGGTTCTGATCACCTTCCAGTAACTTTTGAAATATCCCAAGAAATAATTTGTAATCCCAACAGCTTCACTTTCAATTACCATAGAGCAATATCGAACATTTATGGAATATAACTTTGATCCAAACATTCCTTTGCAAACCAAAGATAAAATTAATTATGCTCTTGAATCTCTGACTACTTCTATAGTTGAAGCAAGAGCTGCCTCAGTTCCAAAATGCGAGGTTAAATTCGATTCAATTATAATGGACGACAATCTTCAGCTCTTGATCCGTATTAAAAATGTCCGTAGGAGACAATATCAAAGAACACGTGATCCTACCGTGAAAGTCATCTGGCGGGATTTAGAAAACCAAATTAAAAAACAATTCTCTGCCCTGAGGAACAAAACTTTTGAAAATAATGTTTCGAAATTAGACCCGAATTCTAAACCCTTTTGGAAACTCACAAAAATTTTGAAAAAACCTCAAACCAGCGCTTAAAGAAGGTGGTAAAATTTTGATCACAAATTTGGAAAAAGCTCAGAAACTTGCTAAGCAATTCGAGAGTTCCCATAATTTCAGTTTGGGTCTTTCTAGTCCTATTGAGAATCAGGTTGCTCGGGATTATCTGAATATTTTCTCTCGGGAAAATATTTTTGATAATTCCTGGGGGACTGATTTGGACGAAGTAAGGTCTATAACTAAAAAGTTTCAAAATTTGAAAGCTCCAGGTGATGAAGGAATTTTCTATATCCTCATCAAAAAACTCCCAGAGAGTACCTTGTCTTTCTTGGTAAAATTATTTAACAGATATTTCCATTTGGCATACATTGCTGATAAATGGAAAAATGCAAAAGTTGTTCCAATTTTGAAGCCGGATAAAAATCCAGCTGAAGCTTCTAGCTACCGTCCAATAAGTTTGCTGTCTTCAATAAGTAAACTTTTTGAAAAGATAATTTTAAATAGAATGATGCTTCACATCAATACGAACTCAATTTTTGCAGATGAGCAGTTTGGATTTCGCCATGGGCATTCAACTACTCATCAACTTTTAAGAGTTACAAATTTGATTCGTTCAAACAAATCTGAAGGCCACTCAATTGGAGTTGCTCTTCTAGACATAGAAAAAGCATTCGACAGTGTTTGGCATGAAGGTTTGATTGGTAAATTGAAAAAGTTTAATTTTCCACTTTACATTATGAAATTAGTTCAGAATTATTTAACTGACTGAACTCTGCAGGTAAATTATCAAAATTCCAAATCTAATCGACTACCTGTAAATTGTAATTGTAAAACATTTTCACTTCGGACCTTCCTGATTTGCCTCAGGATTGCCACAAATCTTTGTTCGCTGATGACACAGGCATTTCCGCTAAAGGAAGAAATTTTCGTGTTATTTGCAGCAGACTGCAGGAAAGTTTAGGTTTTTTCCTCTTCTTATTTACAAAAATGGAAGATTTCTCACAGCGCTTCCAAAACCCAACTTATAATATTTTCACATAAGCCTAGAGCTTCCTTTTTGAAACCTAGTAGTAGTCACATAGTCACTATGAACGGAGCTCCAATTTCCTGGTCAAACCAAGTCAAATATATTGGATTAGTACTTGACCAAAAATTAAATTTTAAAGATCACATTGAGGGCATTCAAGCCAAATGTAACAAATATATAAAATGTTTGTATCCTCTTATAAACAGGAAATCCAAACTTTGCCTGACGAATAAACTTCTAATATTTAAACAAGTTTTTAGACCGGCCATGCTTTACGCTGTGCCAATATGGTCTTGTTGTTGCACTACCAGGAAAAAAAGAACTTCAAAGGATTCAGAACAAAGTTCTGAAGATGATTTTGAAGTTGCCTCCCTGGTACAGTTCTACTGAGGTACATAGAATTTCGAATGTTGAGACTTTAGAACAAATGTCCAACAAAATAATTAATAATTTTAGGCAAAAATCGTTGCAATCCTCAGTTAGTCGAAAAAAACCATCAGTTTCATGTATGAATCACTTTTACGGATGTTCCGGAACTTTCGGAGGATGATCCCTTTTTTATGTCACGACCAAAAATTCTTTCTTAACTGTATCTTTTGTCGTTACGAATTCAAGAGTTGTGAAAGCATCATATGTCGTATCGCTGGAGATTACCAAACAGAAACAAATCTCATACAACTGGAGAAACTTTGGCTAAACCATGTGCAATGAAGATGGTGGAAATACTACTGGGGTGGCTGTGCTCATGCACTTCTGATACTCTCAGCGCTAGCTGGCGTTGCTAGATGGCTGCTCTTCTCTCCATTTACGCTACAGTTCTGACATAATCTGCGTTACTGCGCTGTTGAAAGCATTCCAAGTACCCTCCTTTCGACACATTTCATCGACGATATTGTCCACGTTAAGGACGGGCATCTCCCTTCGAACCTTGGACAGTCGAAGACCACATGCTCCGGCGTTTCATCGACATTGCCACACTCCGGACAGAGTGGTGAAGCTGCGCGTCCGAACCTATGCAGGTATTTCCTGAAGCAGCCGTTGCAAGACAAGAACTGCGTTAGGTGGATGTTGAGTTCTACGTTTTTTTCTGTTCACCCAGGTCAAAAAAATCGGTATTAGTCGATGTGTCCATTAGACTGATGCAAAATTTGAAATTTTCGCTCCATAGTGCTCAAACGGTTCCAAATTGGGCCCTGATTAGCCTCCCAAAATTTGAACTCATTTAGTGAGAAACTGACTTGGCACAAACCATTTGAAGTTTATATGGTAATTACTATGAAGAAACTATAATTTCGGTTCATATTTATCTCGAAACTCACCAGTTCACTCTACTTTAAAAAATGATAGCTGAGCTTGTTGAAAATGTTCCCAGCTTAACTTTGTCGAAGACCACTTTTCGATCAAATGTAAGGAACAAAAATTATTAATGATTCAAGTCACTGATGTCTTATGATTATGCTCAATCAACTGTTCAGCAGGCAACATTGGTGTTTATGGCGCGTATAATAGAGGACATAAATCATGGCTACTATGTCATACTGCAGAATACAGTGTTTCCCACAATACAGTTGCTTAATCTTGCCATAAGATTATCAATCTCTTAAACAATTAATAACTATTTAATTTGACGTTTGGCTGAAAAACAATTTTCTGCAAAGTTGTAGTTGATAAAAATTCCCATAAGAATAGCAATAGAATTTGTAAACAGTACAATATGTTAAAAGGCTAGAAGACAATGAACAAAAAATTTAGTTTTCCCATAGTAATTTCCATATAAACTTCAAAAATTTTGTGCCAAGTCAGTTTCTTATCAAATGAGTTTAAACTTTCGGAGGCTAATCAGGACCTGATTTGAAACCGTTTGAACACTGTGGAGCGAAAATTTCAAATTTTGCATCAGTCTAGTGTCCATTTACCGTTCTCCGCCGTATTCCACTCTTGTAGCCACTTAGCAAACGATTCCGCTCTCACAACTTTCCGTACTCTTCCGGCTTCGCTCCGCCTGTAGCACTCGCTGTCCTCCGCCAGGTTGATGCCAATAGCACATACTGCTTCCGACGAGATGGTTCTGTTTCCTTTGGTTCTGCTTCGTTTCCAGCGCTGAAACCCAGGCTGGACCTCGATACCGACAACGACACACAGGCCAGAAGACGCCTCTTGCTACTGCTGGGACCAGCGTTGTTCGGCATGATTCTAGCAATCGCGTTGATAGCCTTCGAAGCCTTCTCACAGGCATATTCGACGTGGCTGTTGAAGTTTAGCCGGTCATCGATCATCAATCCCAGGTATTTTAACACACGCTTCGAGGCTATGGCGTACTCACCGACGGTGATTTCTGCACGTTGTACTGCTTTACAGTTACTGACACACAATAGCACTTCTGAAACCATATCCATCCGAAAGCATCCTGTTACCAATCATGTCGATCGCCTCGGTTGACAACACTTCCACCTATTCCAGCGTCTCGCCTGTTACCGTCAAGACGACGTCGTCCGCAAAGCCAACGATCTCAACTCCTTTGGGCAGCTTCAGCGTTAGCACGCCTTTGTACATCTCATTCCAGTGCGTTGGACCAAGGATGGAGCCTTGTGGAACTCCCGCTGTGATCCTAATCGATCTCTGTCCCATGTCTGTCTCGTAGACCAGAACCTGGTTCTGGAAATAACTCCTCAGGATCCTGCTCAGGTAATCAGGGACTGTTATTGTATGCAGCGCTTCGGCGATGGCCTCCCAGCTGGCGCTGTTAAACGCATTCTTGATGTCAACGTTATCAAGGCGCACGATCTCCTCTCCGCTTCTGTTTGGACGCCTTCTCGGCTCTCTCGATCATTGTCCGAATTGCATCCAGCGTCGATCTCCCTTTCCGGAATCCGAACTGCCTCTCCGACAATCCATGCTCACTCTCCGTGCATTTCGTCAGCCTGTTTACGATCCAAGAGTTTTTCGAGCGTATCTAGCAGGCATATCCCAAGCAATTTTTTGTTGTATTGAAGTTTTATAGCAGTTGATATAACCAAATTATAAAACCTTCACTGACGACCACATTGCTTAAACAACCTTCTGACAACCGCTATAGGAATTCTATAGCAAAACATAAACCTAATGGTTGAATCTTAGCATTTCGTAGTCCAAATTGAGAGCGTTAAGTTATATTTAAACTCTATAACTAGCTTGCTGGTTTTATTAGGTACAGTGAATCAAAACAAAACAAAAACCTTGACAACCTGTCAAAAAGTCAACATTTCGAGTGATTCTCCTATTTTCTCTTGAATTCAAGATGTGAGAAATGTTTATTGGATCCACTTAAAGCTTTTCAATACAAGGTTTAAAGCCATGATGCCAATACTGGCCATCTCCAACCGGATTTAGTGAAACTGTCTGCGTTGTTTTAAGAAGAATTCGTGGATCTTTCGGAAGTGTATCGGAAAGCCGATTGTACAATATGTTTAAGAGCTCCTTTACCGCACTGTGCCTTATGTTATATGAAATATAACTGTAGATCCTCCAGGAGTTTCATATTGGCTCATAACTGTAGATCCTCCAGGAGTTTCATTTTGGCTCATAACTGTAGATCCTCCAGCAGTTTCATATTGGCGATCGTCTCATATTCATCGTGTTTAAAAGCACCGAAGGGGTTTTCATTTCATATATCCGAATAGATTTGTTTTTTTTTTTAATTTCAGTGTATTTTTTGTTATTGTTGTAGTATATTTTTTATCTGTGAATCTTAGGCCTCTGAAAAAAATGAAAGTTGTAATGAGGATTTAATGAAGGTCTAAGACTGTTTCATGTTTTATATAGGTCATGAAAAGTATGCCATAAAACATAATTGTATGTCACTGCGGGATCCCAGGGAACAGGCCCATCGGGTCCTCGGTACTCGCAGAAGGTATCGTTGCACGACGTAAAGAGATGGATCACTTGCACAGTGCGGACAGCGTGGGCAACGGAATGGTCCAGTGCCAGACTTCCGTTTATTAGAAAAATTAAAGGTGACATCGGAAAGTGGAGGGACCTTGCAAACCTGCGAGATCAGAGAATTTTTTCCAGACTCCGGACAGGACACTCCCTAATCTCACAAGATTTCAGCGGAGGACCCTTCAGGAAGACCTGTGAGTTCTGCCATATTCCATCGATGGTGGAGCACGTTTTATGCGTATGTCCACAATTCGAGCACCTTCGTTGCCTCCACGGTCTGCCTGCCAGCGTACGGGACACGCTAGCAGACGTGCCCTCAACTCAAGCAGCTGTACTGCGCTTTTTGAAGGCGGCGAAGCTATTCTGCAGGATTTTGCACCATCGATTCTTTCGGCCGTCCGGACATCCCCCCACTGGATGGGGCCCCCAAGGACCTCCTACAGTGGACCTATGTTTTGTTATTGGTTTTGTTTTGTTCATTTTATATTTTGTTCTTCTTTTTTTGTATCCTTTTAGTCTGTCTTTTTCGTATGCTGTTTACTGTGTTATTTTACTAGCTGTTTAAATGTTTTAGCTAAGTAGATTATCAAAGGTTAAAGTAGCATGATACTCAAGCAATGTGGCTGGGGGACCTCTTTCTAAGGCTTCCCACCCTTTTTTAGCCTACGGCTAAAAATCTCCTAAATAAAGGAAGAAAAAAAATTGTATGTTTTGTTTTGGTTTTATTCGGCAGTTATAAGTAGTGATACAGGCCTCATAGCCTAGTCAGTAAAGGCACGGTATTACCAAGCCGGAGGCGGCGGGTTCGATTCCCGGTCCGGTCGGTGGTTTTCCTGGTTTCGTAGCAACACTAGCTTCTGTATCTTCTACCTGTCAGCGAAGTGACCCTCGTCTAGGTATTTCTGCAGGACCATCCTGAGCATGTCCGGGGACGCCTGGATCGCCACTTTCAACGCTACGCTGGGGATTCAATCCGGACCGGGAGCTTTCTTCACCTTCAATCCTTTCGCCACTGCTACGAGTTCCTCGTTGGTGACTTCGAAGTTATCTCCTTATCCTTCTCCGCACGGAGTAGGTGGCCAGGTCGTTGGGTCGTGCTTCGGTATCGATCCGAAACGATTTGCGAATCTTTGTGGAACTACTCAGCAGCATTTGCTTCCTCTAATTTGTTCTTCTCGGCGTCCGGGGACTTCACAACAGCACCACTTCTTTTTCCAGAACATCAACCGCTTCCTCGATTGGCGATACACCAACAATCACTACACCAGCGCACGTATTGGTCAGACATATTTGCCCAGCTAGCAGTTTTTCTCAACCCAGCAGAATCAACCTATCAGTCTTTCCCAACAACCAAACATCTGCCCAATTCCCAAGTCCAAAATCCTTAATCCGTTCAATGAAATTTCCCAATCCAGTAATCGTAGTAAGTCTTCCAATTTGGTTGACTAACGAGTGAATACGGTGCATGAATGAATTTATTAAAATCAAGTTTTAAAAGATTATTTTTAATAAGAGAAAACGAATTGTAAAATTGATGGAAATTTTCCAGATTTAATTTTATTTTATTTTTTAATAAAAACTTTTACAATCCCCTGCTCTGTCTCCTATCAGAGCTATCTTTCCCCTGAGTATTGATCAGTTTATTCTCCCGGAACATAAGTGAGTCAACGGGACCATACACCCTGATTAGTACTCAACTACTTGTGACGTCACTCCCTGCTTGTTTTCCTGATCGTGAGTCGTCCTAACCCCCCAACTTCGGTTTTTCGCCTACTGAATATAATCAGTGAGTCCCTACTGGTTTAGCGGTGTGAAAGTTGTGTAATGATGATGATGATGATGTTGGTTGGCGTACCTACGGTTTTTTTTCTATGCTTGCTACCTGATCCAAACCCCACACGCTCCTTGTTGGGTGGTTCGTCTTTCCGATGGCGGTTGACGACGATCGCTCTCGACCATGCAGGGAAAAACAGTCTTTGCTTGATAGGCTCGTTGTGCACGCTGTGCACGCTAGGTGTACAGTAGAGTGATGCAATATTTGAAATTTTCGCTCCACAATACTTAAACGATTTCAAATCGGATCCTGACCAGTGATGGAATTCTCACCAAAATATCATTTTCGCTTGCGATACGTTTTCTCTTGGGAACTTTCCCTCACTAGTTTCACACTCCAATATTTCCTGAGCGAACTTTCTGGGATGAGAGAATGAGATATCGCTTTTTTAACTCGAATCACCAACGTGAGGATACGAAAAATATCAGATCATTTTTTCTCTCTATCTCTTTACACCACATTCGTTCTTGAAAATTGCACTGCACATTTCACAAGGGAAAGATTATAGACAGAAAGCTATCCCGAGTAAATCAATACAATCTCTAAAGACTGATAAGTCTGGTACCTGGCTGTCTACTGGCGCCTGTTGTTTAAAGTAGCCGTTATCAGGATGATGTGAACAGTTTTGTGCAACTGATTGATTGGTGCATTGGTTTCTGGCAAAAAATGAACGAATCAGCACAAGTGTCAACGCGACATTAACGAGGAACGGGGAGGGTAGTGTAAGATTTTGTGACTAGCAATTTTTATATTAAAACCGTTCCTCAGGATAGGGGGTTGCGGAAGGAGGAGTGCCTAATGTATCCTCATTTTCACGAATTACAGTTAATGCATGGCTCCTCTCATCACTAGTGTTCGTAATATCGTTCCTGTAAGCTCTTATGCAATAATTATATGCAGGGGGATGGTTGGGAATATAGGTGGTGGTGAACTTTTTCACTGTACTATTCCAGTGCTGTAAATTCTCAAAATCATTTGAACATTTTTGATGAAAATGAGAAAAGTAGCTATTCGCTATCAAAGGGGACCTCCTCCGAATGGGTGATATCAGTTGCTTAGTCATTTGACGAAGGCATGGATCATTCTCATTTGAGAAACGCTATATATAATTCGATTGAGTGTAACCTACACACAAACGGAGCTCTGGTCGACATTCCGGCGAAAAAGCTAAGCCAACCCGACACCAACCTGACTTCTATCAAACCCCAACCCGATGTTGACCCGACATTTACCCGACATTGACCCGACATATACCCAAAATTGACCCGACATTAACACGACATTGGGTCGACATCGACCTTATAATTTACATTGATCCGACATCGGGTCGACTTGTCTGTTCGGGACCATTTTCCTGGATTTCTTCCATACTCCACTGTCGTATATCAAATGATACTGAGTGACTCAATTGACAGTGACAATGAGCTTCGAATGAGAAAGGGGCTCTTCAAATTATGGTCATGTGAGAATTCGTTTACACAGAATTGATTGAATGGTTGTAGTGGTTCATCTTCAATCGAATGATATGAAAATTTACAGCACTGGGCTATTACTGTCCTCTCCCATGACTGTGAATCCTGTAAAACAATGTAAAACTAGAAAGGGTCTAGACCCTCCCTATGTAAAACCATAAGGTATGCGGGACTGCTGCACTGCTGAACTTCAAAACGCTTTATTTGCTGACCAAGGATCTGACAAAAACATCTTTTTAGTGTGCAATTTAGGATGATAAAAAATTTAAACAGGTTATTCAATGTCCATTAAAACTGTAAAAAATATAGGCAGAAAAAAAAGAAAACAAAAAATTATTACCAGTTGGCTGGAAATGAACACAAAATTAATCAAAGTACCATGTACCTTGAGCTTTTGATATAGTGACAGATTGAGAACGATCTAAATTTTCCATCCACAAGTATTGCAAGACTTGAAATTAACAGACAATCTCAAAATACTTTCAACTTGCGAAGTGATAGATTCCCAAGTGAATACACCTGCTGAATATTAATTATCAAGTAAACTATTTTTTTAGAATCGATGTTTAATAGATTTTTTTTTGCAGTTTGAGATCCATGAAAAAAGTTACAGTAGCTTTATGGCACCAGTGACCAGCAAATTTAATATTTTCATTCAAGGTTGTGTGGAAATTCAAGCTACCGGGCGAGCTACTGGGTTACATTGCTGTCCTCTACCTAATGCAGTCGAGTGATCAAATCAGAAAGTAATAACTAATTTCCTCAACGTTAAATTAAAAAGTGGTCTTTAGAAAAAAAAAATGTAGCTGAGAAAATTTCCTATGAGTACACAAGGCAAATTTATTGGTAGATCATTATGGCGAAATTTAAAGACGAGGTGAACAAAATAATCACTTTTCCCATAGTAATACCTTTATAAATTTTAGATGGCCATTGCAGAATGGGATCACAACCCAATAAGCTCAAATTTTGGGAGAATTATCTGGACCTGATTAAAAATCGATTGAAATTAGTGAAGCAAAGCCGATATTTTGAACCACCCTAATAAGCATGTTCTCAATGCAGTAAGACTAATCAACAGAATGCTAGCTAGCTAACACTAAACATTTCTAAGCGCCAATCTCAGTGGTCTAACTGTACTTCGCACTAATAGCATAGTTCTTCTTGTCGAAGAGTACAGCCACAAATGATGATTTGGTCAGCAAAGATTAGACTCTTGGTGAATAGTTACAAGTATCTACTATTAGCTGGTTGCATTGAGAACTAAAACTATAAATAAATCCGGAAAACTTTGAGATTAGGGCGTAATTTCTTTTGTAAACACACACTTAATTCGCCGATTTCTCGTGAATTAAAGTTCAATTTTAAAATACTAACAACACAGACAGGTAGAGGAATGATTCATTTGGTATAGTATAGTTCGCTAGATTGTGCTTTGATTCGTGAGAAATCGCTGAATGACGTGTTTGTTTACAAAAGCAATTACGCCCAAATCTCAAAGTTCTCTGGAAATGGTATTTAATGTGAAGGATGCGAAAAATATCGGAGAACGAGAAGAAAACAAACAGACACTCTCGCGTGATCATCGCCTACCTTTACTCTCTGGAAAAAAAAAGAACAAAGCTGAGGGGATATTTGGTTGGTTCGAATCACGAGTACGTGTGAAATGATGTGAGATGGAGAGACGAAAGATCTTTCGCGATACGAAATGAAAATTTCTCTCGCTCTACGCTTTCATGAACTTTTTATCATCTCTCGTTCGCGAACTTTTTGTGAGAAGTTCCTTTGGGATTTATCTCTGCAATGAGCTGTGATAGAACTTTTTTTGAAAATGATTTTTCCAACACTGATCCTGACTAACCTCTCAAAATTTGAACCCATTTGGTGAGAAACTGAGATGGCACAAACCATTTGAAGTTTGTATGGGAATTACTATGGTAAAACCAAGATTTTTGTGCATGTCTATCTAATAATTCACCATATCGGTCTGCTTAAAAAGTTTTCAACTGTAAATTTTCTCAGCTACAACTTTGCTGAAGACCACTTTTGACGTAGGACTACTTCTTTGATTTCTATATGGGGGTACACTTTGTGAAAACCGAAAATGGAACATGTAACAAATTAAGATAGATTTTGAACGTTAATAACTCAGCTGCCCCTGGTCCAATTTCAATAATTTTATCACCAATCGATCAGAAATATGGCAACGCACAATGCTTCCGAATGTTGATTTTCAACAAGAAACTATTGAAACACTAGTAAATGTCCAGTATTGTCCAGAAGCGTCGAATTAACTAACAAATCCACCAATTACCTACATGCATATGCTGCTTCCCCAGCACAGTCGTCAGAGAGTAGTAAGTAGACGAAACAAGCCGAAGTGGCATTCGCCTCCGATCCTCGGGCGCGTGCGAATAAGGAGGATGGAATTGCGTAATATTTTGCACACTCATCGCCATACTCAGAACCACACGCTCCCAACGACCACACCACCGTGTGGTGCTGTTCGGTCGTCGAAATTAGTAGCAGCAGTAGCAGCAGTAGCAGTGCTTTCAGCGTGTGGCGTTGAAAATTGTTCTTCAGTAACAACGAAAGGCTGCCTGCAAGCAGCGAGCT
Source organism: Ochlerotatus camptorhynchus (assembly GCF_037179485.1). Lineage (NCBI taxonomy): Eukaryota > Metazoa > Arthropoda > Insecta > Diptera > Culicidae > Ochlerotatus > Ochlerotatus camptorhynchus. Next base: position 288,570 of record NW_027041084.1, read on the forward strand.
GCAGAGCCCACATAAGCTACCATCAAAGGAGGAAGAAGCTGTATCGCTATGCTATGGATCGGAATCAGTAGCTCTTCGTGAGTCGCTGCGGTTCGGTCATCTATGCCAAGCGTGTCACGCTCGCTCCAAACGACATACAGCTCGACAGCCTCATCCGTGTTGAACACCCAGCTCAGAATTACTCAACCATCACTAAAAAACGGTCCTTTTCAGGGACACCATACATTTTTAAAGAGTATAATTTGGACATGGGTCAAGGTCATCAGCTCCCGCAAGCAGCTAGCTATCAAGGCTCAACCTGTCTATAGAAGGTGTGGAATTGTAGGCCCGAATATATTGTTGCAATTAGTTTTTCCTCGGCTTTCATTCCGCACGATTCGTTTCTTTCGATTAATCAATCACCCTTGTAGTGACGTCGAAAAAATACATATGAAATTTAATGTGGATTATAGAATTTTTTGTATGTTACCAAAATTTATGAATGGTTTGCCACTAAATGTTGAGATAATTTATTGATTATTGAATTATCACACTGTATACCATGAAAAAGCAGCCTGTTTGTGAGTTTTTGCCTGTTTTCAAGTAAGGAGTTATCATAAAAAACAAATCGCCAGCTGGTATTTCCCGGCGACTTTACAAATAAATAAAATCAAATAAAATCATAATGCAGAACTAGCTAGGATTTGTTTTACTTCATATTTCACAAAATTGCTTTCGAGTGTTAAGACATCGTCTCCCGCAAAGTTTACATTTTTCCCTCTACCAACACATACATCAGGGCTAGATAGATCTCCACAGGATCTATAGAATCCACGTAATTTCAAAAAACCGAAATGCACAACATTACGAAAAGAGGTCAGGTTTCGACCAATAGCAGATAGATTTTAATTCTAAACAAGCCAAACGATTGGAAATTTATCTACCAATCTGCTAAAATGAACACTTAGTTAATTTCCAATAGGTCATTATTGAAAAATACAAAAAAATACTGTTGCAATGGTGATCAAAATTATCACCGAATATTTGAAAACAGCGCATTCCCTAACACAGACTTAAAAATCGAATTCGATGCGGGCCCACTGTACGGTGCTCATTCAATCACCGTAAGTGGTGGTGTCCAGTCCAGCAGCAGCAGCAGGAGTGCCTTCAACAACATCAACAACAACAACAACAACAACAACAACAACAACAACAACAACAACAACAACAACAACAACAACAACAACAACAACAACAACAACAACAACAACAACAACAACAACAACAACAACAACAACAACAACAACAACAACAACAACAACAACAACAACAACAACAACAACAACAACAACAACAACAACAACAACAACAACAACAACAACAACAACAACAACAACAACAACAACAACAACAACAACAACAACAACAACAACAACAACAACAACAACAACAACAACAACAACAACAACAACAACAACAACAACAACAACAACAACAACAACAACAACAACAACAACAACAACAACAACAACAACAACAACAACAACAACAACAACAACAACAACAACAACAACAACAACAACAACAACAACAACAACAACAACAACAACAACAACAACAACAACAACAACAACAACAACAACAACAACAACAACAACAACAACAACAACAACAACAACAACAACAACAACAACAACAACAACAACAACAACAACAACAACAACAACAACAACAACAACAACAACAACAACAACAACAACAACAACAACAACAACAACAACAACAACAACAACAACAACAACAACAACAACAACAACAACAACAACAACAACAACAACAACAACAACAACAACAACAACAACAACAACAACAACAACAACAACAACAACAACAACAACAACAACAACAACAACAACAACAACAACAACAACAACAACAACAACAACAACAACAACAACAACAACAACAACAACAACAACAACAACAACAACAACAACAACAACAACAACAACAACAACAACAACAACAACAACAACAACAACAACAACAACAACAACAACAACAACAACAACAACAACAACAACAACAACAACAACAACAACAACAACAACAACAACAACAACAACAACAACAACAACAACAACAACAACAACAACAACAACAACAACAACAACAACAACAACAACAACAACAACAACAACAACAACAACAACAACAACAACAACAACAACAACAACAACAACAACAACAACAACAACAACAACAACAACAACAACAACAACAACAACAACAACAACAACAACAACAACAACAACAACAACAACAACAACAACAACAACAACAACAACAACAACAACAACAACAACAACAACAACAACAACAACAACAACAACAACAACAACAACAACAACAACAACAACAACAACAACAACAACAACAACAACAACAACAACAACAACAACAACAACAACAACAACAACAACAACAACAACAACAACAACAACAACAACAACAACAACAACAACAACAACAACAACAACAACAACAACAACAACAACAACAACAACAACAACAACAACAACAACAACAACAACAACAACAACAACAACAACAACAACAACAACAACAACAACAACAACAACAACAACAACAACAACAACAACAACAACAACAACAACAACAACAACAACAACAACAACAACAACAACAACAACAACAACAACAACAACAACAACAACAACAACAACAACAACAACAACAACAACAACAACAACAACAACAACAACAACAACAACAACAACAACAACAACAACAACAACAACAACAACAACAACAACAACAACAACAACAACAACAACAACAACAACAACAACAACAACAACAACAACAACAACAACAACAACAACAACAACAACAACAACAACAACAACAACAACAACAACAACAACAACAACAACAACAACAACAACAACAACAACAACAACAACAACAACAACAACAACAACAACAACAACAACAACAACAACAACAACAACAACAACAACAACAACAACAACAACAACAACAACAACAACAACAACAACAACAACAACAACAACAACAACAACAACAACAACAACAACAACAACAACAACAACAACAACAACAACAACAACAACAACAACAACAACAACAACAACAACAACAACAACAACAACAACAACAACAACAACAACAACAACAACAACAACAACAACAACAACAACAACAACAACAACAACAACAACAACAACAACAACAACAACAACAACAACAACAACAACAACAACAACAACAACAACAACAACAACAACAACAACAACAACAACAACAACAACAACAACAACAACAACAACAACAACAACAACAACAACAACAACAACAACAACAACAACAACGAAAGGCTGCCTGCAAGCAGCGAGCTGCAGAGCTCATATGAGCAACCATAGAGAAGGAGGAAGAAGTCCCACCGCTAGGCTAGGATCGGAATCAAGTAGCTCGTCGTGCTCAGCTCAGCATTACTCAATCATCACTAAAAAACGGTCCTTTTCAGGACCACCATAAATTTGTTAAGAGTATTATTTGGACATTTGTCAAGGTCATCAGTTCCCGCAAGCAGCTAGCTATCAAGGCTCAACCTGGTCTCTATAGAAGGTTCTAGAAAGTATGGAATTGTAGGCCCGAATGTATTGCTGAGATTAATCAACGTCCGACCATTTTCCAGAACACGCTGGTAGGAAGTGTTAAAAATCCATATAGAGTTTGAGAGAAGTGGTGGTAATTCGCTTTGGGTGTATATTCAGTCCCCAGAAAGCCAATAATATCAAAAATGTGAGAAAATTAGCTCTCACGAGCTCAATCTCTCGAAGTCCCTCCTTTTTTACATATTCTGCACAAACGATACTTTCCGCCCCGCTCTATGCATATAATTCGGAAGGAAATCCTGTGAGGGGTTAATTGAATACACTTTAATACCAAAATGCACCAAACTTAAAAATTCATAAATAACAAAAAATTCAAAATACACCTTTTAAAGTCGGGTAGATAATCGAAAATACTCAAGTTGACAGTCCCTTGGATTCTCTTCATCAACTTTCTCTTTGAAATAAATACTACAAATTGGATACGCTTACAAATAAAAAACGGAAAGAGTTAAGATAATTGATGATTGATCAATTAAAAGAACTAAATGTTCACATTTGGTCCGTCCACTAGCGGTCCTACGTCAAGCTTCCGTTCGTGCCCCTAGGCACAGACCCTTCTACTTTTTGATTAAGTGCAAGGATCGAAAGTTATCAATGGTCCAATGCGCTGATGTCTTATGATCAAGGTTGCAAAGACTCATTTTAGCTAAAATAATGTTTTTCGGAATAATAAAACCAAAAGATGGTATGATGGCATGTTTTACTTGTAACTTACAAGAAGATGTTACAAAGTATGCGTTGGAAACATAAAACCTGTACATTTTGCTTTCTATGAGTCACAATCAGCGATTTGCTGATCGCTGAGTGAGTGAGTGAGTGAGTGAGTGAGTGAGTTTGTGAAAAATCGCTGATAGTGACTCTCATGAAGTGAAATAAACAGGTTTAATATGTCAAACACATTCTTTGCAACCTCTTCTTGTATCCTACCAATTCAAAATTTGATCATGGCATCTAATTATTTCATAATTTAGAAAAACATTGTTTTAGCTGAAATGAGTCTTTGCAACCTTGCTTATGATCATGCTCAATGAACTGCTCAGCAGGCAACATTGGTGTTTCTGGGGCGTTGAATAGGACACAAAAATCATGGCTACTATGTCACACTGCAAAATACAGTGTTGCCTACAGAGCAGCTGCTTGATCATGTCATAAGTTTACCAATCTTTTAAATAATTAATAACTTTTTCCTGTCTCGTTTTACATAGAAACAATCTTGAGCAAAGTTGTAGCTGAGAAAATTTTCTATAAGAATGTTTGAAATGAACTGTTTCGCAGCTCAATATAGAAAAAGACTAGAAGGCAATGAACAAAAAGTTGACATTTCCCATAGTAATTTACATGTTAACTTCAAATGGCTTGTGCGAAGTCTGTTTCTAACCAAATGAGTTGTAACTTTGGGAGGCTAATCAGGACCCGATTTGGAACCGTTTTAGCACTGTGGAGCAAAAAAGTCAAATGTTGTATCAGTCTAGTGGACAGCCCCGTGTAGGGCGGCGTCGGCTAGAGGTTTTGGCTAGAGCCAAGATAGGGGAAATGGCTCTAATGTTGGCCTATGGATCTAAGATTGGGCCCATCGCTAAAAATATGCTATTTATCAATTGTATCTTGATGAACGGGTCATTGGGACGGTACTAATGGATATTTTTGGATGCTATTGAAAATTTAGTCGATTGCTGAATTTATGTATGGGCCCAAATTAGGGACACTTAGGCCAACATTACATATATGACCAGTTGGGCACCCACGCTCGATGGATACCGACGTTCGGATTGCTATCGCCGGCCGGATGGCTACCGAAACTCGATGGATACTGACGCTCGGATGTCTAGCGACGCTCGGTGGATATCGGCGGAGCCGTTAGAACCGTGCTGAACTAGGCTGCTTTCGGTGAGTGACGTTGACGGGGTGGTGTCGCAGGGCCTCCGATTTTCATGTACGCTGGCGTTGGGAGTCTTTCCCCTTTGTGGACTTTACCACGATTCAGGCAGTCACTTTTGACGCGCGACGCACGTGGGCCGAGTTCCCCTTCCGATGACCAACGCTCTCCGAATGCCCTATAGTGGTACGCAACCACGAGGCGATAGGGACATCCAGGGTGACCACGCCTGATACCACCAACCAACGGGATCGGATTCGCTACCGATAAAAAAGTCACCTTTTTACCGAGATTCCTAACCTCGGATGCCTCGGTAATGGGTCGCCAAAGCAACAAAAACCCAAGTTGCACTAGCCACCTCCTCGTGGCTTTTGTTGAGAAAAATCTCCTTAGCATCCCACACATACCCATTTGAATTATTTCCACTAAATTACCTGTTCTTTAATTCTTTCTTTTTCAACGTTGATTTTTTATTAATCCGACTCACTCTTAAGCAATCTTCTCTCTATAATCAATTCAATTAAATTTCATTTATTAAACTACTCTAATTTATACAGTCTTCATCAGTGTCATTCTCACTAAAGACTTAACAAATACCTAATCCCCTAGGTAAAAATGTCAAGATCACAGGTATACAAATAAAACTACTCTGCTCTTCTCTAATATTGAAGTGGAATTAAATGGAAGACAACCCCTTTTTTGCTGTTTTATTTAAACATTCCGCTAACAAGCCTCCTTTTTTAGACCCATGTATACATATCGATTCATATCGTACACAGCAAAAAAATAATTTTGATATCACATCAAAGTGGATGCACTACAATCATGTCGAAAATTTCATGTAATTTTTATGACCACATAAATAAACAAATGCAGTAAAAGCAGCGTAATGTCAGTTCATGCATTGTATTAATGATAATTTTGTCCTTTTTAGAAAGTAATATTACACCATATTTTCGACATGATTATAGTGCATCCACTTTGACGTGATATCAAAATTATTTTTTTGCTGTGTATGCATATCAAGGCCCAAGGCAACAAGAAATTTCTCCCGAGCTACACGCTTTACATCACCGTATTTCCCATGCACCAATGGTATATCGCTATCCGGGACTTCTGGTAGGAGGTAGTATACTCTCACGTATTGAAGTGTAAAAGTATTGTGATTCGGTAGTCTGGGAATCATTTTAGAACCCATAAAAAAGTAAGATCATTTCATAAATGATCAACTAACATATCCCGTAACAAAAATAACCAAAGAGATACAATGAAATGTATTGTAACCATACAATAGAATTTATTTTATTTACAATAAATCGTATTGTCCACAACGATAAAATAACCATAGGATTTATTGTATTTACTATAGAATCTATGGTAAATGGGGAAATCTACAATAGAACAAGGGGGTATCTTAACCATTCGAAAAATCACTTTTTCCCGAACAAATTTGAGCCACTTACCATTAATTGAATTTGTTGTTCTATTGCTGAAATTTGTTCCTATATGGGACGTATTGTACATCTATTGTAATAACAATATGTTGAAATATATTATACGTACAATAGGATCGATTATTAGCAATAGATATTTAATGGTAATTGTATGGTTTTTTTTCCGGGAACATAATATAATTATAAAAAATCCTAATTTTACACAGGCACTGTAGATACAGTCTGATAAAAGTTTTCTCGTTATTTTCGCTGCACTCTAAATGAATAAATGATTCCATAAGCAAACATGCTTCATTCTATTCACGAAATTGCGCCTCAGCACTCGTCAGTGTCTGGTTTTGACAGTTGTCGCATCCTCAGTTTGACCATCACGAACACCGCCACGGGTTATCGAAATTTCATTAATCTTAGAAAAAAAAAAAAAAAAAAAAAAAAAAAAAAAAAAAAAAAAAAACAAACGCAATGCGTATCGCCATGAGCAGTAATTTGCATCCCGCGAAGTGTGACCAGCGTACGGTACCATCAAGGTTCGGAAAGTGGTAGCTAACTTCATTATGCCAAGAAAGCGCACGTGCTGGACGTGTTCCAAGCGTACCCCAACGTGACATAATTTCTAATTTCTGAAAGCTTATCTCGTCGCGATTTTGTTTGCTGTTATGCCACTGCGTAGCAAATAAAAAAAACGAGATACCGGTTCCATTTCCCAGCATTGGACGCGAAAGAAGATCCTATCGTGCAGTCCGTACAGGGCTGATTCCACTCACGAACTGTCACCCATCCAACAGCAACGGTGTTGATGCAAGGAACAGTCAGTTGCGCGAGGACATTGCATGGGGTCGTGGCGGGTAGTGGCATTTTCTTAAAAGTTCCTCCGGGACATTGGATTACTACGTGTATGTGGGTGGGGATTAATCTTCAGTATACCGTTTTCGACGAAGGATGTTGTTCGTTACGCGATGTGAGACTTCTCGGAAGCAGATTCGAAGCTTTTCTTCCACAACGCCTCGAGGGAACGGAACGGTACGGACGCGTGGGATGTGTGAATGAGTAAGTCAAGCAATTGAAAGTCCGAGACGGTCGCATGCCCTAATGTAACAGGATTATACCGTGTCGTTATAGAACTACACTGCCTAAAATCGCATATCAGTCCCATATGGATTTTCGTCAGTTTTGAGATAAGAACGCTATCCACTATCAATTGGCATCTACGTTCATATTATGTGATAAAGACTTTGATCATGCAAAATATTGAAACAACATCAAGTTAGTTTGTCCCATCAAGCAAAGTAATCGCATATCAGCCCCATCCTGAAATTCAATCGTCCATAGTTCAAGTTATAGTTCTGCTTTTCGAATTGCTATATTTTTCGCTGATATAGCAGAACATGCAAGCTTCATTGTGACAGATTTTAACTTGAAATAATTATCAATAAATTTGCTATGTATTTTCAACTATTTACATGAGAATTGCTCTTCGTAACTTCGACTGCCATTTTCTCAATGCCAATTTTTTCCATATGGGACTGATATGCGATTATAGGCAGTACATCAATCCTTGATAACATCAAGAGAATATGGAGGATTACCGGAACCAGCTGGCAGCTAACCCGGAAGGGCTGTAAATATTAATTTAGTAACCTAGGAAAAGAATGGGTAATATAATCGATAACTCAAAATAGATTGAAAGCATTACTTGAAGCCCTGGAATTGAATTATGCCAAGCCAAAAATCAACTCTATCAGCTCGATCGATTTCCAAACGCTGTCACACGTAGCTATAATAGTTGGATGCAGCGAAAAAAAAAACACCACACCATCAACTGGTGGAGCACAAACAGAAACGCGGAACGTGTACAGCAGCAGCGAGCAAAAAAAGAAAAACTAAACTCTAGCAGTTTCTATTTTCATATTCATATTTTGCATTTCGCCGACAGCTAGAAGCTAGCACCACGGTCACGATTGGGCCGTAAATAAAATATTTATCTTTTCATTTTATGCTAATCATTTTTAAATTGCAAATTCATGTCAGTCGCCGCAAGTTCTGCCTTTTCGTCGTCCTGTGTCTCTATCTCTATGTCTCTCTTTCACTCTTTTCCTATCGGGTGTGCACTATGGGGATTCAGGTGGCCAATTATCGAATATCGACTTTCACCGGTTCGTGATTTGTGTTCGTCAATCGGTAGTAGAGAAAGCTCCAGATAATCAGTTTTCTTAGCCAAGATACATTCTATCTCATTTTTCTCTGTGGGTAAAACACTTTACGCCGACTACGAAGCCTCCGAAAAACGTGTAACGGCAAGTTTGCAACGACATAGCTAGGTTATTTCTTGATGAATTTAAAAAATTGTGGGACCACTTTAATTTCTAGTATCTGTGGATAATTTTTTAAAAGATTGAAAATAGGATCGTCTGCTTTTTTTAAGGCAAAACGAGTCGTTACACGCTTTCTTTAAGGTGTGTTAATATGTTTTGCAAGATCCATAATTTTGATTATTGAGCACAAATATTCATAAAAAACCAAAATACAGTTATGGTTCCTATGTATGGATCCTGGAGAAAACACCCAAGTAACACAAATTCATAGAATTTTGTTGAGTAAACTGCTATCCATCTGTAATAGAACATGTGTGTTGCTTGGGTACAACGATCCTAGAGCTCCGCGTTTTTTTTTGTTGAAACATTAGGAACTGCGATGTTACCATGAATTTGGGGGTCGTTACATAAACATGGACCTGAATGGCCATAGGACCGTTGTCCGGAAGATCCGAAACATCCCTAAAAGTGGACAAGTGTTGTAGCTGATCTCCGTAGTTCTTTCGGAAACACTTGGAACTGTGATATAGAAAAGAATTTAGGGTCGTGATATAAACATGGACTCAGATGGCCAAGGGACTGTCCTCCGGAAGATTCGGAACATCCGTAAAAGTGCAGCTCTAGTATCAGAATCATGGATTGAGCACATTTACAGATGATCTGAATCTTCCGGAGAACGTGCCAATGGCCATCAGGGGCCATGTTTATGTCCATAATTGCCACTTCCTCAAATTTGTTTCCGTGGAGCAAGTTAACTAAGACAGAAGAAGTTCTGCGAGAACGGTATCTCATTCTATCTAGTTCTACGCCTCTGTTATTTACCGCTGACAAGCTGTTCCGAAGCCAAATAGAACCAACGCCCTCGACGTCCCATCATTCGTCTCATCGTTGAGTCCCAGCGCTGCCTATTGGCCAAACATCCTACAGCCTTATAGCGAATTCGTTTATTATCAGGGTTGGAACCAGTTCTAACCCAGTGCGAAACCGCACTTTTTGTCAGTGCGAACCTCAACCTGAGCTAGGTTTTAAAAACAAATGAGCAAACTGACGTTTGTCAGAAAACAAGCAGACACAATCTTGATACCCGATCCAGGTTGTGTGTGACATATATAAGCGCTAGTGTAAGCAGGTCTTAACTTGATGCTTAACGAGTCAGCAAGCCATGTGCTGTAAGCGCAAGCCGGTAAACGGAGGTCTCCATGTAAACGCTTCATAAACACATACAGGCAACAGAGATGCCAGAATTACGGAAATCTCCGTAGATCTACGGATTTTACAAATTTTTGCGGAAATATGGATCCGCAGGCAAAGTCTACGGAAATTGGTACTGTTTCTACGGATTTTTTCTTCAGTATACGTCTCCCTTCAGAATCGAATTTTACAATCTAGTATAACAATCTAGTATAATCTGATTCTGAAGAGAAAGAAGCATAAAGTGAAATACAACCGTTTTCTTGCTCACTTATCCGCTTTTTGATAGAATTGGTGTTGACGGCGACTCTGTAGCTCTTCTTTCCTATGAAATATCCCGTAAGCAAACGTTAAATGATAAATCGATGAAAGAACTTTTGAAAAACTACTAGGGACAGCCCTCTGGGGTTGTACGCAATGGTGACGGACTACGTGGTCTTATACGTGAAAATCTTCACTCTGCCGGTAGTTCCCATTATATACTGTCAATCTTTGCTTGAAGAGAAAAATTTTCGACGGTGCCGTGTGAAGCCGAATAAAAGTCGTGTCGAGACTGTCGTGACCGGACCGAGGTTTCCAGCCTCGGCCACGGCAACACGAATTAGCTATGCAGCTCCCATGGGTGCGGCTGCTTCTATTGCTGCTGCAAAATTCGTTACAAGAATGACTTCAACGAGCTTAGGTACTTCATATTTATACCTGCTAGCCTATTCAAAATTCTCTAACCAATGAGATTCTGTTTACATGCGAACTATCACGCTTCACGCTCACTTGATTCTACTAATTATTTATTCAACACTAACTCTATCTACTACATTCTTCCCCTCTTCTACTCTCCTTAATTGAGGAAGAGGGGCATTATATCCACCCATTTGGGGGAATTTTATCCACCCTCTCGGGGGACTTTCATCCACCATCTCAGAGATATTTCATCCATCAGGTCATGGCAATTCTAACTATTTAAAAATTTCCTCAGTCCATCCATCAGGTAATGGAAATTCTTATCTACCATCCGTCCCAGAATTACCAGGTCATGGTAATTCTATCTAGCATCCATCAGGTCAAGGTAATTCTATCTACCATCCATCAGGTCAAGGTAATTCTATCTACCATCCATCAGTTCATGGTAATTCTATCTACCATCCATCAGGTCATGGTAATTCTATCTACCATCCATCAGGTCATGGTCATTCTATCTACCATCCATCAGGTCATGGTAATACTATCAACCATCCATCAGGTCAAGGTAATTCTATCTACCATCCATCAGGTCAAGGTAATTCTATCTACCATCCATCAGCTCATGGTAATTCTATCTACCATCCATCAGGTCATGGTAATTCTATCTACCATCCATCAGGTCATGGTAATTCTTTCTACTATCCATCAGGTCATGGTAATTCTATCTACCATCCATCAGGTCATGGTAATTCTTTCTACCATCCATCAGGTCATGGTCATTCTATCTACCATCCATCAGTTCATGGTAATTCTATCTACCATCCATGAGTTCATGGTAATTCTATCTACCATCCATCAGGTCATGGTAATACTATCAACCATCCATCAGGTCAAGGTAATTCTATCTACCATCCATCCGGTCAAGGTAATTCTATCTACCATCCATCAGTTCATGGTAATTCTATCTACCATCCATCAGGTCATGGTAATTCTATCTACCATCCATCAGGACATGGTCATTCTATCTACCATCCATCAGGTCATGGTCATTCTATCTACCATCCATCAGGTCATGGCAATTTTTTCAAAATAATTCTTCAGTTCTTTAGTCATTCCACTATACTTACACTATCGTACCCACTGCGCCATTGTCGTGACCGGACCGAGGTTTCCAGCCTCGGCCACGGCAACACGAATTAGCGATGCAGCTCCCACGGGTGCGGCTGCTTCTATTGCTGCTGCTGCTGTTTCTGCTGCTGCTGTTTCTGTTGCTGCTGTTTCTGTTGCTGCTGTTTCTGCTGCTGCTGGTGATCCGTCACCTCCAAAATTCGTTACAAGAATGACTTCAACGTGTGTTTAAGAGAAACTACTTAATACTACTATTTACAGCTTAAAACTAACCTACTCTACTATATACACTTAACCTACTATGTACAAATTGCTTATTAAAGCATGTTCAGAAAGATTGCATTTTTGAATAAATTTAGTTGTCATATCATCAATTTTGGAATCTACTTTGGGAATTTCTGCCTCTTGATGGAGGTCTGCTATTCTTGTGTCGAATGGACGATCTAGGATCATCCTCAACACTCTATTCTGTGCAACCTGGATTTTGTTCCTGTGGGTCTGAGCGCACGATTCCCACACCGGGGCGGCATAGAAGATCGCGGGGGCTATAATCTGTTTGTAAACAGCCAGTTTGTTTTGCCTTGAGAGGCGGGATCTGCGGCAAATGAGCGGATACAAACACCTAACCAAGGCGGAGCACTTAACTAGGGTTTTCTCTATGTGCGAGCGGAACAGGAGCTTATCATCGAACAACATCCCGAGATAAGTAACATCAGTGGACCACTCGACCCTTGTACCATCCATTATTACGGTACAGGAGGGAGACGGTTTAAGTTTTAATGATTGTCTGTGAAGGAACATGATCGCTTGGGTTTTCGAGGCGTTGATTTTGATTTTCCACGTGGTGGCATAATCAGTAAAGGTGTCAAGGCATCGTTGGAGCTTGTTCGTAATTTCACGAGGCATCCTACCCTTGACAGCTATCGCGGTGTCATCTGCAAACAGAAAGAACACGCAACCGTCTCCTAGAGGAGGGATGTCCGACGTGTAGATGCTGTAAAGCAGTGGTCCCAGCAGACTCCCTTGCGGAACACCTGCTGGGATCGGAAATTGTCCCGAAAGGGAACTATTCAACGACACCCTGAACGACCTTTGCTGGAGATAGTTACGGGTGATTTTCACAAGGTATGGTGGAAAGTTGGAGTTACAAAGCTTGTATATAAGTCCGTCGTGCCAGACATTGTCAAACGCCTTTTCGACGTCTAACAAGGCCATGGCTGTGGACTTGGATACAGCTTTGTTACTCCGGATGTTATTCATCACCCGCACTAGCTGATGATTGGTGGAATGCCCCTTACGGAACCCGAACTGTTCCGGAAGAAGAATGTCATGTTCCTCCACAAACTTGTTTAGTCGGCTGAGGATCAATTTTTCGAACAGCTTGCTCAGCGCTGAGAGCAGGCTAATCGGTCTGTAGCTTGACGGTAGTGAAGGGTCTTTCCCAGGTTTGCGGATCGGGATGATTTTTGCCACCTTCCAGATGCTTGGAAAGTAGTGCAGCTCCAAGCATCTGTTGAGGATGGCAGCCAGCAGCGAGTGCACCCTCGCGCTGAGATTTTTCAACTCTAGGTTGAATATTCCGTCAAACCCGGGAGCCTTCATGTTCTTACTGTGTTTCAGCGCTGAGCAAATTTGTTCCTCTGTAATCCGTTCTTCTGGAGGGACGGCACAAGGGGAGGCATCTAACGTCTGGACGCACTGCACAACCTGGTTCTCGAGTGGACTTGGGATTGTAGAGCCAAGCAAATGCGACTGGGCAATGTGCTCCCCAATTGCATTGGCCTTCTCTTCGTTGGTGATAAGCCGTTCGTCATTGACTCTAAGTGGTGGAATGGGCTTGGGGTGAGACTTCAGCACCTTGGCAACCTTCCAGAATGGTCTGGAACGGTCGTCCAGGTTCTGAACGAGCCGCCCGAAACTCTCGTTCCGGATTGAGACCATTCTGGAAGCGATCTGCCGATTCAGATCGACCATTTCGTATTTACGCTGCAGATCCCCAGTCCGCTGAAACTGGCGTCTACGAACATTTCTGAGCCGAATCAAGAGTTTGGTGTGGGAATCAATTGCTTGAAACTTACCCCTCACAGGAACTCGTCGAACGCACTCTTCGTCAGCCACGGATATGGCTTGATGGAGACCCTCCAGGGCCCGGTCGATGTCATCCACTGTGTCGAGCGGTGGGTTGTCGTCGATGTGGCGGTCGACCACGCGTCGAAACTGGACCCAGTTGACTCGATGGTAGTCCTTCCGCTGGCACGGTGCAGGGGCCACGTTGTAGCCCAGCTCGGTCAGCACCGGTTGGTGGTCCGAACTCAGGTCGTTGACGGCAACCGGCTTGGCTAATCTGGTGTTTGCCAAGAACAGGTCCAGCGTCGATGGGTTGCCCGTCGGTGATGTGAAGGTTGGTTCGTCCGGAAACCAGACGGAATAGAGACCATGCTGGGAATGGTCGAATAGCAGGCGGCCGTTCTGGTTCTGGTGCGGGCATTGGTGTGGGTTATGATGGCAAGGTCGTTCTTGAACTGCTGTGCTGTACCATTGCTAACGGTACATTGCCGGGGGCAGTAGGCGGCGATGAACCGGACGTTTCCGGTCGATGTTTCCACCTCTACGCCAACGGCCTCGATGATGGAAGTGCGGTAGTGGGGTAGGGTGCAGTACTTGATGCCTTTCTTGATGATGACCGCGACACCGCCCCCCCTGGAGCTGGTGCGATCAAGCCGAACAATGCTGTGGTCGGGCAGCCAGAAGCTGTCACCGGTCTTGAGGTGAGTCTCGGTGAGAAGGCCCACGTCGATGTCGTGCTTGCGGAGGAAGTCTGCAAGCTCAATGTTTTTCGCCCCTACGGAGCGAGCGTTCCAGTTGGCGATCTTTATGGGTTCACGGTCCATAATTAGCGACGAAGGAGATGATAGCTTGGAGCTGTTGTGTTCTTGTTGCGCAGGTGCGCTTGATGATGATGGCCTGGGCCAACAGTGTGACGATCTCATCCGTTGACAGCGGAGAATCGTCTGTAGCTTCACCGGTTGTACCGGCCAATCCCGGAGCAGGGGGATCCGTCGATGGCCCGGAGGCTTGACCGGGTACTGCAGCGGCAGCCAACTGTTGGTTGAGCGGGAGTGGCGGCAACACTGGAATTGGCCGTGATTGGACCGGTGATAACGGAGGAAAGTTCTGCGCGTTGTTTTCTGGAACCTTCTTGCGACCGGGCTGGCTGTTGGACGAGGCCTTCTTCCGGATCTCGGCGTATTCGGCCCGCTTCGGACAGGCCTTACTCGTGGCCTTGTGGGCGGCACCGCAGTTGGCGCATGTGGGAGTGGCTTCCTCGATGCTGTCGCAGTTGTCGATCTTGTGGTTTTTGCCGCATTTGATGCAGCGGCTGGCCATGCGGCGATTCCTGGTGCCGTGCCCGAACAATAGGCAGTTCGAGCACTGAGTGACGCCACGGTGGGTGGGTTTATACCGCTCCCACTTCACTACGATGTGGAACAGTGTGCGTGTCGACTGGAGATCCTTCACGGTTGTGGTGTTCTTCTCCAGATGGACCAGGTAGAGCTGGTCACGATACTTGATGGCCTTGCTGCGGGTCATCTTGTGGACTTCGACCGGCTTGAGGCCGTTCGCCTTAATCTCGTCCAATAAGGTGGTGGTGTCCATGTCGTGGAGCCCGCGCAGCACCACTTTCAGCGGCTTGGTGGCCTCGATGTCGTGGGAGAAGTACTCCAGCTTCATTCTGTCCAAGAGGGCCTGAACTGCGTTGAAGTGTTTTTCGGTCGGGACCATCAGTTTGTAGCCTTCCGTGCACCGTTGAATGGTGCAGCGAAGGCCCTGCTTAATGTAGAAATCCAGCTGCTCCCATAGCCCGGGAGGGAAGCCCTTCACATAGAAGGGTGGCAACTTAACTTTTTTCGGCACCGTCTCAGGGTCCGACTGCGGCTGCGCTCCGTTCTGCAGGGCGGAGAACGGATTGTTGCTCAGCAGCTTTTTTGCTGCTGATACGGTGACGCTGCTGTCTTCAGGTCTGGGTCGTTTAGTTCCGGGAGGCCCCGGCTGCGGGTCCGCAACGCCTGTCGGGATGGGCAATGGGGTTTTCTTCTGCTTCTTCTGGGCTGGCTCGGTGGTCGCGCCGTCTCCTGGGAGAGTCTGTTTTCCCGGTAAACCGGCACTCGCGTTACCGCGCGATTTCTTACCCATGGCTGGGTCAGCGAGAGCGTCACTACACAACGCGGAGCTAATTCGACTTGCGAACGAACGAACGAAACTAGAGAGAATTCAAATCGACTGAACTGCTCAACAGTCTGGCAGCGAATGATGACTTCAACGTGCTTAGGTACTTCATATTTATACCTGCTAGCCTATCAAAATTCTCTAACCAATGAGATTCTGTTTACATGCGAACTATCACGCTTCACGCTCATCTTGCTTGGCATCTTTTTCAAATCACTCCGTGCTCAAAAGCAATGCACATCTCAAAACCCTGACAATAGTTCAGCGTACTTCTCATCACCGCGTAAATAAACAGAAATTAAAATTTTCACTCGCGATGCCACAAATTTCTGGTCCGGGAGAAACAATCAAACCACGCCAATTTTGCAAACATGATGAATCATGTTTTCTTTCTCGATTCTAAAACTACTCGGAAAGCGAAAAACCAACACTCACACACGTATAACCGTCCGGGAGGCAGAGTGCCAGCGCTAATCCGGCAAATGCAGCCGAAAACTATGAAAGCGAATGCACGCACAAAACAGAGAACGAACTTAACACACAACCGTATCCAAAGGCGTTAGAAACTCGACCAGGCAGCCTTTTGTTGTTACTGGAGAACAATTTTCAACGCCACACGCTGAAAGCTTAGAGATTTTTAATGAAATTATGTGAACTTCAGGAATATTCCAAGATCTTCAGGACTGTTTCATTAACAGCTGGAAAATTGCATGAACTCTACATGACCTCTGCCTTTCTTTTAATATCTGACTGTAGCAAATAACAGTCGCGATGAATTAAAGACGTTTATTGTCTTATTCTCTGTAAAGCTATGGAGAGTTTCGTTATTATCGCTTCCATATTATAATTTGTAATACAATACAGGCTGAGCAAGAAAATATTTTTGGTCATCTCCATACAAGGATTCCCCATAGTGGAGTGATGTGGCGCTGCTAGCCACTGTGTTGCGTGGCCTATTTTGTTCATATAGCTATATAGGAAAACGCTTTTCCGAGGACTGTTGCTTCGATAAGCCGTTCGCCTGTTTTTTTTGTTTTGGTCCCTGCATGCTTTCTGTTATGTTTGCACTTTGGAACGATGCCTCGGATGGAATCTATCGGGTGAAATAGAATACTGCACGTGGACAGATTTTGCCGTCCCAGCTAACCAGCTGACTGCTGACGTCAGTAAGTTTTGTCCACCATACTGTGTGGGATATTTTACAGGAAAATTGGAAATAGGCCTCAGGGTTGCGGGTGCTACAGTTCACCCTTGTAAATGCGGCACGCTTGACGAAAGCGAGAGAATTTAAAACATGTTTCCACAACGTGGTATAGTTTTTGAACTGTTAGTATAAAAATCACCCTGCATGTGTCGGAAACATCTGAGGGAGCGAAAAGTGTGTCATAAATAAGCAGTCCCCCGGCTTTCTCCGATTTGCCTGAAGTTTTGCATAATTGTTTGTTATGGACTCTAAATTTAGGATCACTAAGATTTGTACAAGTTACAAATCTCGAAAAAATGTCATAGTCTAAGAATAACAAATATCAAAGCCTCACAGCCTTGTCAACTTTCCTAGATCCCAAAATATTCGCCAAGAAATTTTCCCTAGATCTCATTTGTTATTAAATTAAAGTATTCTAAAACAATTCTTAATCCATTAATTCTTTATTTAGAATTTGATCTAATGACCCATTAAGGCCGATAGTGTTCCTGCCTAGTGACCATTTTAAATATCTCTATTTCTCAGAAAATTCTGGAGTTTTGAAAACATAAGGTCTGGGCTGGCGTGAAACATAAGGCTTAAAAAAGTGACAGAAATTGATTTTTGTAAGTACCATTAAAGATTTACCCACAAATAACTACGAAAACTTGCACGCGGTCACGATTGAAGGAAAAATAACCTCTTTTACTTCTAACTAAAAATTGAAAACTGGGAAATTTTTGAGATGAAATGAAAAGTCACTGGCCACTCTGGTTTAACCAGTGAACATAATTCCTAATCATGCTTATAATTCAATGTAAACAGAACATTTTTTGTTCTTTTTTTGTCCCACAATTCGTTGGGTCATAAAGAGGGGTGATAAACATATAATATGCCGGAAAATGTATAAAATCAGAAGTTCTTGGAGATCTTGCATAGTATTTTAATCTTGTATTAAGTATTTAACATCGAAATTAAATTTGGCATTCGCCACTGAAAAATATAAATTATTTCGCAATACATATTTGTTCTGCTCTAATTAGAAGTAACATGTGATAAAAATGACAAACAATAGAGATGCCTAAAATAACGTTAAGCTCCCGCAGAATTCCTGTATTGACTTAAAGGAAATCGACAAAACTGTGCTAACAGCGGAAGCAATCGTCTTGAAAAATGTCCTCAAAACAAAAGGCTTGTTATGTAACCTCGAAAATCTTAAAAGTGAAGTTAGAGAAGACCTCACACCTAACATTTACAAGTTCTTACAAACAGCCATTGGTCTGCCGGTCAGTTCAGCAGGGTGTGAGAGAAGCTTTTCGGCCATGAGGCGCATCAAAACGTGGCTGAGAATTACTATGTTCCAAAATCGGTTTTCATCACTAACGGTACTAAACATTGAGAAAGAATTAGCCAAATAAAAGGTTACTCCTGAACAAGTTCTCAACAAGTTTGCTAAAGGCAACCGAAAAGTAAAACTCGTGTGAAACTTAAAATTCGTCAAGGTATTTTTTTTACTAAGATAAATATATCTTTTAAATAAACAATATCTGTAATTTTGACTATATGTTTAGTATTACTTTTGCATAAAGTCATCGATTTACATAGTTGAAGATGCTAATTTCAAATAACAGACTAAAGTGGCTTTCACAGCTTTAAGATTAATATTCATTGTTCATATTAGTTGATCCAATCCATCCCCGTCCAATCTGTTGGATGGTGGAAAAATTCCGATTGAACCTTGTTGGGCTTTATCTCTTGGGCTTTTCCCACGTACAAAGAAAAGATAAAGAACCAAAAAGAAACGAGTGCAGGAAGGACCTTCGGTAGATCTTTCCTATCTTGTGTAGGTATTCCTTCGTTCGGTCGCGTCAATTTCCGAGACTCGTTTTCGTCTTTGGAAGCTGATATGCGAGAGTTTACGTTGCGTGTGTGTAGTAGCACCTTAACACGTTTCCTCAAACCACATCATATTGGCGGGGACAGTAGATAGAAGGAACAACGTACTGCTGTCGCTATATATTTCCCCGGCAAACGAGAATGGGAGAAAAATAACCATCTAAATTGCCGTGGGCCATCTGATTTTGTTATTTCATTCAGTTGAGTTCCTGCTCTATACACACGGTAAGGCAACCGCATGAAAGTTTTACCATTTCCAGCCACATCTAATCTAAAGACAGCGAAGCGGCTTGAAAAGGTGCCTTGCGGCCGCCGCATGGCAGGAAACGCAAAGGACGAAAGCAAGCAAAGTAATAGAAAAATAAGAAAAATATTTTTATCCTACCCCGAAGGGAATCGATGATGTTGATGATGATGGTTGCATCCAAGACGATACCGGGGTTCAACTAAACTTTGTTTGGAAAAGCACCGACTTGTAAACCGCTCTTCCTTACAGTGGAATGTATTCTTTTCTTCTTTTTTTCATTTTCCATTAGTGAGGACATCAGGAGAGCTTGTCCGGAGGACAAGTACTCGCGTTCCTACCATCGCTCAACCTGATTGGTTTATTGACTTCAAGTAGTGGAATGGAAAATGGACGGATGGGAAGATTGTCTAGTTCGATGGATGGTGTAGGAAGCTGCGGATAAGAATGCAAGCAATATTGGGGTAATTTTGTTGAGAGCTTGCAATGTGAAAGGTTGGAAATGGGCCTAGATCATATACAAGCGGGGAATTTTCAAGGGTTGCAACATGCAGCAGAAATTTTATTTTACGAACGCTCACTATCATCAACTTCATTGAGATAATCCAACATTAGAGCGAAGCTGTGTCATTACATCGAAGGAAAATTTCGCAGATAATATATGAATAGAATGAGCGAATTAGTAGTTGAGGAACTAAAATGAATAAACAATATTGATATAACTATAATGCGTCAACCCATAGCTTTCAATCTCTGTTTTGCTAGAAAAATATTGCATTGTGATTAAATTGTAAACATTTTTCGAAAACTCGTCCTTCATTAATAGGAACACTGTTCCAGTAGTTGCGATAGTTGCTAACTTTGATTCCTATAATAATGGAACGCATTGGATTCTAATGGATTCCACCATTATTGGAATACTACCGCAACTGTAGCTACAAGTATGCAAATCTACTTTATTTTTGGAGAGTAACTCCTGAACAAAAAAAAATCTGGTTTTGCATTAATCTGGCAAAAACCCCATACCGCAACTGTACGTATACCAGTATTACTGGAACTACGGATTACCGATTAAACTGACACGACAGGTTAGGCGATGATGGATCGAGTGATTTGCGTTGTCCATGATTCGGTACACTCTCGAGTCCCTTTGATACTCGAACAAGGTTCCGGCAGGTGATGGTTCTTCTTGTACTTCTTTGGCTTTATTAAGCCCCTACTGGAACATAACGCCGGCCTTCAACACTGTGCTCTAGATGCACTTTAAAATTTATTAATTGAGAGCTTTCTATGCCTGGTACCATTTTTACAATAGTATTACTTGTTTATACGAAAGTTAGAAGATACTGAGAGGTAAGCACATATCATCGGTAAGAGACGTGTGTCTGAGAAAATTTTCGAAAAAATCTAAGGGCACCGGTGGGGCGAAATCACAACATCAAATTCAGATTTCAATTTGATCTCAGACTTTGTTCGGGTTGGTGCTCAGCACGGAAAACAAAATAGACAAAAAACAAATCAAGGAAAAAAAAGTTAAGCGTCTCTTGAAAACGTTACAGCTTCTCCAATTCATCGCACAACTCTTCCAGGAGGTGCTGTTTATCCCGGAAACGATTAGTTTGCTATCTTCGCTTCTATTTGTCTTACTACACATTTTAACGGCTCCATTATTATTATTATAGAGTTTTGGCACTTCTCAGCAAAAATGCTGGAAAATTTCACCTACCTCGGGCTGTCTTTATGCCAAAGGGGTTTGGCCATTGAGGTGGGACAAAATTCAAATTTAAGTTCCAGTATGATTTCCGAGGGCCTTCTGGGCCCAAGAATAACTGTGTTAAATTTCAGGTAGGTCGGTGCAACTATATTTTAGCGTCAGCGGTTTTAATTTTACATAGGATTTTCTATGGGAAAGCTTACTTTTTCAAATAAAAATCTGGTGAGGTCACCCATTGTCCATAAATAAACCCATGTACTCCCTAGGAAATTGTACAAGGAAACTTTTCTTTCAACACCGCAACACGATCCGACGCTTGTGGAAAAAGTTATTTAGCCATTACTGTTTGCTAACCAAACGAACTGCTCATTATTCTTTTTTTCTAGCAGCACTGCCAGCTACCGCCTGCTGCTGTCTGCGCGAGGCTGTCACGTTGTGTGGGGGTTCACTCAGCATGGAGGAAAGCCGATATGCGTAATGAATCTTAGATTTTGATGAATCTTTACACAGGTCTCCGGTATAGTACAACAATTATGTTTCACGGACGGGGGTCATTTGGAAACAAGCGTGATTTTTCACAAGGGTGTTTTTACTTTGGCGCACAATTTATTCAAACCTTATCAGTCGATGAACCCCTGTCACTTTCAATAATTTAAAGCTCTTTTTTTTCAAAATCGAAACAATGTTTATGAAAATATATCACTCTCTGTCGGTTGGTAACAGTAAATACATGTTCATAAACATGACACATCATCAAACAATAACTTTGATCTGGATGATTTGTTATATTTACTTACCTCTCAGATAATCTTGATTTAAATCCCAATGTTCAGGGTTTTCACCGAGAAGTTCTTTTTTTCAAGAGAAATACCATGGAAGACATTCTGATGTGGGGTTCTCATGCTGGAGGCGGCTGCGTTCGAATCCCGGTCCGGTCTAGGAATTGTTCGGGTTGGAA
Source organism: Ochlerotatus camptorhynchus (assembly GCF_037179485.1). Taxonomy (NCBI): domain Eukaryota; kingdom Metazoa; phylum Arthropoda; class Insecta; order Diptera; family Culicidae; genus Ochlerotatus; species Ochlerotatus camptorhynchus. The sequence goes on from NW_027041084.1 coordinate 311,135, forward strand.
AAATCCTCGACTTCCCTGGGCATATAGCGAAACATTGAACTTGCCACACAATATACGAATGCACAAATGGTACAGGTTTAGAAAGCTCTCAATTAACATCTGTTGAAGTGCTCATAGAACACTAAGTTGAGAGCAGTCGTAAAGTTCAAGTTGCTGAATCAGCTGCGATAAGGGAGACAATCAACGAGTGGGGTCTGCAGGAAAGAATAGTTGAAATGAGCTTTGATACAACTAATGTTAACTCTGGCGTAAAAAAAAATGGTATTATAACCCGTCTTCCAGTTCTACTGAAATGAAACTTGCTACCATTGGCATGCCATCATCACATCGCCGAAATTATATTCAAACACGTTTTTGAAATATATGGCGATAAGTCGAAGTCGAACAATCTCGATTCTTTCAATGAATTCAAAAAAGAATTCAACCAAAATCGGAGCAACCGAAAATTCCGGACCGTTATGGATGATCCGGAGCTGAGGACCTTAACTGAACCATGGAGAGACGGAATCATCGCGTTTTGTAACGACCAGCTGTTGATAAAACAACAACGATCGGATTACGAAGAGCTCCTCGAATTGGTCGTTATGTTTTTGGGTGGATTTCCTCCAAAAGGATTAAGATTCCACAAGGCAGGTAGCCTCAGCCGTGCGAGGTGGATGGGTCGCCAATATATATTTTTAAATCGTGGATGTGCAGTGAAAACTTCGATGATCAGTCTCTTTGGAAGCATTACACAACTTTGGCTCTATTTCTATCGCAATGCTTCATTCGATATTGGTATCGTCTAAGTAGTTCTGCTTCGGCCCTTCGAGTGGTTCTGGAATTTTGGGCAGATCTCCACAACTTTCACGATCAACATTACGCTTTGATTGCCATGAAAGCCTTTCAAAATCATCTATGGTACTTATCGGAATAAAACGTGGCCCTTGCTTTTTTCGATTCAAAAGTAGAAATAGACGAAAAAGTAAAGATGGAAGCTGCTTTAAATGAACCAAAAAAACTGATAAAAAAAAATCCGGAAAACGACGCAAACTCAGCGAAAATAAAGTTCCCGTCAGAGCAACTAACATCAGTGACCATTCGACCCTTTCGGATTTTATTACTGAAGCTTCAAGAGAGCTTTTTTACTGTAATGAACATCTCCACCGATTTTCTCGGTGAAAACCCTGAACATTGGGATTTAAATCAAGATTATCTGAGAGGTTAGTAAATATAACAAATCATCAAGATCAAAGTTATTTTTTGATGATGTGCCATGTTCATGAAAATGTATTCACTGTTACCAACCGAAAGAGAGTGATATACTTTCATAAACATTGTTTCGATTTTGAAGAAAAAAAGTGCTTTAAAATTATTGAAAGTGACGGCGGTTCTTTTCTACTTAACAGCGCAGCAGCGAGTTCAAGCTCTTGGGGTTGTGAATGATGTCGCGGAAAGGACCGTAAAGCTTGTTTCCGACCTCAACAACTCGGTAACCAAGAATCCCGAACAACATGAATATCTACAGCAAGTTGTGGAGTACCACCAGAAAAATGAAGCCGATGAAATATTGAAGTCTGAGCAGCAGCACATCGACTGATAAGGTTTGAATAAATTGTGCGCCAAAGTAAATAAACCCTTGTGAAAAATCATGCTTGTTTCCAAATGACCCCCGTCCGTGAAACATAATTGTTGTACTATACCGGAGACCTGTGTAAAGATTCAACATATCGGCTTTCCTCCATGCTGAGTGAACCCCCACACAACGTGACTGCCTCGCGCAGACAGCAGCAGGCGGTAGCTGGCAGTGCTGCTAGAAAAAAAGAATAATGAGCAGTTCGTTTGGTTAGCAAACAGTAATGGCTAAATAACTTTTTCCACAAGCGTCGGATCGTGTTGCGGTGTTGAAAGAAAAGTTTCCTTGTACAATTTCCTAGGGAGTACATGGGTTGATTTATTTTTTGAGGACAATGGGTGACCTCACCAGATTTTTATTTGAAAAAGTAAGTTTTCCCATAGAAAATCCTATGAAAAATTAAAACCGCTAGCGCTAAAATAAAGTTCCACCGACCGACCTGAAATTTAACACAGTTATTCTTGGGCCCAGAAGGCGCCCGGAAATCATACTGGAACGAGAATTATTTTTTTCAAATATCGGTGTCCCAGCCTATTGGCCATAGAGGTAACTCTAAGACTAGTAGGTCCCGAAGAAAAGTGCTTAACTTTTTGGCTCAGCTCTGGTACTATCTTCGGTCCCAAGCAAATCGATGCACCCCTCGAAACATAGGAAAATCCACGAACCCCTCATTTTATCTGTCAAACTTTCATGGCACATCAAAACAAACATTGTGTAGTACTAGAATTTCGACTAGAATGGGGTACGTTGATCGATTTGCTTGGGAACAATAGGCTAGTCAAGTAGTGAGCCAATTTAAAATCGATAGTTTCGTATTGATTGTTGGTTTGGCTCTGTGGATCTCATTCGTCAGTTGACTTATATCCTACTTTGTTTGCTTCAGTTGGATCAGTTATGATGATCCAGGAACCGCCGGACAATACTACAGGTTCCAAGAATCACTGCTTTCTGAATGCTGTTCAGTTCTCTTCGTAGTTCCAACTCAGCAAGGGAACGTATAAGGGTACGGGTAACAATTCCGGTCGCCGAGATTACTACCGGAACTATACGCACATTCTCCAGGTGCGACATCTGCGAAAATCTCACCGACTAGCTCAACCACCGATTTGTGGAGAACAGTTAACACTCTGTGAGGCAGTCGACAACAACGCACCGTAGTGCTCAAGCGAACAGATGGATTCACGGACAATACCGAAGAAGTAGTGGAGGAATTAGCGAAATGCTATAATAGAAGATCAGCAACCTCTAGTTACTCTCCATCTTTCCAGATGGTTAAGACAGCAGCCGAACGAGAATCCTTGGATCTCTCATCAAACACCGATGAAGACTACAACGTCGATATCACCCTTAACGAGCTCCTGTGGGCCCTTGACAAATGGCGAGGTGCATCGACAGGTCCTGACTTAATTGGGTATCCGTTACTCTAACGTCTTCCTTTGTCTGCGAAAATGACGCTTCTTGAGCTACTCAATAGAATCTGGAACGAGGGTGTGTTTCCCGTTTGCTGGCGAAATGTTGTAGTCGTACCCATTTCAAAACCGCACTGAAACGACTCCGGACCTGATGCCTTCCGTCCAATTAAGCTCACCAGTTGCATGGCGAAGCTGTTCGAGCGGATTCTCAATCGTCGACGTCTTGACAAACGTCAGCATGCCTTTCGTACAGGCCACGGCACTGATACCTATTTTGCCGAGTTGGAAAGATCCTTGGACCTGTCAAAAGCATAAGATACCACCTGGCGACACGGTGCTCTGTGGACAGTAAAATCATGGCGATTACGTGGGCGGATGATGAACTTGCTGCAAAGCTTCTTTTTGGAAAGAACGTTCCAGGTGTCCGTATGAGTAGAAGTACCACAGGGTTCCGTCCTATCAGTGATGCTGTTCCTCGTCGCAATGCAGCCTATCTTCCGGGTGATACCAAGAGGAGTCGACACTCTCTTGTACGCAAACGACATTCTTCTCATCGTACGAGGGGCTAAAAATGAAGGCTTACATCGTAAACTGCAGGCCGCCATCAAAACTGTCGGCAAGTGGACGAAAAGCATTGGTTTCACCATATCAGCTACAAAGTCGTACACCTTTTATTGCAGTCCGAATTCAAGTCGAGAACCTGAGCGTAAAATCGTAATACACGGAATATCCATCCCGAATACAAACCGTTTGAGAGTCCTGGGTGTAACCCTCGACCGCATTCTGAGCTTCAAACCTCATTGTAAAATGGCTACTGCAGGTGAGCTCGGCCCTAGTGACCGCGAAATTGATGTATGGAATTGGAGTAGTTAGGCGAGGAGGACCGGTAACCCTGCAGAAACTCACCCCAGCATACAATAAAATGGAACGGTTTGCTTCCGGAGCCTTCTTCACTAGCCCGATACGATCGATCATGGCTGAAGCGGGCACCTTACCGTTCGAACTGCTAGCAGCACAATAGATTGCGCGAATTGAAATTCGGATACTAGCGAAGAATCAGAACAACAACAGCCTCCCTCTCATTCAACTAGCATCGGATCGCCTCAATGAGCTGACAAACTCAGCGCTCCCTGTGAAGACTACGAGAGTCAACGACAAGAGAACGACATTGACACAACAAGCTTACGAGATGCGCTAGGAAACTCTGAGGAGCAAACCACCAATTTGCTGATTTTTTTACGGCAAACTGGGCAGTACCGAACAATTTGAAGGATGTAAAGAAAAGAAAAAGAAGCAGCCGAAACCCGGTGTAGAGGCAAGAAGGTGAAGCAGTTAACGGAGCAAGGAAGGAAGGAAGAATGTAACATGTAACAGGATGAAGGTGAACTAAGCTGGAGAAAATTGATACGGTCATGTAATGACGAACACAAAGCAGGTAGCGGATGAAAGATTGAGGAGAAACAACGTGAATTGTGCATTGAAGTAGAAGAAAAAGCAGAAGATGAAGAGAAGATTTTGGATTACATTGTGAAAATTGTTAGTTGGGCGAAGTATCAGATGAAGGCGGAACGAAAAACGACGCTGAAGAAGAGGAATAAGATCAAGAAGATCAAGCTAAAAATAGCTAAATGAAGAAGAATTGGGAAGAACATTTATTGACATGTGCGGGTGTAGAAGACGAACCAGAAGAATATTCAGAGAAACAAGAAGATTTGGATTCAAGGCGAAACAAGAAAATTACAAAGGAGGTGTGAAGAAAAACAAGCAAAGAGGACACGAGGAAAAGATTAAGAGAACGCAGAAGAAGCGAATCGGAACCGGAATTGGATGCAGCAGTGCAGAACGAAAACATGGCGGATAACAAGAAACGGACGAAGGCTACGGAAAAAAACAAAGATGATGAAGAAAGAAGATGAAGAAAAGATATAAGAAGGAATTTCACTTTGAGAAGAAGAAGTGAAAGAGATGAAATGTAATGATCAACGATGAACCCAGAAGGAGAGGAAACGAAACGTTATTTGAAATAAAAGTGTTTTTTTCTCTTTTATTAAAAGGGAGCCTAATGCGTTTATGTGCACACCGCTGTTGATTTTTTTAACATCTGCGTAGACCTGTGTTTAACTTTTCCCGCTTAAATATTGAAGGCAGGTTAAATGTTGCCATTTTTCCTGTTTTATGGATGTATGAATCAATCATTCCGAACAGCGGCCGAATATTTTTGGCACATTGATAATGGCACAGAAAACAGATCCTGCGTAAAATAAAATAAAAATATCCCCTCCCATGAATTCCGATCGCGCGGTTGGAAACCAATAAAATTTGTTTTCCCTTTTATCATTGCCCTATCCATAATTTATTCCGCTCACCTCGCTCGGGTCCGGGGATTCCTTCCGGTTCGGCAAGTGGCAATGGCGGAAAATCAATTTTGAACCGAGATGCTCGTAAAATTTTCCACAAACAGATTTTCATTGTCACCACACAAATCTGCCAACGACAGCCGGGAATCCCAGTAGCCAGGGGCAACAGCAGCAGAGGAGCTACTTTGGTGGACACAATAAAAATACCATCTTTCGATTAGAATTTTATGTGCACATCCGATCTCACATATACGTGCCAGCAATATGTTGGCAGAGCACGAGAGAGAAAGCGAGAATACAAGACAGCGAATGGCCAACAACAATGTGAAATAAAAAGCTTATCCCATGTGTTCGGATTTTGTTCCTTGCCAACACGGGCAGGCAGCAGGAGTCGTGCTTTCTACACCTCGTCCCTCCCAAGGCCAAACCCTTCAAGCCGGCGACCACTTTCAATGAATATTTATGAAAATGGTACGAGCAGTTTATATAATATTGAAATTCAACACGGTACTGCTGCAGTGTTATTACTGACTGTTAACAGCGACGTACGCAGGACCAAAAGTGCACGACGACGACGACGACGGTCTTTGTCGGATTCGCTGGGCTGGCTGGCTGGCTGGCTAGCGAATAGCTGTCGACGTATCACATCCGGATAGGGTCGTTCGAGAATAATTTTTCTTCCGTTGTTGAGGCTGGAGCTCATTGAAATTAAATTCCACTCGATCCTGCCTGAGGAATTTTGTTTACAATGTGGAACCGTTGCTTGCATGAAGCTAGGGCAACCCAATTAAACTAACCGGTCGATCTGCCCTATTGCCATCCTGTTTGTGCCATTTTCTCATGTGTGAAGGTAGGGTAGGGCACTGCTTCGTCGCAATCACCCATTTTCGTTCTATCGAGCAGAAAACATTATTAATATCGGTGAAAAAACAAAGCATATTCATCCGTAGCGATGAAAATTCTAGTGGCATTTCAAATCGTAGGACGAATTTGGAATCAAGATTTTTAACAATATCTCATGGAACGGATAAATATTCATCTATAGTAGAATCATTAATTTTTTGTGTGCAGGTTGTGTTTAGGAAGACGAAAATTAGATCAAATACCCTATGTTGGATGTTATACCATGGACACCGTGGCGAGTGATGCAGTATCATGCTGAACAGATATTTTGTGTTGCCAATATCCTTTCTGCAAGCTGCACTATTGGGTAATCTGTTTACCCTACATCAGAGTAACGAACTCTTTCGAGCTAGAACTTTCCCGTTTCGCGTTTCCACCGGCAGGGACGAAAAGTCGAAGACAAATATTGGCCTCTGCTGCAGTTGCAATTCGGTGCTTGCTTGCACTTACCTTTTCTAATTTCTGTTGATATCAGCTTCTGATGACTTCGACGATGAAGCTTGTCTTTCAAAATCTAGTTTAGAAATCACCATTATGTGTAGTAGTCAGGGTTGCCAACAGTTTTGACGTTGGACTACATCTGTGATTTCTATATGGGGGTACACTTTGTGAAAATCGAAAATGGAACATATAACGAAATAATGAAAGATTTTGAATGTTAATAACTCAGCTGCCCCTGGACCAATTTAAATTATTTTAGCACCAGAAATATTTCTACGCATCGATATTGCTATCCATGCTTTTGATTATTGATTTTCGACAAGAAACTATTGAAAAAGTGGTAAAGGTCAAGCATTGCCCATAAGCGTCGAAATAACTAACAAATCCACCAATAACGTACATGCATATGCTGCTTCCCCAACACTGTCATCAGAGAGTCGTTAGTAGACGAAACAAGCCGAAGTGGCATTTGCCTCCGATCTTCGGGCGTGTGCGAATAGGGCGATGCAATTGCGTAACATTTTGCACACTCATCGCCATATTCAGAACCACACGCCCCCAACGACCACACAAAATGCTCTTCAGAGTTGTAATCTTGTAACCAAACTTGGCAGCAGGGGTGCAAGTGATTTTGATCGATTCTCTTCCTCGACTTTCTGTTTCGTTAATAATTCGACGACAAATACATTTATTGATACGTTTGTGGTTCTGAATGATAGAAAAGCATAGTATAAATAGTGCGAAATAGGTTAGTGAAGCCATGGTCATCAAAAGAGGATATCGATGAAGAGAATAGACTTCACCCCTCTGCTTCTAATCCCCTTAATTTTTGTCGTCGTCATAGCAATGAAAACTAGCATCGCTCTGCTTTTGGTTCTTGGATTAAACTTGCTGGTGTCAATTCTGCTGTTCGACAATTTCGAAGGACCACCGAAAAACAAGTAATTACACTATTTTCAGTCAGTTACACTATCTAAAAGTCCAATTGTTCGATTAACGATTAATCGTAAAGATTTTCCCTGCTATTTGATTAAATATTTACCGAATTTTCAATTATTTGAACGCGTAATCGACATCCCTTCTTATTTCTACTCGTTTGATTTAGCGCAGTAAAGAAAATAAATAAAAGTACTAATTTATCTGAACAGGCAAAGAGAAGAACCATGACGTGAACCAGGATCATAAATTTGCCGAAAAAAGTGTTAAGCGTCTTTCTGTTAAAGATTAAGATTAACCAACTTGTTGAGAGAAGGAGTTTAACGAGAAAAACTAAAAAGGGGAGGAGCTTTAGCTGGGTGGACACTGATATTCTGCGGCCTTCCAACCTGTCGCAGATACCAGTCCACCAGCAGCAGACGGGCCTAGGTTCTTGCGAGTGCCCAATCATGGAACCGAAGGATATGGGATTGTCCGGTCCGATTTGCTGATCCAGCTGCCTATACGTCATCAGCATCTTCCATCGGCCCTTTTCAGGACCACTAAGATTTTTCAAAAGATTTTAATTTCTGAACATGTCCCAACTAAAAATTTATATCAAAAGGTTTTTTCAGAGTCATACTAAAGAGTATAAGCAGAGAGAACCCGCTCAAATTTCTATTCCTACCTAGGGGAAGTACAACTTGATCTAATTATTATTATTATTAATTATTATTTTAATTTTTAGTATAAATATTAATGATATTAACTGTCAAACGGACAGCTTCAAAGCAAAAAAATAACAGTGTAACTTTAACACATACACTCAATGACGTTTCACCGTTGTTGTTGGATTTCGACTTCGACTTTTCATGATAAAAACGGTACTGGACGTTCCCCCAGCAGCAAATTTTACCAGTTGCAGGCTCATGGCAAATCGAGTGTAATACGACCACGGAACCATCACTCTGGGACTCCGTTTACAGGGGACGCGTAGTCAGTCGATTCCCGTTCCATCGGAGGACAGCACATTGGTTCGCAGACGATGAAGAATTCGTGGAAATTAATGGCTATTTTCTGGGACAGAAGTGCGACCGATTATTTGCACTGAGATCAGCTAACAAATAATGCCGAATTGTTTAGAACAAGGAGCGGATTTTGGTGGCGGTGGCCAGCAAGATCATCAAAGAATGACTTGCATCTGGTGTGAAATCCATTTTTTATTAAACGAATGTCAAATGTACACTTCAAACCAAAAATAGTCAAAAACAAAAAAACAACTGTCAGACTAAGTATAAGATTCACAAATATTACACATATTAAAATATTTAATATTTCCACCATCGATATTGATGCTGATACTTGGACCTGCCCTTCCCCTAGATTCCTACACGAAACACAACTTTGTTAACTTTGACAAAAAGCTATGTTAACTGTCATAATATAAATCCTGCAAAATGCGTGTCCCGTTACCATGAAGCGAGCTTGTTCACAGCAGCGCAATGCATTTTGCCGGTTAGGACTGTTAATAAATATTGCGCCTCCAGATTTGAATTCAAACATGAAAATTTAAAGTGTAAGCATCTCAATCATATAATTCTAAATATGTTGAAAACTGGATAAAACTTGATGAATTCTAAAATAAGGCCGGAAAAAATATCAAGTTTTTCTTTTGTAACCCCTCCTTCAAAATTTTGGAATATCACCAAGGGGGAAATAAAATAAAACCTTCAGTGTATATTTATTTTTCGCAAATTTATTTAAGTATGGATACTCGCTTTGCTAGATTTAATTATGTTGTTGTTGTCGTTGTTGTTGTTGTTGTTGTTGTTGTATCACCTTGTTCGTTTAAAGAATTTTCACATAAATTGGTATACTTGACCAGTACGGCATGACAGGTCCTTGAAATCGGATCAGCCGGCTTCAGTTGTTGAAAACGGATTTTATCGAACATCATTCCTAATCTTGTTTGGCAACTCACCAGGTAAGCCACCTTCAATCTGATCGATCTCTCTTGTTCGTTGCGCACATCTTCGTCTTGTCCCAGTCGAATCACTACAAAGAACCATTTTCAGTGGGTCGTTATCCGACATTATTACGAAGTGCCCAGCCCACCGTAGTGCCAGATTTTTGCATTTGATCTACATTTCTTACAAACCTTCTGCAATGATACTTAATGATTCACTTCTTTTCTACAGTGATTCAACAATTTCCGAGCAAAATTCAATCTTTTCAAAATTGATTTAAAATTTTTTAGAAGTGAGACCAAATTAGAAACGATTCAGAAAATTCCTAACTGAGGTGACACTTTTCGAAGCAGATTCAAAACTGTATCTTAACTTTTTTGAAGTGAGTTCAAACTTTCGAATAAGTCATCAATATTTTTCTAACTGAGTCTTAACTTTTCTGTTATGTTATTCAATTCTTTTTAAATTTGTTATATGCGACAGTACCCGTGTACTGAATGGGAATTGTGGGTTTGAATCCCACCGGTACCCTTAGATTTTTTCGCAAATTTTCTCGCACGCACGTCTCTTGCCGATGATATGTGCTAACCTCTCAGTATCTTCTAACTGTCGCATATAACAAATAAAAATTGACTTTCAGTCGCTAACCTAAATCGATTCTTTTTAAAGTTGAAAAACTTTCCTGAAGTGATTCAACATACTCCAAATCCAATCTTTAAAGAATTGGTTTGGCATTTTCTGAAGTGAGGCAACTTTAGCTGATTAATCCTTTTCCTAAATGAATCCAAGGTTTCCTGCATTGATTCAACTTTTTCCGAACTGAAACCAAACTAGTCAGAACGGGTTTGATATTTTCCTAAGTGAGCTCCAGATTTTTTTTTACTGCTTTGGCATTTGGCAAGGACACAATCTCGCTTAGTTTAAGTGTAGAAAGTTTTCCGAAGTGAAACGACAATTTTTTTAGCTTAAATTTTCCAAATGGTGTCCAACCTTTTCTGAAGTGGTTCAAAAGCTTCCTTAGGGTGTCTAAACTTTTCTGTTGAGTGATTGAATTATATTGAATGTTAGTCTGAGCTTTCCTGAAGTGATTTACCTAACTTTTAACGTAGATTCCGCTCCCTTAGATCCCTTCCTCGTTCTTGTGAGATTCACATCCTTTGAAAATTAGGCTGAGATTTTTTTTTCGTGTGTTCATACCTGATGGTAGATTTTTTTTAAAGCAAGCACAATTGTTGAGAAAACTGAGTTTACATCCACAAAAGTGCGTATTTTTATAGAAAATTTGGGGTTCTTGATCAGCCAAGTTGGATTTTGGCTCCGTCGTTTGCAAAACAGGCTGTATAGACTTTTGTGAGTTCATACGTTATGGTAGATTTTTTTGAAGCCAGGTTGGATTTCGGTTCAATCTTTTGAAATTTGTGCTTGGATTTTATAGAATGGAACTTGCTGAATACCGGAAGGACGAACCTGGTTATTATCCACAAAAGAAGGTATTTTCATAAAAAATTAATTTTTCTGTTTTTCCGAACTGAATTTTAGCTTCTATCTTCTATAGGCTTGTATTTTAATAGAAGTTGCTGAATCCATACGTCAGGATTGAATTTCTTAAATTTTTGAGAATACCGAGTTTAAATTAACAAAAGCACGTATTTTCATAAACACTTTGATACGTGATGATACATTTTTTTAAGTATGCACATTTTTTTAGAAAACTGGGTTAAAATTCTCAAAAGTACGTATTTTTATAGAAATTTGGGTTTCTGGTTCAGCCACGTTGAATTTCAGCTCCTTCGTTTGAAAAATAGGAGTGAATTTTACCGCATTGCTGAATCCATCCGTATTTTCATAGAAATTTGGTTTTTCGGTTCTGCCAAATTGCATTTTGGCTCATATCTTTGAAAAATAGGCTTGTATTTTTTAGAATGGACTTTGCTGAATTCATACGTGAAGGTTTAACCAGGTTTGTGATTCGAAAAGGTTTTTTTTTGTTTTCCTTTTCTGCTAAGTTGGATTTTTGAAAGTTATGCCTAGATTTTATAGAATTGACCTTGCTGAATTCATAGGTGATGATAATTTTTTTAAGCACACCCAAAGCCAGGTTTAATTGACAAAACTACGTATTTTTTTTTTTAAATTTGGCTCCTTTCATTGAATTTTACGTTTGGATTATGTTGAATAGACCTTCCTGAATCCATACGTCTAGTTAGATTTTTTGAAGCACGAACAATTGTTGAGAAAACTGAGTTATATTTAGATAGGGAGTAAGTATCGAAAACAAAACGTTTTCTTTCATAAGAACTGTTACGTTTGTGGTATTCCGCTTGATGGTTTATCCGGAATTTATCAATACCCAAAAATCTATTGCTTTGATCCTATTCATCTACATTATTACCAATATTCTTCCTTGAAAGGATACAACAACTTATGCGTGAAATGTCTTGTTGATAACTCGAGTGTTACACATAATAAAGTCAACATTTGTGGCATTAGTGTCGAAAATCACGGCTTCAAAGAAGTATAAGGCTAAAGCGGAGGCTAAGACAAAATGTTAGCGTTTGAAATATACGGTTTAAATATAATGTAAAACGAATTTTAAATGTTTTTTTGGTTTATTTTTTACCCCCCCCCCCCCCCTCGACTGGTGCGAGCATCGAGTGACAAAAGAAAAACTTGTGATTTGTTCCGGCCTAATAGATGATTTAAAACTTTAACTGTTAGACTGGATGGGTCCATAAAACTGGCAGCATTCTGTGTAATCTGGAATGTTGGCATCACTGATCACAGTCATCGGTTAGTAAAGGCCTTAGATTTTAAGCGTTCTCGGCTGATACTCACCACGTCTCACTGGCGTACATAGTTACGTAAAAAAATTAAGGAGGAGGGGGAAAAGTTTCCGTAATCATTAAACTGGTTAAAATACATTACCAACTTCAAATACATTGGGTAGAGCAAAAATGCTAACGAGTTGAGTGAATCAGGAATCACAAGATTTCCTGTTGATTGAGCACTCATCAACAGAAGAAAGCGATACTGCATCGATGGTAGCACTCATTGCTAAGAACAGCCAATTATTGCTTTTTTCCAGTGCTTTCTATCTAAAAACTCATCCTTTCCTCTTTTTTTTATAACACACTAGCACCTTCGTTCTGGAACTGCAGTTTCTCCGTTTGTGAATTTTGTGAAAGGGATGATGACAATGCGACGACACAAAATCACACTTCACATAGGGAGTGTACCATCACAGCAAACGAGCATAGTTTGTGAGCATTGAAGGACCGTATTTTTTATGTTATGATAGAACTAGATGGTGACAGATTCCCCTTGAAGGGTGCTGCAAAAATTATATGTACTGTGGTTTTTGTAAAATGGTAAATTTAGAGCTGACGTATGAGCGACCCACGCAGCCTCAAATCCATGCGCTCCTTTTAAAGAATGCTCATCGTAAAACTTAAAAATTCATCTTTTTCGAGTATTGGATTTTCATATTAACTCGCTTCGATGTTTTACGTCCAGGGTTCAGTCTTTGAACTTGACCTGCTTGAGGGAATTTAAAGTTGTATCATCTTTCGATGAGCGTAAAAAGCTTTACGATCGAAAGCTAAAACTAGCCCTAATGAAGATTCCAACCCCTTGATCCTAACGTTGGCGATGATAAAACTGTAGTCAGCTATTTTTCTTGAAAACTGAAAAAGTCGACATAACAACTAATTGCTCAAGATCTGTAAAACTACCCCTCTAAAGTGTCAGGGGCTACTCTTATTGGAGCAGCCATAAAGATACCGAAACTTAAATAAAACAAATTCCAAAAAAGTGTTCAAAACTCAAATATCTCAAAATTTCCTTGATCAACTTTTTAATTTTCTTATAAACTAGCTTATGACAAATGCAGCCCCGTAACGTGGCTAGATCACCTTTTCGTGGTACGTTACGGGATGTAAGATCTACCATCGATTCCCCTAACTACTCCAAACTTGGAGAACAGGATTTTTCAGTAATCAAAGGAACACGTCTTAGTCTTGTTACTTTTTATGCCTTGTTGATAGTGACAAGACTCGGCTTTGTTCACTGAGGATGATCTTGAAACTAGGAAAATATTAATTAGTTACTCTTCACCTATGTGATTCCTAATCTTCTATTCATTGTTCCCTACACACTACCAAAAAAGCACTAACTAGGGCAACAAGATTCATCTTAGCCCTTGTTACTTTCTATGACTTGTTGATAGTTACAAGGGCCGGCTTTGTCCACCGAGGATGATCTTGAAATAAGTCAAACATGAGTTAGTTAGTCTTCATCTATGTTATTCCTTATCTTCCATTCCGTTTCAAAAACTACAGCCGTGTCTAGCCAAAACATCCCGAACTGGAACATTGGGTTATCTACCTCGAGCCCGAACGGAATCGTATAGCTCAGATCTGACTTCACGACGCCCAGCACATGAACCAAATAATGTGATCTGCGACACCTTAGGGATGATCAAATATAACCATCGTGCCAAACTCCCTTCACTCCATTTATTTTGCACTTTTCGACAAATGTTTGAACTTTTTGTTAGTATTTTTTTTTTCAGGGTAACCGTTCCCTTTAAAAAACGGCTCAAATATTGTTTTTTTGAGTTCAATGTGCAGTCTGTTGTAGTCTAAATACATATCTGTCATGGATATCAAAATTATTTTAGAAGAATTAAATGGTAGATAACCCTATTTTGCTGTTTTATTTAAGCATTCCACTTACAACCCAACTTCATTACTTCATTCTTTTTAACGTTTTATCATTGCTGTTGATTTCCGTTTGTTTCCGGGTAGATGACCTCGATCGTGTGTGATATGTTTTTGTTCGGTGAATTTAGCCTTTGCTCATTTTGAAACATAATTCGGAATTCCAAAATGCATGTTCCGTGAAGTTCATTTTTCGTAAGTTTACTTTTTTAAGCTGGATCCATTTTGATTTTGATAATAACCAATAGAAAAATATTGAAAATAATTACCAAAAACCAACGAAAATGTGAAGGCTTTGCAGATGGGAACATATCTTACGTAAAGATCTAACCAAAATAATGTACATCGCGTTAAAGTAGAACTTAGGCCGTTCGCAATGCTGTTGTATTGTATATGGACTGTTTCAGCTTGAAACTAGAACACAAACGCACTCCTCGCAATGCTGAGTTGCAGTTTCATTATTGGAGTACTAGTTTGGACCATATTTGCAACTGCTCGACTATTCTGTTTTATTTATGAGCCGGTTTGAAACACGAATGGAACTCTGTTTCAAATGTCTATAGATAAATATGTCGGAAGGGAAGTAAAGCCGTTGGTCCCCGGTTAATGACTTGATGAGTTGATAATTAGGGTCCAAGTATGGAGGCAGCTTCCACCCCCACACCCCTGGCGTCAGTAGCATTGGTGCTCAGCACGGAAAACAAGATTGACAGAAAACAAACCAAAAGGAAAAAAAAATACAAATAGATGAGAAAGAAGTGGCAGACATCACTGTAAAGTTAATGGAATGTATTAAAAGAAAAAAAATCCTGTATTTGATTATGGTAAATACATGAGACAAAAAAAAAAAACGGTAAATTTTTTTTCTTGATTCTGAAAAATTGCTTTTGTTTGACAATATTTTCTGTGTGGTGCAATAATTTCGTGGATAGCCTTTAGTTCCCCCTGACTCTCGGTTCCAGCATTGTACGCATATTTGTAGGGCATCATATCTTTTGTTGTCCTAGTTGATCTTCGTAATAGTTCGACATAATGTTACGTGTAATTTCCGACAAACGTATCTTCACTAGAAGTGCTGCCATTTGCGTCTTCCGAGAACCAATGTTCATCACCCTGATAAGGCTCCTGGGATAGCTGTTATCCTCTCGTCTAGAGCTACTCTGACATTACTCTGTACTATCTCCAAAATGTCTGACGACTTGTTCTCTGATGCCTTTGGAAGTGTGTTTCGATGAATTACATCACGGCCTCAATCCCGGTGACGTTACCAAAGACACTGATTGCTCCCAGCAACAGTCTTAGCATTCCTTATGTGAGATTAAAATGTTGTTTTTCATCAACCTGTCGAAGCTTATGAAAATATTAATTGACTCATCGTAGCAGGCAAATTGCTATCAAACCCACTGGACTTTTCTATGTGTAACGTTTCAAAACATTTGGCCTCACACACAGTTTACATGAGTCCATGATTTATCTCTTCCCTGCAAAGGTAACGCCTCTTCTTCAGCGCCTTCTCAACCGGTGACGGCGATATAACGAAGCATCTCTTTCATCAAATTGATGCCATTATTGTCGTCTATATCCAGCATCAGCACAACCAAGACGGCGACGATGTCAACACTAACGATGACGCCGAGTCCAACACAACGATGAGCATGTCATCGGAGGGCTTCGTTATGGTTGGCTTTACGCGAGGTACTTGAGAATTCTGAAAATATGTGTGGATACATGAAGCGGATAATACAACAAACCAATGAGTACTGGGTGACGCATGCGGGGGGTAGCATTGTAGAATGCTTAGGTGTTTTGCTCACTCGTTCTCCTTTTTTTTATTTCGACCGTTAAATGTAACGGGGCGGCACATTACGCCGTTAGAGTCGTCAGACACACATGTGGTCTTTGATAGTATTCTAACAGAGCTAACAAAAATTATTTGAAGATATTATTTGACGCCTCGAGAAAAGTTGTAGGAAATGTCAAAACAAGGATCTTTGCTCCAGAAGTAAACATCCTATGTCCAGTATTTTCAGGGTTATAGAGCATTTTTATGATAACTCCCTTATATTTAGTTTTTCGATCATTACTTTTTAGTGATTCATTTTTTCAGCTCTCAATTATCAGAACCACATTAAGACACGCTTTTGCCTAAAGCTGTAAGTCGCTATAATTATTCTCTGAAGAGTTACAGCACATTTTTGATGTTTTTTTTTTATTATTTTAATTCGCTTAGTGGAGACACAAAAACTTCCCATCAGCTTAGGTCAAGTACTATAAAGTTGTAAAGATTTGGTTTGTCATCTTCCACCCATATTTGAGCCTTATGTGTTCATTTTTCATATATTTTATATATATTTCAGTGTTTTATACAAAACTTTTCTGTTTTTAATTTTTCAAACATAAGGGAAATGGCTCCAATATTGGCGTACGGATCTAAAGTTTTCTTTTCTTCAATTTATCTTAGAACAAAGTGTCATCTGGCAATACAAATGGATATTTTTGGTTGCTAGTGAAAAAAG
Source organism: Ochlerotatus camptorhynchus (assembly GCF_037179485.1). NCBI lineage: Eukaryota > Metazoa > Arthropoda > Insecta > Diptera > Culicidae > Ochlerotatus > Ochlerotatus camptorhynchus. The sequence goes on from NW_027041084.1 coordinate 327,979, forward strand.
GGGGAAAAACGAGGGGGCGAGTCTATCTAAGATGCAGGAAATTTATTGCTTTGCTGTTGTGAAATAGTGTCAGGTTTTGAACGCTTGTAACTTTGTCATTTATAGTTGAATTTATAATCCAAATACGCCAATCGATAGGATATTACTTAACAAATCTGCTTAAATAAATACTTTTCCAATTTTTAATCAAAATTTTATTACTGTTTTCATGAACTAATCGTTTTCCCCAAACCCAGTCATCATAAACGAATACCATTTGGTTGCACATCATTCCGCTTGAACCTGAAAATATATAAAACAGCGCTGCTTTCCTGACTCTGCTTCGGACGGCGTGGCACTAGGTCCTGCAGCAAGCAGGACCAAGTCAGCGACTAAAGGTGGATCACGGCGTGACCATGACCACCACAATGAGGAATGAGACGCCCTCCCCCTTTAACAACAACCCAAAAAAGACATGGACTTTGACGATCACTTTTTTCCGGGAAATAAATTTTAAGCAAACTACAATTAGGGGCTGTTCATTAACTACGTAGACAGTTTTTTTTGTATTCTTAACCCCCCCTCTCCCCCTGCGTAGACAACTGTCCATGCAACTTTTTTTAATTTGTATGGGCTGTGGATAATTGCCAACACCCCCCCCCCCCTTAAACTCTGTCTACGTAGTTTATGAACAGCCCCTTATAATTAAAAATAATTTTTTACACGCAGAGCCAAAATTAAAAACAAAATGCCAAGAGGAAACATACATTCGATGAATTACCAACAACAGACTGTAAAACATTTTTTTTTACTTTAAATGATCTTTATACCGCACCACCGGCGTGGTAAGCGTGATTACCTCTCACCCCAGCAGGCCTGGGTTCAATACCAGTCGGCGCCGCCGGGATGTTCTGAGGCATAACATCTCTGATCACGCCCTCCTTCGAAAAGGAAGTAAAGCCGTTGGTCCCCGGTTCATGAGTTGATGGGTCGATAGGTAGGGTCCAGGTGTGGGACCTGCCTTCCTGGCGTCGGTAGCATTGGTGCTCAACACGGAAAACAAGATCGACGGAAAACAAATCAAGGAAAAAAAAAGATCTTTATTTCTTGTGTTTGTGTGGTTTACATGTATGAATTTTCAAGTGACACAAATGCGTCTTTTCAACTTTAGTACATTTGAGATGTTAATTATTATTTACAGTTCCTAGTCCTATCAGGCCTGTTTTAAAGTATGACCACCTTGGTGGGATAAGAGATGAACTAGCCTATGGCTAAAAATCTCTTAAATAATGATAAAAAAAAACCTTGGTGGGATTGGTTTGATTTGCATTGGAAAAAGGAGACTACTTATAACTACTATTTACAACTACAACAAACCTACAACTTCAATATACACCTAATCTACTATATACAAATTGTTTATCAAGGCATGTTCTGATAAGTTACATTTTTGTGCAAATTTAGTTTTAATTTCGTTAATTCGGGAATCTATTTTGGCCATACTTGCCTCTTCGTGTAAAATTGTTATTCTAATGTCGAAAGGACGATCAAGAACCATCCTCAGCACTCTATTCTGAGCGACCTGAATTTTGTTCCTGTGAGTCTGTGCACATGATTCCCACACCGGAGCTGCATAGAGGATCACAGGTGCTATTATTTGTTTGTAAAAAGCCAGTTTGTTCACCCTTGAGAGGCGGGATCTGCGGCAAATCAGCGGATACAGACACCTAACCAAGACAGAACACTTGACTACTGTTTTCTCTACATGCGAACGGAAGAGGAGCTTTTCATCGAACAACATCCCGAGATAGGTTACTTCGGCGGACCACTCAACCCTTGTGCCATCCATGATTACAGTACAAGAGGGAGCCGGTTTTAGTTCGGGTGATTTCCGATGGAGGAACATGATTGTTTGTGTTTTCGAGGCATTGATTTTGATTTTCCACGTGGTGGCATAATCAGACATCGTTGGAGCTTGTTTGTTATTTCGCGAGGCATCCTACCCTTGACGGTTATTGCGGTATCATCTGCGAACAGGAAGAACACGCAACCGTCTTCGAGGGGAGGAATGTCGGAAGTGTAGATGCTGTAAAGCAAAGGGCCCAACAGACTTTCTTGCGGAACTGCTGCTGGGATGGAGAATGTGTTCGAAAGGCAGCCATTCAACGATACCTTAAATGACCTTTGCTGGAGGTAGTTACGGGTGATTTTAACAAGTTGCAAAGGAAAGTTGAAGTTACAAAGCTTGTATACAAGCCCATTGTGCCAGACATTGTCAAACGCTTTCTCAACGCCTAACAATGCCATGGCTGTAGACTAGACTGATGCAAAATTTGAAATTTTCGCTCCACAGTGCTTAAACGGTTCCAAATTGGGTCCTGCTTAGCCTCCCAAAATTTGAACTACACACTTAGAAAAATACATGTAAATTAATACGAGTGTCAATTTTGACATATATATGAGTCATAACAGACGCGAAATATAACTAAATCAAACGAACTTTTCACCGAACAACGAACTTTTCAGTCTCGGAGCACTTAATATTACATGACATGTTTGTTTACGTCTTATCTTTTATGTCAAAGATGGATTCTGTCACGGGTAGAATTAGTTATTTCTAAGTGTGTACTTTAGTAAGAAACTGACTTGGCACAAACCATTTCAAGTTTATATGGGAATTAGGTACTATGGGAAAATTTATGTTTTTGTTCATATCTATCTAACAATTCACCACATCACTATGCTTTTGAGAATGATAGCAGTGATTGTAGGAAATCTCAGCTACAACTTTGTTGAAAACTACTTTTCAATCAAATCTAAGGAACAAAAGTTATTAATGATTCAAGTCACTGATGTATTATTAATATGCTCATTCAACTGTTCAGCAGGCAACATTGGTGTTTCTGGTGCAAAGAATAGAGCACATTTATCATGGCTACTATGTTACACTGCAGAATCCAGTGTTGCCCACAAAACAGCTGCTTGATCATGCCATAAGATTATCAATCTCTTAAACAATTAATAACAATTTAATTTGACATTTGGCTGAAAAACGAAATTGCGCAAAGTTGTAGCTTGGAAAATTTGTTGTAAGAATAGTTATAGAAATTTTCGAAAATGGGTAGAAGACAATGAACAAAAAGTTTGGTTTTCCCATAGTAATTTCTATATAAACTTTGAATAGTTTGTGTCAAGTCAGTATCTTGCCAAATGAGTTTAAATTTTGGGAGGCTAATCAGGACCTGATTTGAAACCGTTTCAGCACTGTGGAGCGAAAATTTCAAATTTTGCATCCAGTCTACTGTAGACTTGAATACAGCCTTGTTACTTCGGATGTTATTCATCACCCGTACTAGCTGATGATTTGTGGAGTGCCCCTTCCTGGACCCGAACTGTTCCGGAAGGAGAATGTTATTTTCCTCGACAAACTTGAGCAAACGATTGAGAATAAGTTTCTGATTGGTCTGTAGCTTGAAGCTAGCGTTGGGTCCTTCCCGGGTTTGCGGATAGGTATGATTTTCGCTGTCTTCCAGATACTTGGAAAGTAGTGCAGTTCCAAGCATCTGTTGAAGACAGCAGCTAGCAGAGAGTGAACCTTCATGCTGAGATTTTTCAACACTAGGTTGAAAATTCCGTCAAACCCGGAGGCCTTGATGTTTTTGGTGCATTCAGCGCTGAGCAAATCTGTTCCACTGTGATTCTCCGGAGGGATAGCACAAGGGGAGGAATCAAGGTTGATTACGCATTGCTCAACCTGAACTTTGAGCGGACTTTGGATGTTGGAGCCAAGCATGTGCGATTTGGCAATATGCTCACCAATCGCATTTGCTTTCTCCTGAGGGGTGATTATGAGCCGATCGTCATCATTTTCATCTTTGAGTGGTGGAATGGGTTTAGGGTGCGTCTTTAAGACCTTGGCAACTTTCCAGAATGGTCTGGAGCGGTCGTCCAGATTCTGGACAAGCCACCCGAAACTTTCGTTCCGGAGTGAGACCATTCTGGAAGCAATCTCCTTGTTCAGATCGGCCATTTCACGTTTCCTCGCTAGATCTCCAGTCCTCTGAAACTGGCGTCTACGAACATTTCTCAGGCGAATCGAGAGTTGGGTGTGGGAATCAATAGCAATAAACCTACCCCTCACAGGAATTCGTCGGACGCACGCCTCGTCAGCCACGGTTATGGCTTGGTGGAGTCCTTCCAACGCTCGGTCGATGTCCTCCACGGAGTCAAGCGGCGGGTTGTCGATGATGTGCCTGTCTACCACGCGTCCAAACTGAGCCCAGTTTACGCGATGGTAGTCCTTGCGCAGGCTTGGAGCAGGAGCTACGTTGTATCCCAGTTCAGCCACCACCGGTTGATGGTCGGAGCTGAGTTCGTTTAAGGCTACCGGCTTGGACAAGCCGGTATTTGAAAAAAAACAGGTCTAGCGTCGATGGGTTGCCTGCCGGTGAGATGAATGTTGGCTCGTCCGAGAACCAAACGGAGTACAGCCCATGCTGCGAATGGTCGAACAGCAGATGACCATTCTGGTTCTGCTGGTAGTTCCGCCATGCCTCATGGCGAGCATTCAGATCTCCTCCAACAACGAAGCGGGAACCGGTACGGGTGATGGTGGACAGGTCCTTCTTAAATTTAGCCGCTAGTCCACTGCTGCCGGCACACTGTCGAGGGCAGTAGACGGCGTTGAACTGCACGTATCCAGTCGACGACTCCACCTCCACACCAAGGGCCTCGATGATAGAGGTGCGGATATGGGACAGAGTGTGGTATTTTATTCCTTTCTTGACGACGACCGCAACACCACCCCCCCTGGAGATGGTGCGATCAAGCCGAATAATGTTGTGCTCAGGCAACCAGAAGCTGTCGCCGGACTTTAGATGGGTCTCGGTTAGAAGGCCCACGTCGATGCTGTGCTTGCGGAGGAAGTCGGAAAGCTCAATCTCTTTTGCTCTTAAGGAGCAAGCATTCCAGGTGACGATAGTTAGCGGTTTAGACGCCATACTGGATGATGAACTTACCGAGCACCTGGATCTGTTCGGGTTTATTGCGGCACTTACGAAGAGCACCGGACATGTTGACGAAAATTTCCATCAGTTCATCCGCTGAGAACAGATCGGGGTTGTTGTTTTGCGCTGTTGGTTGTCACCAGAATCCAGAGGGGATGGAGAGATTTGGCCAGCAGAATCACCGGAAGCTTCTTGAGGGGGGGCGGGTTGCACCCGCGAATTCGCTTGCCTTTGCTGGGGAGCACGAAGAGGCGGAAAATCCTCCGTCCTGAATGCTGGGGTTTTGTCCTTCTTGCGTCCTGGTTGATTGTTGCTTGACGCCTGCTTTCGGATGCGTTTGAAGTCCTCGCGTTTGGAGCACTGTCTGTCGGAACCTTGATATGCACCACCACAGTTAGCGCATTTTATCGCCACGGCTCCATCCACAGGGCAGTTGGAAATGGCGTGTTCTTGAGCACAGTTGCTGCAGCGTGGCTTGATGTTGCAGTTGCGGGTCCCGTGTCCAAAATTGAGGCACCTCATACACTGCGTTACGTCACGATGGCCGCCACGGTATGGCTCCCACCGTACGATGATGGAGTAGATCGATCGGATGGCTTGTAGCGCATTGAGCGTCACCGTCCCTTTCTGGAAGTGCACCAGGAAAAGACAATCCGGGTACGTCTTCACGTTTTCATCTCTCCTTGTCATTCGAAAGACAGCGATTGGGGCAAGCTTGTACCGGTTGATTTCAGCTTCGACCATCTTGGGGTCGAAGTTTGGTAGACCCCTGATGACTACCTAGAAGGGCTTCTCACCGGGGATGTCGTGCGTGAAGAATTCCGCCTTGGTATCCTTCAGATATTTCACGGCCACCTCGTACTCCGTTTTCGTACGGAGCATCACCTTGGTGCCGATCCTGCCGAGCTTAAACTCAGCTGCAACGCCCAGCGATGAGAGATCGCCAATCAGTGTGTTGAGTGGTACTTGCTTCACCACCAGTGGAGGAAGCTTGACTTTCGCCGCACTCGGGCCGGCAGAATTCTCGGTTTCGACGGCGTCGCCGAAATCACCGATGTCGCTGGCGTTCGTCGCGATAACATCGTCACGTCCGCTCGTACCATCGGACTATCCTTGATTCTTCTTTCTCATTTTCGTCTGCTTCACCGGGACTGGTTTGGTATTCCCAACATCGGTGAGAAGAGTAGCGTACCTATTTGAGGTAGGTACCGAGCTACCCTCACCACTGTTCTTCTTCTCCGCTTGGTCACGAAGTCTGCTCCGGGAGCGCTGTCTTCCCATCACGCTATGCGACCGACACTACTGACGACGCGACGTGCAGTATATCTGCGAACGTTTGTAACAAACTATAGGTTTATCGAACAACTCGACAGAGCCCTGGGTTCAATCCCAGTCGGCGCCGCCTGGATGTTCTGAGGCATAGCATCTCTGATCACTCCTTCCTTCGGGAAGTAAACCCGTTGGTCCCCGGTTCATGAGTTTGATGGGTCGATAGGTAGGGTCCAGGTGTGGGAGCTGCATCCCTGGCGTCGGTAGCATTGGTGATCAGCACGAAAACAAGATCGACGGAAAACTAATCAAAATAAAGAACTCGACAGAGCGAGCAAAGACCGAACTGTACTCCTTGACGTGCAAGCAGAGAATGCGTTTTTTCTGACTGTAAAAAATATCTGGTACCTCTATATATGCAATTAGATTAACATCCAAAGTCCATCCTTTTTCCATATTCTGCACAAAAGAAACGTTCTGTCCCGCCCCATTCATAATAATAAGTATAATAGTCAAAAATGCATGACAAACATCAATTTTGCGTGGTTCTACGTCATACTGCGGTCGTGTCGTGAGGCTTTCAACCAGAGTTCACCTCTCTACGTTCGAATGGTGAAGAATGTTCTTGCAAACAAATTTTCTGAAGACATTTTATGACTAAAATGAAAAGGTCAGACTGACCCAACTGAGAAATGTAAGATTCTATAACAGATTTGCATGAAAAAAAAAAAATGCAGTATTTGAAATATTTCGCGACATGAACAAATTCTGTAATGTGGTAGCCGGAAGGGTTTTTAAATAATTTTGAAATTTTTAGTTAGTTTATTTTTCGAACAAAGCTTGTTTCCCCATATGCATTGCGTCTAGAAAAACGTCGTGAAAGTGCGGCAGTTCATTACATTTGTGGTATGAAACATATGTAGAATATGTAATAAATCCAACCTTACATTGGATGTAAGATACATTTGTTTTGGCTGTAGGAAAAAAGTTCCACATTTTGACTTTTTAGACCACAGTGTATTGAGGGATTCCGAGAAGAACCAAGAAAAACGTGTATGGAATTACGTTCGTTGGATTAGAAACAAGCATTCATGGCAACACGACATGCCGACGACGACGACGACGACGACGATGGCAGCAAAACTGCGTTAAACGGAACAGCAATGTTGACAATGATGAAAGCGTCCCATGTGAACGCAGACACATTTCCACAGCAGCCGAACAATGGGAATACATACTGCAGGATTTTTTTTTTTCAAATTGGATGATCAATGGGCTGCTTGTTGTTGTCGTTGACCTTGATGATTTACTAACCAGCCCCCTCGATGGCATAACGTTAGTTAGCTTGTTAGTTGATTCGGGTATGGCAATGTGCTAGTCTTCTAGCGGATGACATAACCAATTGGATATCCGGTTGATTGGCTTTTGCAAAAATGGCTCGGATGAAGTCATCGCTCTGCATCCTTATAGAAGATTCAAATTAGACACCAGATACCACATGCACAATAGTGAGCCTCCTAGGCTCGACTTCATTCAATCTGATAAGCATTCATCAGGTTCTTGAACATTCTCTGCCCACCCGGTCAAGTTGTATTCAATTCTGTTCGAGCACATCAGATACAAGTTCCATCCTGGTTCAATTATTCCCTTCGTTTGTCAATGGGAATGGGCGGGCGGGTATCAAGGGGAAATGGTTATCTTTCGAGAAATCAGTCCGGCAAATGACAGTTTACGGACGTCATGGACACCAGAAGATAATTGAATCATGTATTCTATGTTCTCTATGCATTGCTTCTTGCAGGTAGTTCATGTGAGGATGAATTATGTGTCGATGTACTGAACCACTTTCGGCTTAGAGGTATGAGCACAAGAAGAGAATTTTCAATTCATACACTCGATGACGATTGTCACTCAAGGTTAGATTTCCGTTGTACAATCTTGACAGGGTCAATCGAGTCAGGTCAGACTATTGTCAGAATGTTCTATTTCAATTGGACTATATTGGAGTACTTTGTAGGCACATGAAAATCAGCAGTATGTTGCTCGATTTCAGTATTTCAGCAAGATAATCACTATTAGAGTTAAAACAGCAGAAAAGGTAATCTTCCATTTAGTTTAATTCTTTAGTGGGAATGACACTGATGAAGACTGCACATTGTAGTCGAAATACGTATCTGTCATGGATACCAACATTAATTAAGTGGAATTGAATGGAAGATAACCTTTTTGCTGTTTTATTTAAGCATTCCGCTAGCAACCCAATTTCAATTCTTCACTATTGGAGTTGATCCAAAATAGTAATTAAGGATGCAAAACTATCATTTTATTTAACTATTTAGTCAGCAATTCATTCAATAATTTTCATAAATCAAAAATATATACAATGAATTTTCTTATGTAAGTATTTTGTACACACAAATTGTTTCAGTCAAAATATTGACGTTTCAACTTAGAAGTATCCCCAAAATCTTTATTCTATTGCGAAAATATTTATTACAATAAGGTTCAAGCAAAAGTTTTGATTTTAACTTAAAAATTGATTAACTGCCAAAATCTTCTTCATCGGAAGATTTTTACCCATGTCTGGGTAGTTTCAGAATAGCGTAAGTATACAAAAAGAGAAGTGTGCAAAACTCGAAATAGGGAAGCGTGTTCAACCAAATTTAAAAGTAAAAGTAATCCCCGAATCAAATTTTAACAGTTTGTAATGTGAAGCCCGCGTATTTCTGCACTCGTGGAATGTTGAATCCTTCACCGGTTTGGCGCTGCATTATTCGAAGAAATTGACCAATCTGTGAGGTAATCTGGTCCTAGTTAAGGAAGTGGTCACCAGCAAGCATGTATAGATGCATTGGAAGAACAAAGAAGAAACTGCTCTACTGATATAAACTCAAAGTGACCAAGTCTAACCAAACCAGCCCTGAGCTAGAACTGTACGTGGCCCTATTTTTTTTTCCTTGATTTGTTTTCCATCGATCTTGTTTTCTGTGCTGAGCACCAATGCACGAACCACCAGGAAGGCAGCTCCCACACCTGGACCCTACCTATCGACCCATCAACTCATGAAATGGGGTCCAACGGCTCCGAAGGAAGTCGTGATCAGAGATGTAATGCCTCAGAACATCTCGGCGGCGCCGATTGGGATTGAACGCAGCCCTGCTGGGGTGAGAGGAAATCACGCTTACCACTACACCACCAGTGCCGCTGTACGTTGCCCTATGACATTTTTACGTTCAATTTGACACTGACTATTAAATATAGGGTGTCCCTGAAAGTATAAGTTTATTATTGGAATAAAACAACGTTATGTTAATGAACTCCTCCCCTTGGCTAGTTTTTGCACCTTGCTGTTGGTGGGCGGGCTTAATTTTATGCTTTATAGTGGAGTGTTGGAGACGGTAGGTTTATGGCCGGCGTTGCTGGCTCATGCCGCGGTAGAATGGCGCCGTAAGCAGGCAATGGGGATTACTAAGCTTCCCCTCTCTGATAAACCACTGCATGAGAGAACCAAAGATCTAGTCTAGCAGTGATAGTATCACACTTGTTACTTCTTTAATTGAAAGCCGCGTCGTAGTACGCTTACGTATAGGCACTGACGTTGGGTGTCATACTGGCGGGTTTTGCTGCAAATCACTCTTATTTTATTTATTTTTACGCAGATAGATTTATTTGGGTTTGCAAGGGAATTATACTATTGAAATATTTCAGAAAGTGTCCAACGGTGCTCCTTCTACTTGCGTGACAAGCTTTCATTGTTGTTTTCATTGAAGTATTACTCAGGAAACAATGTTAAACATCATTTTTGTACATGGTATTGTAACTAATCTTATATGTGCATCATTTTGATTTGGGATAAGTGTTTGAACTATGGCTCGGGATTGCCACTGTGGTGTGCTTCTATTGTGACATACCCATATGTATTTTTGTGGTGTGACATAGTGGAAACGTGAGAGCGTAATTGGAGCTCAAATCCTCCTTTGGCATGGATGTATTTCACTTGCTCCATCAGCTCAACCGCTTCTTCCACAGTGTCCACGCTGTCAAGGTAATCATCGACATAATGGTTATCGGTAATTGCCTTCGCTGCTCGTGGATACTCTTCTGCGAACTCCTCAGCATTCCTGTTCTTTACAAACTGCGCTATGCACGGAGAGCAGGATGCACCGAAGATGGCCACATCCATGACGTATACTTGCGGTGGATCTTCCGGGCGATCTCTCCATAAAAATCTCAAGAACTGTCTATCTGCTGCTCGAATCATGATTTGATGAAACATTTCCCGCAGATCTCCACCGATTGCTATATTTCTCTCGCGGAATCTGATCAGAACGGCAATGAGCGCAACCATCAAATCCGGACCTTTCAACAAAAGATCGTTGAAACTCAAGCCCTCTACTGTTCTGCCGCATCCCAAATTAAACGAATCTTGTTCGGCTTTTTGGAATTTTGAACCACTCCAAGTGGCAAATACCATGTTTGTCGCTTGTCCACGGATTCCATCTCTGACTTCGATGCTCGATGTGCGTAGCCTTTCTCGATGTAGCTCTGAACTAATTCCTTCACCTTGGCGTACAAGTCCGGGCTCCGCAGCAAACGCTTTTCCAAGCATTTCAAACGGCGGAGTGCAAGCGGATAGGAGTCAGGAAGGTTATGTTCATCCTCCTTCCACAGAAGTCCAACTTCAAACCCTGTTGAAACGCGAACAGTTGTTCTCTCAAGGACATCAGCAGCTCTCTTGTTGTCTTCCGATTCAGGTTTTGTAGAGATACAGGACTCATCAATTTTAAAGAATTGCTTCATCATGCCGTGCAGCGTTGCGTTATCTGGAACTTGTTTTGCCCGGTCCACGTGGAAATTAAGGTGTTCTATGCCTTCCGATTCTGAATGCTGACCGTAGATGCTCCAACCAAGTCTGGTTTTAGCGGCTATGAGTCCTCCATAACCTCCTTCCCGTATCTTCAACACGCTGATCAATTTCATGTTATCGACCCCAGTGATGCTCCTTGGTCTGACATCCGAGTAAATAGCTTGTTATCGACAGGTCCTTGAGGTATGGATGTACACGACAGATTTCCGCGTAGTTCAACGGATCCGCTCGGTAGCTTGAGTTGTTTTACCGTTCGTATGTTCATCAATGAATATTGTTGCTTCATACTTGTTCCGGAAACCATCAACTGGATCCGCTGCGACTTTTCTTCGAACCTCGTAACGTCACCTGCCCAGCAGAGATGCAGTGGATCTTCTGGACCTTTTACTCCAAGCAGTTCAGCTACCTCAGCTTCCATTATCGTCGAAGTTGATCCGTCGTCTAGAAATGCGAACAGTTTTACCTTTTTACCGTTTGCGTAGAGTGTAATCGGTAGGTAACGAAGAAGAGAACATGCTTTCAGAAAATGGTGGTTCTGGTGTGTAATGTTACTCTCATTGAGCTTTGGATGTACTAGGCTGACTGTTACCTGTAGCTGCGGAGTGTAGCAATGAGTTGTGACGTAACTGGCAATTCTCGAATCTGCATTCTCGCTTGGAGCGACACGGCCAAGATTTGTGCGGCACTAAACATATACGACACAGACCTTTCTCATGGACTGATCTCCATCGACTATCAACGTCCAACCGTTTGAACGAAACACAATCTGCAATCCGATGACCAACTTAGCTACAAAAGGAACACGTCTTTACTGGTGTATGTTCCGCAGAATCTTGTGATGGTTTCGTGACATGTTCTTTGATGTCCTGGTTCTTGCTTGACTCCGTGTGGTGAATAAACAGTTTCTCCTTCGGTACCTTGTCACGATTGTTCTTTTCCGGTTTCTTACTAATAGCATAACCCGGATCTACATGCATGGTAACATCACTAGCCATTGCCACCAATCGTGACATCACTGAAGGTTCCTAGATTCACTTCTAGCATTCCAATCTTATAGCTTGCCCACTCCATCTTAAAGTTTGATGGTAGCCTTTCCACCAACTCGTAAAGCAGCATAGGATTCGATTTTGAACAGCCATTCCATATCTGATCAACGTTTTTAAGTCGTCCGCCTTCGGAGAAGACACATTCCGTAACTGTCTCAGCAGTGCGTTGATGATGACTTCTGGTCGCCCATACAACCGCTGTAAAGTCGCCATAACATGAGGAACTGACTCCGGAATCAGTAAGCGACTACGCACAGTCTCTAAGGCGTGTCCTCTCAAACATCGCTGCAGACGGGCTAAGTTTTCCGCATCACTGTATCCGCATACTTCCGTAGAGTTCCGGAATGAGCTGTAGAATATTGGCCAGTCTTGAGGATCACCAACAAAGACCGGCAAATCTCGTGGTATCACCTGTCGTGCAGCAATTTGCACTGCATTTGGTCCAAAGGCGATTTGATCATTGTTCTGCCCGACCTATATGGAGCTGCTGTCGAAACTGATACACGTGGAACGCTCGTATTCAATGTTGAATATGGCTGCTCATATCCAGGAGGTGCTACTCCTGCCCCTTGAGGTTGAGCATAATAAAACGTACGAGGAATCGTACCAGAATACGTCATTGGCATAGTTACTGACGACGGACTGATCGTTGGGAAACTGCATATAGGCGGAATATCAAGCCACGGCGGTGGTACTGATGCTATCGAACGAGCTTTGGGACGTACACGGCTATCCCATGGTCCTGGAACGGATGCCATAGTTACCGGCATATTGTACGCAGCCTGATTAGGCCCCGACGGTGGCTCTAATGGCACCGGATCATACTCGAGGAAGGTATGATATTGCGACGATTCCAGCCCCGGCGGCGGCTGTGAAACCAAAGAAATATTTAACGGTGGATTACGGTATGCGGTGTTAATCGTCGGAGCTGTCGATACGAGACCTATTCCATCAACATGGTACGCCATCTGTTCTGGTATCGTAAATCGCCTTGATGCTGACGATACAGTCACAACGGTTGGAATGGATATTGGTGGTATTACCAACGGAGCACTGACAACAGCGCCCAATACAGGTGCTGGTACGTGTACATGGGCTGACGGAGTGGACACTCTGGTGATTGGAATGGACATAGGCGGTAGCAGTGGCATGGACATAGTAGTAGCACCCATGATTGAAATAGCTGGCTGTACTATCGACGAAGTGATTGCAACCGCACTTGAAACTGGTATTGGCTGTAGCACTGACACTGATGAGACCGTGGTGACGTTGCCCGACGTAGTCACAATAGGCACAACTGGCGCTGACTTAACAATCGCGACGACGTTAGAAACAGGCTGTTCAGGTCTCGGTGGTGCTACTGGCACAAATGTTAACGACGAGCAATTTCCCATCGACCTAGTTGCCACAACTAGATTTGACATGGCAGAATTCTTCTTCGGAGTACTGCTCACTGAGGCTGCTGCAGGATCTTGAGCACTAGGATCAGTACTGGCCGAAGTAGACTGTTGCGGGTTGTTGTTGGACGACGAGGCAGCAGTCTTATTATTAGCTCCTTCTGTCTGTCCTTCCTTTTGCACCCACTTCTCCGCATTCTTCTGGAATACTCGTAAACTCACCCTGCTCTTCCTACTAGCTGCCTCGCTAGTTGCATCATCATCGTCGGCCAGGTCTGCTTGAAGCAACTGGAATCGCTTTTGTATCAGTTCCTGTTCTGCCTGAAATCTCATTTGACGGAATCTTTCAGCCTCGTCGATCTGCTGCATCCTATTGTCTTCTTCTAGCTTCTGCAGATTGAGTGCTAGCTTCGCCGATCTACGGCTACTACGGGAACTTCTGCTTGATCGTCTCGACGGTACAGATATCAGATATGGAATCGTTCACACCTGCGCATGAGTAGTGAACGAACTGATCGCACCGATCACACTGGACGAGATTATCTGCGGATTCTGGTTGATCACACATAATACACTGCCTCATAGTTATGTCCACGGCTCTATTCGAGGTGTTTTGGGGTTCTCCCATCGTGCCCGGGTGAAATTACTTATTTCAAATCCGGCAAAGAAATTAAATCTTTGAAGAATGTTGCGGCTGTTGAATTACACCGAATTTTTCTAGCTGTCCAAAAACAGCTTCAAAGCTGTAAATTTATTTCTCGTTATCGCTAGAACTAAACAATAATAATTTGAGACTTACATTTCAGTGTTGTATACGGTAATTCTACTGGATATAATGTTTTAACTAGCACTAGCACCGCAGCTCCAGCTTGATACACAATAAAAAAAACAACGTTATGTTAATGAACTCAAATTTTCGTTTCATATATATGTTCTCTATAGTATTCTTTTTCAATTGGATTAAAATAATCCGCAGTTCCTTTAGCCGTATGTCAAAGAGCCAACTTTTGATACGACGCTGCCCAAGAGCTTCCGCACAGATTCCTTGGCGATAATTTTAACCACTTTTGTCCAGTCTTTTTCAAATTCTTCGATTGAATTCGCTGTCTTAAAGTGTTTTCGTAGATATCCCTTGGAAAAGGCCCAAGATTGACTGGGCCTCCGGACAATTCGGAGGATTCATCTCTTTTGGCACGTATTGCACATTGTTTGCTTTTTACCAAGATACCGTGTTTTTTGAGAAGTCCATTGACACTAAAATTTCATCATGTTGACGGATCATGGGCCGCAGACGCTCCCGAACGTAAATTTCAGTGTTCATCGTCTTCTGCATCACAAATGGCTTTGACAACTTGCCACACTCATGAACTTCTTACCAAATTTTTCGGTAAAAATTTACTTATCGGCATAGTCAACTTCCTGATCATCTCCCGGCAGCGTCTTGTAGTCTAATTTAAAGTTAATTTAAAGACGTATGTTTCATCGTCAATGATAACACGCCAATTTTCCACACAGTAACTTAATAAACAAATACCATTAACGAACGATAAACCAAATTGCCGAACTTTTCCAAAAATGGTTTGAATTGACGGATGCGGTTTGTTTCTGACTCCGTTTCGACTTCTTGAACGTTTTTAGCCCGTTTCTTACCTTGGCACGTTGGATGTCACTCTTCGATGTTTTCAGTTTTTTTGCCAAACCTCGAACGGCACTTTTCTTATTTACGAAAGCTTGGTGATCTTCTGGACCACTTTACGGATGTTGAGATAATCCCACTAACCACAACATCACCGGTGCGGCTATGCTGATAAGTTTGTTTGATAACCGTCCATCAAGGTGTAATCGTC
Source organism: Ochlerotatus camptorhynchus (assembly GCF_037179485.1). Classification (NCBI taxonomy): domain Eukaryota; kingdom Metazoa; phylum Arthropoda; class Insecta; order Diptera; family Culicidae; genus Ochlerotatus; species Ochlerotatus camptorhynchus. The sequence goes on from NW_027041084.1 coordinate 343,390, forward strand.
AAGTTAACGTTGTAGATGGGATTTCAGCAAAGAACGGACTTGATAGCTGGTGTTAATTGGCGTTGACCGCGACTCCGTAGTTCTTTACTACTATTGAGCTTTCTGGCGTTTGTTACACGCACAGTTGCGTAATCCCATTTCAAGTGCAAAGTTTGTCATCCTCACCTTTGCTCTAGCCAATTTTTGTTATAAAAAATTATTTTTTTCAGTATTAAATTATATTCTTTTAGATTTTTCAAAAGTGATTAAAATTAAATAAAAAAGATTAGATATCAATCCAAAATATTTATAATAGAACAAAAATGCTTATGATGGCTGTGCTTTCGCCGGCTGATCTAAGGAAGCACTTATTGAATTTTATTAATTTCATTGTATGGTTCTACATTTTAGATGATTTTATTCTCAGGGCTGTTAGCGAGTCACTTTTTAGTGACTTAGTCACTTTTTTCAAGCCAGTCACTAAAAAGTCTCCTTTTTTAAGGCCAAGTCACTAAAGTCACTTCTTCTTGTAGTCACTATTTCCAACTTTTTTAACCGTTAATTTATTTCAAGATTCATCATTCTTTACTTTGTGACATTTAATGGTCTTTTTTCTATCTACAGGGTGTCCACTCATTTTTATATAATAAAATTATCTGAATTTTCCAGGTTTTTCCAGAATTTTAACGAATAAATTCCAGGCTTACATAAGAAAGTTTTTTTAAATGCGTTAAAAATATGCTTATTTTTTGGTAGGTCAAAAACAACAGTAAGTAACCCAAATGGTTTTAAGACATGGCAATCAGTTTTAAAGAAACAACTCTATAATCTAATCCATTGAATGCTCGAATTTAACACTTACTTAATTTCTCACTTTAATAAAGTTAAAAAAAAAACTTACTTAATTTGAGTAAGTCTAAGATCTAAAAATATCAATGTCTTGAAGTTTCGTATTCCATGTACAAGTTGATATTCCAATTTTTAAGCAGTTCTAAGCACCTCAGAAACGTTAGTTCTAGGGATCTTTGGGAAATTTCAGATCTTAAGAGAAGTTCCCGTAATTTAAGTCCATACTTTCGGAGCAGTTTAAAGATCTATAATCGTAACCGTAATGTAATGTGCTGAAAAAAAATCGAGAACCCTTCAGATGTTCCGAGAATTTCAATGAAGTACAGAGATCTTCAAAGAATTTATCACAAATATATGAGGAACTTCGCAGAAGTCCAGAGAATTTCAAAGAAATTTAAAGATGTTTATGGGAATTCCATTTATTTCCGAGCAGAACCAAAGTCTTCAATAGAATTGAGAGCTTTAGTGAAGCTTCGAGAACATCAAGACAGATCAGAGAATCAAAGGGCAGTTCAAGTAGTATTTTTGATTAGAGAACATCAACGAAGTTCCATTAATTAAAAAAATGCGAGAATTTTCGGTAAGCAGCAAAATCTTCAATAAATTCCGGAGAACTTATAATAAATTTAGATATTTTTCGATAGTTTCATGATATTCAGCGGAGCTCCGATTACTTCGAGGACGATCAGATAGCTACATAATAATCCCATTAACTTAAGCAAATTTGCAGCAACTTACATGGTGTTCCGTGGAGTTATGGGGTATTCCAAAAATTCTATGAGTGATACGAAACCGTTAGAAGCGTCAGGGAATTATGAATATATATCAAAAAATTTAGAGGCGAATCAATTAATTTCAGTAAAGTTGCGGGTTCTTAAAAATACTGACAAATTAAGGGCAGTCTAGAGAACTTTAAAGAAATTAAGTAATCGTTTCGGAAGCTTTAATAACATCGGGAAAGTCTAGAATACTGAAGAAGTTTTAAATTAGAGGCCATAATTTAAGGGAAGTTTCATGAACTTCAGAAAAATCTTGAGAACTTTAATTAATAGCATAAAACTTTATTAATTATTTCGTTCTAATTTCATGAAAATTGCGGTAGCACAAAAGTTCCTGAAATTTAGAAAAACTTCGAAGGACAGTGGTCTTCAGCAACATTTCGAGAACTTCATAAAAATATATGGAACTTAAACCGCGAACTTCAGAATTTTTTTTTTGAACATAAGCTCAATCCGGGAGCATTTGAAAGAAGTTTAGTAAGCTCCGAAAATTGGAAGAATTTCAGGGGGAGGTCAGCTCAATTATTTGAAAGATTTGAAATTTAATGCAGTTCCCAGATTTTCAGATAAATTCAGAGACGTCAAAAAGTTAATTAAGGTCTTCACATAAGTTCAGAAGTTCACTGCCCAACAATAATAGCTGAATAAGCAATGTTTTAGCTGAAGAAGCACATTTTTGCCTGAATAAGCTCATATTAAGCTTTCAATGTTTGTTGGATAAAGCTAAACATTTTTAGGACGGTTCAATTAAATTCAGCGCAGTACAACAAGCTTCATGAAAACTGCAAAAACTTAAGAGAAGTTTTGAGAATTTCAGAAAAGAAAAGAGAACCTCAGAGCAATTCCGTCAACATTAGAGAAGTCACATAAATTTTAAAGAAGTTTAGAGAATTTCAGTGAATTGATGCACCTTTAGAAGAGATCCATGATCGTTAGAAAGATTGAGGAAACTTTAGGAAGTCCTACAGGAAAGTTTCAGAATTTGATGACACGTATTGTGAGCATCAGGTAAGTTTCTCAAACTACAAAAAGAACTTCAAGGCAGTTTCATTAGCTTCAGGAAAAATTTGGGAACTTTCAAGTAGTTCTGAGGTCCTCAGAATAGTCCATTCCATATTCAACGGAGATTTCCATTGAAATATTCCTCATAATTTTGATGAATCTTTCCTACGAATTCATTTTTTTTTAGTTTTCCTCGGAATTACCTTGATATACTCCACAATAAGAAACCCTTCGGAAAGATTCTCCGAATATTCATTGCGTTATTCGATTGGTTGGATCGTATCATTGAAAGGAGATTCTTAAATTCCCGTTGAATGTCTCTGCTTACGGGTCCACCCCTCCGTTTTGGCCCTTCATACAGCGAAAATGGGAATTCAGATCGGTAGATCAAATTGATCTTGCTATTAAGTGGAGCTGCATACAAGACAAGTTTTTCGAAGAGATGGTGGCTACCTTACATGAATACATACATACATTTCATTACAGTCGGAGTCGGAGTCGGAGTTGGTACTTTTTCGTCGACTCTGACTCCGACTCCGTTTGCTCAAAAATGCATCCGGCTCTGACTCCGACTCCGCGACTCCGACTCTACTCCTGGATGAAATTACAGAACCAGCACTTTCAAAAACTTACGTATTGAGGCGTTAAGATGTTTCCATAATGGAAAAAAAATCACGTGCGATTGCTACTAAGGAATAAGCTTTCATCTTGTCAGTTCATTTCATTCAGTTTATCAACCATGCGAGAATACATAGAGCAAGGCATTAGTTCTGGTTCCACAATTCTTCATTTGCTCTATAAACTATGTACTAGTAGGTACCGTAGTCCGGGGGCAAATTGATCACCGGGATGAAACTGATCATAATGAGTTTCAATTTTAGTTGTTTAGTTTAGTTTAGTTAGTTCGGTAGAATATATCAAGTAAAATTTTGATAGTATTTACCAAAAAAGTAGGATTTACTGCATAAATTCAAATTTTATTTAACTGACGTTCAATTGCATTCAATACCATCAATGCCATACCAAATGGTCATGGGGTTGCAAAGATTGTTGTCATTAACTTGAAAGATATATTTTCCATTAACTTAGTGTCAATGATTCTGAATTATTTGCATAAATAACGGTATATGTTTTCAATATTGAAAAATGAATGGTTTTCTGTGAAATTTACATTGATTTTTATAGAAATTGTCATCATTTAGGTGCAGCTACAGTTATTTGTACAACATCACATTTAAGATAAGACATAATCAACAATAGTACGTCACAATACTCGGTTTGCGGCTGCCGCTCTCCATCCTCGGTCATGCCCAATGCTCGCTAGATCACGCTCTACTTGGTCCGACAATCGTGCTCTCTGCGCTCCACGCCTTCTTGTGCCAACCGGATCAGTAGCGAACACCAACTTTGCAGGGTTGTTGTCCGGCATTCTTGCAACGTGCCCTGCCCACCGCATCCTTCCGGCTTTGGCCACCTTCTGGATGCTAGGTTCGCAGTAGAGTGCAGCGTGGTTCATTCTTCGCCGCCAGTCTCGTTTCCATAGAGGACCACCAGTCTTATTAGCGTTCTGTACATGGTACATTTGGTGCGGGGGTGAATCTTTTTTGACCGTAGTAACTTCTGGAGCCCGTAGTAGGCACGACTTCCACTGATGATGCACCGTCGTATTTCACGAAAATTCCTCCACTACCTCGAAAGTATTCCCGTCTATCGTGACATTACTTCCTAGACGAATCCTGTCATGTTCGGTTCCGTCTACTAGCATGTACTTTGTTTTTGACGCACTCACCACCAGTCCGACCTTTGCTGCTTCGTGTTTCAGGCGGGTGTATAGTTCTGCCACCGTTCCAAATGTTCTTGCGATAATGTCCATGTCGTCCGCAAAGCACACAAATTGACCGGATTTCGTGAAAATCGTACCCGGCTCGTCGCATTACACCTTCTAGAGCGATGTTGAAGAGTAGGCATGAGAGTCCGTCACCTTGTCGCAGTCCTTGTTCACCCGAAACCCTTACGCAGTTTTGCACACCGTCCATCGTTGCTTTGATCAGTCTGATCAGCTTCCCAGGAAAGCCGTTCTCGTCCATGATTTTCCATAGCTCTGTGCGGTCGATACTGTCGTATGCCACCTTAAAGTCGATGAACAAATGATGCGTTGGGACCTGGTATTCACGGCCTTTCTGGAGGATTTGCCGTACGGTGAAGATCTGGTCCGTTGTCGATCGGCTGTCAATGAAGCCAGCTTGATAACTTCCCACGAACTCGGTCATTTTAGGTGATAGACTACGGAAGATGATCTGGGATAGCACCTTGTAGGCGGCATTCAAAATGGTTATCGATCTGAAGTTCTCACATTCCAAATGGTCGCCTTTCTTGTGAATGGGGCAGATTACCCCCTCCTTCCACTCCTCCGGTAGCTGTTCTGTTTCCCAGATCCTGACTATCATCCGGTGTAGACAGGTGGCCAACTTTTCTGGGCCCATCTTGATGAGTTTGGCTGCGATACCATCCTTACAAGCTGCTTTGTTGTGTTTGAGCTGCTGAATGGAGTCCTTAACTTCCTTCAGCGTGGGAGTTGGGTCAGTTCTGTCCTCTGCTGCACTGACGTAGTCGTTTCCTCCATTGCGCTGGTCTCCCGTGCTTACGTTCTCCTCGCCATTCAGGTGCGCATCGAAGTGCTGCTTCCACCTTTCAATCACCTCACGTCCGTCCGTCAAAAGGCTCCCGTCCTTATCCTTACACATTTCGGCTCGCGGCACGAAGCCGTTGCGGGATGCGTTGAGCTTCTGGTAGAACTTCCGTGTTTCTTGGGAACGGCACAGCAGTTCCATTTCCTCGCACTCCGCTTCTTCCAGGTGACGTTTTTTTTCTCCCGAAAGATGCGGGTCTGCTGTTTCCGCTTCTGTTTATACCGTTCCACGTTTTGTCGGGTTCCATGCTGCAGCATTACCGCCCGCGCTGCGTTCTTCTCCTACAAAATCGCTCTGCACTCCTCTTCGAACCATTCATTCCGTCGACTTCTTTCCACGTACCCGATGGTGCTCTCGGCTGCGTCGGTGATGGCTGCTTTTACTGTACTCCAGCAGTCCTCTAGAGGGGGTACATCGAGCTCGTCCTCCTCTGGCAACGCTGCCTCGAGATTCTGCGCGTATGCTAAGGCGACATCCGGTTGCTTCAGTCGCTCTAGGTTGTACCGTGCCGGGCGTCAGTACCGTACATTGTTGATGACGGAAAGTTTTGGGCGCAGTTTGACCATCACCAGGTAGTGGACAGAGTCAATGTTAGCGCCACGATAGGTCCTGACGTCGACAATGTCGGAGAAGTGCCGTCCATTAATCAGAACGTGGTCGATTTGCGATACTGTCTGCTGTGGTGATCTCCAGGTGTAACGATAAGGCGGGCTGTGTTGGAAAAAGGTGCTACGTATGGCCATGTTCTTGGAGGCGGTGAAATCGATGAGTCGTAGGCCGTTCCCGTTCGTCAGCTGGTGGGCGCTGAACTTTCCAATGGTCGGTCCAAACTCCCTCTTCTGGCCTACCTGTGCGTTTAGGTCTCCTATCTAGACGTCGTGGCTAGGGCAGCGATCGTACTCGCGGTCGAGCTGCGCGTAAAATTCGTCCTTGTCATCATCAGTGCTTCCGGAGTGAGGGCTGTGCACGTTGACTATTCTAAAGCTGAAGAATCGGCCCTTGATTCTCAACCTGCACATTCTTTCGTCGATCGGCCACCAACCGATCACGCGCTTCTGCATTTCGCCCATCACGATGAAAGCTGTGCCCAACTCGCGTGTGTTGCCGCAACTCTGGTAGATGGTACGATTACCTCTAAACGTTTGCACCATGGTCCTGTCCAACACACCTCCTGCAGCGCAACGATGCCGAATCCGTGGTACTTCAGTAGATTGGTGAGTATTCGGGTGCTCCCGATGAAATTGAGAGATCGACACTTCCACGTGCCGAGTTTCCAATCGCAAGTCCTATGTCGTCGCTGGGGTCTTTGCCGTTGGTTCGTATTCCTCTGTTGCTTTTTTTACGGCTGGCTCGCAGGATCTGACACCAACCTCCTAACTTTCCGGAGGACCAGGGTGCACAGTTGTGCTTAGATTCCTTCACTGGCACTCGGACGTAGATCAGCCGCCCCTAACATGGGAACAGACGCTGTTGTGAGCCGCTCCTCCTGGAGAACAGACGCTCAGGCTTGCCGAAGCAAACCCCCCCTTCCCTGTCAGCCTATGACCAAAGTTCCCACCGGGGTTGGTTACCCGATCTTCCCTAAGGTTGCTCACAGTTCCCGGCCGGTACCACGGGGAGGCAGGGATAGGAGTTGCTGGGAAGAGGCTAGTGATCTCAATGGGATCGGTACATACATTGTAGCTATACATTTATTTAATTTCTGCTGAACATTCACATGGATTTTTGCATCCGACTTGGATTTAGGGAACAGTTAGTATAAATCTATCATCTGAAGGGTTGATTAATTTCACCCAACATCGATATTTTCAAATTTGAGAGTTTGAAAATGTCGTCACAATAAACAAAACACTCAATATGCTAAGTATCCATGCAAAACGTTGAATACCTCATAGCAACTGATTTCAATACCATTTGTTTTTCAATTTCGTTTATTGTAGACATTCATTTCAATACTTACATTATTATGTGATCAATTCGCCCCCGGATTACGGTACTACCAATGTTAGAATCAGTCTATTTTTCCAGAGAACTTGCATATACAGACACCATGCTTATACGAGAGCGTACTGCAGAGAGGAAAAGGATATCATTTGTTTCGTGGAGGAAATCCAGATTTATTGCTACTTCTTCCTAGAGCCTCGCGAATGAAGCTTACTGTGTACAATACAATATTGCTTGTGCTTTAGGAGATGCTGTGTACATGATGCAATTGAGCTTGGTTTTCCTTCGTGTCCGCTTGGTTGACTCGTGTCAAAATCAAGCATCATTAGTAAAATCCAGTGAATCTGGAATTTCACAAGATTTACAGGGACAGTTCTCCAGGTAGTGCAGCCTCTAATAGAAAAAAAAATGTGTTGGCTTGTTAGAAGATTATGCCTGTCCTTATTTTTTCTTCTTATGCTTATTCTTCTTCTTCCTTACACTTTAAGATTATTACTTATCGCATATTAGCTTATTACGTGCTCTCAGTGTTCTAGATGTAATTCCACAGAGAGCTTTCGAAGCCTTATCATTTTTGATTTAGTATAATTGTGTGGCAAGAACAATCATACTTTATCCCACGGGAAGTCGAGAATTTTCCAACCCGAAAAATTCCTAAACCTAGGGAATCGAGCCCAACCACCTTCAGCATGGTCTTGTTTTGTAGCTGCAACCAACTGAGCTAAGGGAGGCCCCACTGTTGCTTGTCCACTCTTTATAAATGCTTACCAAACAGAGACTGACGAATCAATTCACAAACGGTTCAATCGAAGCGTTCTGTGACTTCATACGTGAAGTTTACGATTTTAAGACTTTGAAAATCGTAAACTTCACGTATGAAGTAACAAAACACTTTGATTGAATGTAATAACTCAAGGCAACAATGCTAAAGATGGTACAGCACGCAACACAGAAGCAGTAGGGTTCTCTGTGGGATTATTTCTTTGGTTATGACGAGAGAAGCATTATAACACACCATCGCCTGGAAATGCTTTCGGCGATGTGGGGCTTTAGGAAGTGATAAACGTCGCGTTTTTTTCAGGAGAATTCAATTGCGCATTTTTTGTCTGTGGTTTTGAGGACATATCTCAAATCCCCTCATCCATCAATGTATGAGTCAGGTAAAGGAGTACGCGTTTGATTAGTATTATCACATTGACAATTTCAACATCTGTTGAATTTCCACGCTGCCGTACTCTAGTGGAACTATCAATCGCAGAACTTTCTCCAGCTAATCAATTATCGCACTAAAGCTTCATGTTGAATTAATATAGCATTTCCTCAAACCATTTCGGATTAATTAGATATCGCTTGAGGCTTTGGATATCTTTAAAGGTGTCACAGTCAGTTCAAAATATTCGCAGCACAGTGTGACCTCTGTGAATTTGTTTGAAAAATCCCGTGAAACAGATTGGCTGCTCAAAACGTATCTAGCACGTACAAAATGTTCATTGCCAGTAAGTGTTGCACATTTTTCATTATCCTATAGCAGATAATCACGCCCGTAGCAGTTCTGTTGAACAACAGTACACTTTTGCATCTAATATGATCTTACTACTGCCGTGCAGTAGCAAAAAAATCTGATCCGGGTGTGAAAGTGCCTTTGGATATTATGTTGAAATTATTTTTCAAACATCGCACTTCTAGCAACGTGTACATCTACCACCAAGCCGTAGCTATCACGAGATATATTCAATAGGATACTTTGAATGTGCATGCATTTGAAACAATGCATTTTTGTTTCCTCCAGCAGAGCTCCAGCTTCAAGTTTGATGTTAGCGTAATTGAGTTATAATTTGTTTGATGGCAGGTTGTCTATGTAACAGTCAAGATGATAAGAACTATGTGCGATGCGTTTCCTTTTGAAATAAATTATTGTTTTTTTTTTTAAATTACCTACATCTTGACGCATTTAAATTCCTAAAGTACATGAATGAATACAGGTTCCCATATTCTTCAACGCTCTATCTTTCAAATAACACAATGAAATAAATAGCATTTCTCCATTTCAAATGATTTGATGAACTTTATTTGTGATCGATGCCCCAATATGTGGGTGCACAACGAGTGCACCAAAGTTTTTTGCTACAGTCATTGAATATCATATTCTCCAAACTGAACTTTTTAATATTTTTTTTAACCCTATGTATGTAGAGGACTGTGGGGCAAGATGGCATTTCATGTGTTCTTGATATGTTTTTTATTGTATTTTCGTGGTGTGTTCTGTGGGATTGTTAGTGTAATCATCTCCCATACTAGGAATACTTTTATAGAGCGAGTTGATGTACATAGACCAGGATGGCCGTCTTGCCCCATACGGCCATCTTGTACCATTTTCCCCTATCTAGTGGAACGCAAGTAATATTTGCAATCTTGATTATTAAAAAACAAAGATTTTTCTTTGGCACTTTTGCAAGCTAAAGTTTGCATGATGTGCTTGCCTGTTTAAAAATATAAAACATATATTTTGAAGGCATTTGAAAGGACGTATTCTATATAATATCAAAAAATTAGAGATAGGATTGTATAATCGTGATATGCACTTGTACTTTTAGATTATGAACGGTAACCAGAAATCCAACTTACTGTAGAGAAGGTTCCACTTAAAATGAATTTATTCTCCCTTTCTCCTCTCTCTCAATCTCTGTATATCTCAGCCTACTACATCTCTCCTTCTTAATGGAAATTGATAATATTCTCTCCTGCTTATACTAATCAACTCTATTACATTTGTATATTACATAATCTTTCAAATATTCTGGTTTTCCAGCTTCACGGCGTCTTCTAGTCCTAATTCGTCCAGTAGATGTTGATTCAACCGGAGTATCTACTGCTGCCTGTTCGTGTGGTTCTTTCGATGTCTTTTCCAGGTTCACGATTTCATCGAAAACTAATGCTGGTTCTTCGAGGTTGAAGAAACAGCTGCTACAAGTTAGTCATGTCTGTCATACTCAATACCGGTTTCCAGATTCTTCACAGTTAGTCGCGTTCCATTTTTCTTTGTAACTATGTACGGCTGTGGATCAAAAGTAGGCGTTAACTTGTTACGTTTCGAGAAATTCTTAACAACTACGTGGTCTCCAACATCAATCACTGAATGTTTAGCTCGTATTGGGTTGTCACCATATATCCTACCCTTTTCTTTCTTTGTTCGATCGGTTTCTCTTATTTTAGCGTATGCCTCATACAAGCGTCGCTCCGCTGCTGCTGTGTAATCACTCGGTGGTAGTAGTATAGCAGATAAGTTTTTTTTCCTGTTTCTTTCTCTCGCCCATCAGTTAAATTTAATTTTGTGTTTCTGTGTTTGTAGTTTTTTTCTGTTTATTGTGTCTGTGTGGTTTTAAGCATCGTTTCAGTGGTAGAGCGTTTACCGCTCCCACTAGTACGGCAAAATGGACGTCTCGTCAGAAGACGATATGGACATTTTGTCGGAAGATGACACCAGTTTGCCACTCGATGGCAAGAAAAGACGAAAACGTCCTGTCATTCATGGTTCGTCTCAGAAAAGCCCCCGATCGCGAGCCTATCCAGATGACTCGACTGGGCCATGGGTTGTCTACTTTCAGCCCAAAAACAAACCTTTGAACTTGATGCAAATTTCCACTGATCTGACGAAGCGATACTCGGCCGTGACCGAAATCACGAAGGTTAGGCATAATAAACTTCGTGTTGTCGTTTCTAACCTGAAGCAGGCTAACGAGATTGCTGTCTCCCAGCTCTTTACGCTCGAGTATAGAGTTTACATCCCAGCTCGTGATGTGGAGATCGAAGGTGTGGTCACCGAAGCGAGTCTGACCCCCGAGATCTTGGAGAAGCAGGCGGTTGGCCGTTTCAAGAACCCCTTGCTCCCCCCGGTGAAGATACTGGATGTCCAAAAACTGGGCTCAGTATCTGTCAGCGAGGGTAAAAAGAGTTTTACCCCCACAGACTCGTTTCGCGTGACCTTTTCTGGTTCAGCCCTTCCTCAGTATATCGAGCTGGGAAAACTTCGACTACCTGTGCGCTTGTTCGTTCCCCGGGTCATGAACTGCCAAAACTGTAAGCAGTTGGGACATACGGCGTCCCACTGTGGCAGCAAGGCACGCTGTTCCAAATGCGGAGAGAAGCACGAGGATGGCGCCTGCACAGTCACGGCACCAAAATGCGTGTACTGCAAAGGATCTCCTCCTCATGGTCTCTCGTCGTGTCCGGTGTACAAACAACGCGGGGAAAAACTAGAGCGCTCTCTTAAAGAACGTTCCAGGCGGTCTTTTGCAGAAATGCTTAAGACAGCCAAGCCATCGACCAACGAAACAAATCCCTTCGCTCTTTTGTCAGATGACGAGTCTGGCTCTGACTTGGCTGAGGAGGGAGTTTCTTTCAGTTTTCCGGAAGGTTCTGCCCGGAAACGAAAACGCATCCGTTCGCGGAAAGTTGCAGATCAAGAACCCCAAATCAGCTTGCCCAAATCAAGGAGTGGTGGAAAAAAGGAGACTTCTACTCCTCCTGGATTCCGCAGAACTGATTATACCCAGGATTTTCCACCTCTCCCGGGGACATCCAAAACCCCCGATGCCCCGATTTTCAGAACACAAGCCCCTTCTTCATCTGGGTTGTTCTCATTTGATAACATTGTGGACAGTATCCTCAATTACCTCGATATTTCTGATCCTCTGAAAAGCATTGTTCTGGCAATGCTTCCTACTGTGAAAACCCTCTTGAAGCAGTTGACATTAAAGTGGCCCCTCCTTGCAGCAATCATCTCCTTCGATGGATAATTTTCCAAACGAGGTCGGGGATTTGATCACTGTTCTACAGTGGAATTGTCGAAGTCTTATTCCTAAGATAGAATCGTTTAAGTTTTTGGTTCACAATAATGATTGTGATGCATTTGCTCTGTGTGAAACTGGGCTCTCTTCAGATATCGATCTTCCTTTTCATGATTTTAACATTATTCGACTGGATCGTGAGGATTCGCGTGGAGGAGGAGTACTTTTGGGGATCAAAAAGTGCCATTCCTTCTATAGAGTGAATCTTCCACAATTTCCAGGTATTGAAGTTGTCGCATGTCAGGCTTTTGTTAAAGGCAAGAGCCTTTGTATTGCTTCTGTGTATATTCCTCCCCGAGTTTCGATTAGTCAAAAACAACTTTCAGATATCTGTTCAGTTCTTCCTACTCCACGGTTGATTATGGGAGATTTTAATTCCCACGGTACAGGCTGGGGGGAACTGTATGATGACAACCGTTCTACTTTGATATATGACCTCTGTGATAACTTCAATATGACAATTCTTAACAATGGAGAAGTAACACGTTTGGCTGGTCCATCCTCAAATGGAAGTAGATTAGACCTCACACTTTGCTCTAATTCATTATCGTTGGATTGCACGTGGAATGTGATCCAGGATCCCCACGGTAGTGATCACTTGCCGATCGGCATTTCGATTGCCAGTGGGTTCAATTCGTCGGAATCCGTTAACGTCGCGTACGACCTCACCCGTAATATCGATTGGACAACGTTCAAGACCGCGATAGATGAAGCCGTGTCGTCGGTAGAAGAGCTTCCACCGTTGGAGGAATATAACTTCCTCTCCAATCTGATCTTGGACAGCGCGCTTCGAGCTCAAACTCGGCCGGTTCCAGGAACGTCTTTTCGTAGGAAACCTCCTACCCCTTGGTGGGACCAGCAATGCACTGAGGTTTATCGTAAAAAGTCCGACGCGTTTAAGCTTTTCCGGAAACGCGGAACACCCGAGTATTTCGAAGCGTACTCGACTCTTGAACACGAACTCAAGAGCCTTATCAAAGCCAAGAAACGCGGATACTGGCGGCAATTCGTGGACGGTTTATCGCGCGAAACGTCGATGAATACGCTTTGGAACACGGCGCGAAGGATGCGTAACCGGTCTTCAAACAACGAGAGCGAGGAGTACTCGGATCGGTGGATTCTCAAGTTTGCGCGAAAAGTATGTCCTGATTCCGTGCCGGCACAGATGATTCCTCGCGAAACGACGAATTCGGTAGACGAGATCAGCCAGCCTTTTTCAATGCTGGAGCTCTCACTCGCGCTCCTTTCGTGTCGCAATTCGGCTCCGGGGGCTGATAGGATCAAGTTCGACTTGTTGAAGAACCTCCCAGACGTCGCTAAGAGGCGCATGTTGAACTTGTTTTGTCAGTTCCTGGAGTTCAATATTGTTCCAGATGATTGGAGGCGAGTGAGAGTTATAGCCATTAAAAAGCCTGGAAAACCTGCGTCAGATCATAACTCGTATCGTCCCATCGCGATGTTATCGTGCATTCGAAAATTGTTGGAGAAAATGATCCTTTTTCGCCTCGACAAATGGGTTGAGACGAACCACCTACTCTCAGATACTCAATTTGGTTTCCGTAGGGGTAAGGGAACGAACGACTGTCTCGCGTTGCTTTCCACAGAAATTCAGTTGGCTTTTGCTAAAAAAGAGCAAATGGCTTCTGTGTTCTTGGATATTAAGGGGGCTTTTGATTCAGTATCGGTTGAAGTCCTTTCAGACAAACTCCACGCTTGTGACCTTTCCCCATTAATTAATAACTTTTTGTACAATTTGCTGTCAGAGAAACATATGAGCTTTTCTCATGGAAACTCTACAGCTTCTCGATTTAGTTACATGGGTCTCCCCCAGGGCTCATGTTTAAGCCCCCTTTTGTACAATTTCTATGTCAGAGAAATTGACAATTGCCTAAGTGACAACTGCACGTTGAGACAACTTGCAGATGATGGCGTAGTGTCTATGACAGGGCCCACAGGGGTCAACCTGCAAGGACCCTTACAGGATACCTTAGACAATTTGTCTACTTGGGCTATCCAGCTAGGTATCGAATTCTCCACGGAGAAAACTGAGTTGGTCGTTTTTTCTAGGAAGCATAGCCCAGCACAACCGAAGCTTCAACTTTTGGGTAAGCCGATCACTCATTCCATGTCTTTCAAATATCTTGGGGTCTGGTTCGATTCCAAATGCACCTGGAGATCCCACATTGAGTATCTGAGACGAAAATGCCAACAAAGGATCAATTTTCTCCGAACAATTACCGGAACGTGGTGGGGAGCTCATCCGCAAGATCTTCTAACGTTGTACCGGACAACGATTTTATCGGTTTTAGAGTACGGTAGTTTTTGTTTCCAGTCGGCGGCTAAAACTCACATCATCAAACTGGAACGTATCCAGTATCGTTGTCTTCGTATCGCGTTAGAATGCATGCACTCGACTCATACGATGAGTCTCGAAGTGTTGGCGGGCATGTTGCCACTATCGGATCGGTTTTCGGAATTGTCCCTCAGGCTCCTCACCCGTTGTGAAGTTATGAACCCACTGGTAATCGAAAACTTTGAGAAGCTTCTTGAGCTAAACCCTCAAACTCGTTATATGTCATTGTACTACGTGTACATAACTCAGTATGTCAGCCCTTCACAGCATAATCCCCATCGTGTATGCTTCTCCGACTTCGGCAATTCAGTTAGTTTTGATTTATCTATGACGCGGGAGATTCGTGGAATCCCAGAACATCATCGTTCCATGATTGTTCCGTCAATTTACGCTGCAAAGTTTGGCCAAGTTGATTCCGCAAGATCGTTCTTCACAGATGGATCACTAATAGAATCGTCCGCTGGTTTTGGTATTTTTAACGAATTTCATAGCGCCTCTCGAATGCTTCAAGCTCCTTGTTCCGTATATGTTGCTGAACTGGCGGCAATACACTATACGCTAGAAACGATCGCCTCACTTGCACCAGATCACTATTTTATTTTTACGGATAGTCTCAGTTCTGTCGAGGCTATTCGATCCATGAGGCCGGTAAAGCACTCCTCGTATTTTCTCATGAAAATACGAGAGCTTCTGAGTGCTTTATCTTTAAGATCTTTTGTCATCACCTTTGCATGGGTCCCATCTCATTGCTCGATTCCGGGCAATGAGAAGGCGGACTCACTTGCTAAGGTGGGCGCTATGCAAGGCGATATTTACGATCGACAAATCGCCTACAATGAATTTTTCTTCATTTATCGTCAACAGTCGCTCGCCAGCTGGCAAAATAAATGGAGTGAAGGAAGTTTGGGACGATGGCTATTCTCGATCATCCCTAAGGTGTCGAAGAGTCCTTGGTTCAAGGGGTTGGATGTGGGTCGAGACTTCATTCGTCTGATGTCTCGCCTCATGTCCAATCACTATTCGTTAAACGCTCACTTGTTTCGTGTTGGGCTGGGAGACAGCAATCTCTGTGAATGTGGACAAGGTTACCAAGACGCCGATCACATCCTTTGGTCTTGTGCTGAGCATCGTGGAGTCAGATCTGAGCTGTGCGATTCCCTTCGGGCTCGAGGTAGACAACCTAATGTTCCAGTTCGGGATATTTTGGCTAGACGTGATCTGGAGTTTATGAAACTCATATATGTTTACTTTAAGAATACTAACCTTAGATTGTAAGTTTGATTAACCTTGTGTTTAGTTTCTGTATTGTGCGTGTAGTTTTTTTTTTAATGTTTGTTTTCAAGATGAATAGAAATAAGTTCATGTTTTAGGATTAATTAAATATTTGTATAATAAATCATATTTCAAACCTCCTTCTCCCTTTCCCCATTCAAAAAATTGTAAATCTCCACTAACCTCGAGACGACCGCGAGTAATCGGTTCAATTCCTTTAACTCTAGATTTAAGACATTATTCATGTATAATGCAAATGATAACTTGGCTCTGTAAAGTTTATTTGATTGAGCCTGTACAAATAAATTAATACAAAAAAAAAAAAAAACTTAGTGTTCTAGATGCACTTCCACAGTTATTAATTGAGAGCTTTCGATGCCTGTACTAATTCTTCAAGTTACGACCAAACATTAATTTCGCTGGAGTTTCGTTGGTAATGGAATGTGGGGTATTTCGATAAGCCAACAAGAAATCGTATAGATCATTCTTCCAGAGTAGAATCAGCTTCTAGGTCCTTGGCACGAAGTTCGTCTTCATGTTGTGTAGCAAACACAATCTGGTCCATGATCATATCGTCAATTTTCTCATTCGGGTTGAACATAAGCTGAAGAAATTTGAACCGCTCGTATCTCTGTGACATTTTTGGAGAGTAGTAGTTATCCAGCTCTTCCATGGCCAATCAGTAGCGGTTATCTAGAATAGCCGATTCGCACACGGTGACATCCCGTGCTATCTTTCGGACGTCTGGCCCACCGAAACACATTAGAGCCTTGAACATCTCTTCGTGATCATCGATGCCTTTCAAGATCAGATAGGAAACGAATTGTTATTTCCATAATTCTCAGCGTGTACTCGTTGATCCGTCGCCGATTTCAGAAAATGGGTGGATGTTGAAATTCAACTGTAAATTATTATTTATTTATTATTATTATTAGTGTGAAAAATACTGCCATGTTTACTCATTAAGTTTGATTGTTGCTCAGCAACCTGTTCTCTCCTGTTTTGGAGTCATCAACAATGTGTATGAAGTTGTCATGGCAACGCCCAAAATTTTCCCACGTTTCGTTTAACGGACCGGAATTATGTATTCCCATCGTTTTATTTTTAGCGCTACGGATCGGATTATTTTACATGGAATTTCCTAAATTTCTTTGTAAAAAAATGGGCCGAAATTTCCATAAATCCCTTCGTTTGCTCGGACAGAAACGGGCCGGAAAATTTCCTTCGTTTCTAACCGGAGAACAGACCGAAATTGCTCAATGACATTTCCTTTACTCTCTACTTTACTTATGGGCTCTGAATTATAGTTTCCCTTCACCGATTAAGAATTTTCTTTTTTATTTCACATTATTTGATATCAATAATATTGTTAATTACCGTAGCCATTTCTTCAGCACTCTGCCTTGCAGCTTTCCTTCTTTTTCCAGATGATTTCCTCCGATCGAATTAAACTTTCCGCTTGGTTCGTCTCCGGACTCGTCGCCAATTGTAGAATCGTGATCTGCACTTGTACTTTCGGATTATGGACGGTAACCAGAAACACAACTTACTGTAGAGAAACTTCCACTTCGAATGAATTTATTCTCCCTTTCTCCTTTCTCTGAATCTCTGTACATCACAGCCTACTACAAGGATAAAACATAAATATTTAAGACTCGACTTACTCCAATTTGCTTGAAACTTTGCACAATAGTGTGTTAAGGACAATCATTCACATTTTTTGCAAAAATTCGGTTATTTTGAATCATGTAATTTTTGCAAAATGGCATCTTTAACATTGTTCAATAAATTAAAGTGCTAGAACGCAACCTCAGATCTAAATGAAAAGCTGATAGAAAAGTAAAGTAATTCTGGTAAAAATATACACCGTAGTATATTTTTTAGTAATTTTGAGTAAAAATTCAAAAAAGTGTTCAATCCTAAAATATTTCAAAAGGTATGTGTTCAATATTTATAATCAGTGCTGTGGTTGTGGGTAGTCGAGGATAGTCGACGACTACTTTGCTCCAAACCGAAAAAAAGTTTACAAAATAGGTTTAATACAGCAATCAGAAATAGATACAGTAAATTTGAAATGGCTTGCGCCCCTGGTAGACAAGTTCCGGGAAAAATGATCAAAATCATAAAACATCTAGGAAAAAATAAAAAAAATATATATATTTGAAATGGTTTGCGCCCCTCGTAAGCATGTTTAAAATAATTAAAATTGTTCAATTTGAAGTGGCTAGCGCCCCTGATATACATGCTCAAATTTGGTGGAACGACTTATTTTAGGCCTACAATCAAAAATCCAACGTTTTGTACCCATCGACTCACCCCCCGGTTCTGGAGACAGCCCCCAATTTTTTTTTCCGATCTTCAAAAAACACCATTTTTCTTTTGAACATATCTCTGGACCAAATTATGCTACAGACAAGATTGGGCACTCATTTTAAATGATTTTTAACGTACAATCAAATATGGTACTCAGAAATTTTATGCAGTGTTGTCAACTTGTCATTTTTTGCAATTTAAAATTTAAAATGCAAATATCTCAAAATACCCCCACTTTTTTTCTAATTTCGATAGCACCAAAATGTTCGGCAGACATTTTTACATAAGAATCACTTTACCACCAAAAACTATTTTTTTTCGTTTGGGAGATATGGATTTTTAAAGATTTAATGTTTTTAAAAAGTTCCATTACTGTACAACCCTTCAATATGAAACGTTGGACAATCCTGAAAGTTGATAGAAACGATGAAACCTGTAAGTTAGATGAGGATCTAATCCTTCTTTCATTTTATACAATCAAATGCTCAGATAATATTAAACCAGATTTGTTTCGACAGTGTTGCCAGCGTTGCAAACTTAAATTTAGATTGATATTTTTTTCTTATTTCCAACACTTTATTTTTTTGCGTTCGGAAATGTATTTCGTATTACATGGTATTTTAGGCAGATTCATTCGTTTTGTGTATCTTTATTTACTGACTATTTTTAATAAGCTTTTGAAATATTCAAAAACTAATTTGATTCTAAATTATAGCAGCCGTGTTTCTATCCTACTTATTGAACAAATATCATCTAATACATTGAGTAGCATGAGTAATTACTTCTTCCGCTTTGCCTTAGATTTGGGTAGTGAATGTGAACGCTTTTTTGAAATTACTTTGAAACATGAACCCGTTTCTGAACAAGAAATGGTTTTCATAAGAACAGTATCTTCGCCGGTAGGGATGGCACAATGCATTCCGCGAATTCCAGGAATGGGTCGTGCTAGAGCGAATCGGGCTTCTAAATCCTGCTTATTCGTTTTGCATTGCTCCGATGTCACAAATTGTACATTCAAATAGCAATTTGACAGTGCCCATTTGTATAACTCTTTTGTCGTTTGTATCGTTGTACCCTGTAGACTGGCTCTCGTTGCCAATCTTTTCAAGGTATCTCCTAAACTGTCACTAGGGCCTTTGCCGTGTGCCGTGGCAAAGTAATGCCACTCAGCCGGAACTCCGAAGTCTTCTCGATGGTAGAGCAAGTTGATGACGTTGAATCGGTTTTTATATTGCGAACCAGCACCATCAGAAAAGTATACAATTTTAGTCAAATGTGAGAGCCGAGACTTCAGGAATGCCATAAACTGCCTCTGGAAACTGTGGAAGATTGCTGTGGAATGCTCAAGAACGTTGGAGATAATGATACAGTTTAATGGAACAACCTTTTCTTGCTCTAAGAAATAGGCGGCGAATGGATGGACGGTGGCTTGCAGGTTATTATAGTGAACCCCTTGTACGCTGTCTTGGAACACAAACGAATAACTTTCGGAAAAGTCCGCAACAACAAGAACTTCTCCTTCCTGCAGATTGTCCCGAGTATTTTTATAGAAGTCTGCCTGTTTTGCAGCAATATAATCGTGTTTTCGGACCTCTGGGATAGCTTCAACAAATGTATCAATTAATCTTCTGCATCACTGACTTTCGTTTTCAAACTGCACCGATCTTGCTGAGTCGATTGCTTGCACGTTATTTCCTCGATAGAGTTATCGTCCAAATATGACCAAATCGTTTTTTTCCAATCGAATCCAAATCGCCACAAACTGTATCGGCACACTTATTCAAAAAGCATGGTTCCGATGGTGGATCACAGAGGTTCTGCTTCAGTACGTCTCTGTACGAAGAGAATGCTTTCGTACCTTCTACTTGCCCTTGAATTTCGTTGAACTTAGCACTCAAAAATTTGAGTTTAAAATTTTCGTGAACCACGCATACGCAAACTGTGTGTGCTCCTGCAGCTCCAGCCAGCATACACTCAGGTGGCCGTAGCTTAGCAAATTTTGAAAACCCAATGTCGATTTTGCGAAACTTCTCTTTAAAGAAAGAGAAAGTTTCCCTGAGATTTGCCAGCACCAACCGCTTTTGCTTCAGAACACGAGAGTTTCCTTCTCGATCACTCGTGAATTCCTTCTTTCCGGCTAACTCTTTCCTTACATCAGCTTCACGGTAAAATGATAAAACCGTATGCACGACGTCTTCTGAAATAGGGTGACCTTTTCTTGGATTAGGTGAACAGAGAACACCTTTCTGTTCAACGTACTTCTTCATATTTAGAAATAATCTTTCGGAACACTCGAACTCGCCTGTAGATCACTAAATGCAATCAATTAATTCTAAACTCTGTTCTAAATTAATTAAGCTTACTCTGTACTTTGAGCACAGTCCAGGATTTGGGCAAAACTGACAGGACTTGGATTTTATCGCTATCTTTCGTACAAATCCGAAAATTTTCTTTCAGCTGCTTGATTATCTCCTCTCCATCTGCCTCATATTGTCCAGTCTGTGATTTTTTTCTTCCATAAAGCAATCTTCGCCGAGAGCTGCGGCAAATGCAGTTTCCAACGCTTTTGAAGCATTGGAGTACTTTCCTGTGGGATATTTCATCGATCGGTTCACCTTATGTCTACGAATCGGTGATTGACCAAGCGACTCCAGCGTGGTGTTCAAACTTGAAAATGTCAATTCATTTCTAGCGGGATCTTCGACATCATCGCTGTCATCTTCAACCTCTGTGTTAAATAAGTAACAGCGTGAAAAACAAAGTATACCATTGAAGACCCACAACCCCCCAAATGGCATTTTTTTTACCAGGTATATCAACATCCTTCCACGCATCGGCTGGACAAGCAATCCCATCTCCATCTGCCGAAAAATAGTCTTTTGTAATTTAATGTAATTTTTTGCACAGGAAACGTATTATTTCACTACCATTCGCAAATTTACCATTTTCAGCATGAGGTTCCTTATACGATTCCTCTTGAAAAGCCTTTTCCCTTACTGCCTTATCGCATTGAACGCAGATTTTGCGACCCTCAATCACATCCTTTACGTGATGATTAAAATCGTCGTGAAATTGTTTGGAAATTGTTTTCAAATTTCTTCGGCGAATATTTGAATGCACTTTTAACGGGTTACAGATTGCTTCTGCTTAGCTGCATAAAACCGTCCGAACTGATTCGCGTGGCTTTCACACTCAGTTTTCAAACTGAGAACACCGGATCGAAGTTTGAAAAGATTCCATTCCCGATATGAGAACTGACGGGAGGACCAATGCTGTTTTGCGATAGTACATTTTCTTTTTAAGTACTATCCAATCGAACACGTCATTTTTAACCAGATAGTAACGACTGCAAGTGAACCACAATTCCAACTGACACTTCTCAGACACTATCCGTAAACAGGGACGGGACACGACAATCGAGAATATTGTTGTTATTGATATTTGTTATGCATACCTCATTGCAATTTTTTCATGAAGATTGACGGTGTCGTTTCGTGTTGCCAAGATTGCAGAAAGTTATTTAAATTGTTATGAAGGTTTATGTTTTGGATCAACCTATTAATATATGCAGCCGAAACCAGTTCTTACTTGATTGTAACTATTCCACTAAATTTTAAAACGCAAAATTTTTAAATATTAAAACCAGATAACAACTTTACAGAAACCAATATCCGGGATCAACATCAATACATTTGACACATCGTTGATTTCGGCATCACTGGTAATCATATTGGTGTGTTCCCTTTTATTCACTGGCTGCTACGGTTGCTACTGCTTAATCGACCAATCAGCAACTGGCTCCAGTTTGACAGCAAATTGGCTCCAAATCGCCACCCGATTGTCGGGTCCCGTCCCAGTCCGTAAATACAGTTTCTTTTTAGTATCAAGTAGGCCTTGACAAACTTGTTGATATTTGAAAATTAAAGCGGCACTTTTCTGCCCGATGCGTATAAATCTGTGCAGACGCTAATGCACATTTAAAAAAAGTGATACTAAACTGTGCTATTTTCTAGATGGCAACACTGTCGAAACAAATCTGGTTCAATATTATCTGAGCATTTGATTGTATAAAATGAAAGAAGGATTAGATCCTCATCTAACTTACAGGTTTCATCGTTTCTATCAACTTTCAGGATTGTCCAACGTTTCATATTGAAGGGTTGTACAGTAATGGAACTTTTTAAAAACATGAAATCTTTAAAAATCCATATCCATTTTCTTATGTAAAAATGTCTGCCGAACATGCCAAAAAAATGGGGGTATTTTGAGATATTCGCATTTTAAATTTTAAATTGCAAAAATCGACACACTGCTTCAAAATCTGAGTACGCCATTTGATTGACCCTTTAAAATGAGTGCCCAATCCTGTCTGTAGCATAATTTGGTCCAGAGATATGTTCAAAAGAAAAATGGTGTTTCTTGAAGATCGGAAAAAAGTGGGGGCAGTCTCCAGAACCGGGGGGTGAGCCGATGGGTACAAAACGTTGGATTTTTGATTGTTGGCCTAAAATAAGTCGTTCCACCAAGTTTGGTTCAAATCGGAGAGGGTCGATGCAACTGACTCGGTCACTTGAGATGGAATGACCCATATACAATTGTCACACTGCCGTACTCTAACGGAATTATCATCTCTATACATTCAGCTCCTCATCTATTGTATAAAACGACAAGTTTAAGACTGATTTTTGACGTTCAGCATCTCTAACTATGAAAAAAAAACCCGAATTTATCCACCTATGGTGTGATCAAACCCTTCTTACTTATTCAAGTTTATTTATTTTATTGTCATTATCAGTGACCAAGCCCCCAACCCCCGTGTCATCCAGTGACGCTACGCCACTGCCTGGGGGTACCCGGAATATATCCGGGTGTAGTCTATTTGGTGAGGCTACCAATCACCTTGTCATCGTATTTTAATGTGATTTAATGGGTTTTAATTCAATTCATATTCAAGCAACTTCCCCGGGGTACCCGGAACATGTCCAAGTGTGTCCAATGTGGTCTGGAACACTTAACACGACTTGCATTGATCTTATTTTTGAATTCTGTAGTAATTTGATGTGTCGCATGATGGTTTTAATACGTTTTCCGTTAAATCCAGCGTGAAGGCCCATATTCACCGGATCTTATTCCGGCCATATCTCCGGAACCGGTTCACCGATTCCAAAACCGTTCAATAGCGTTCAATGGGATCCCAAGACCTATCATTTGGCGCCGAGTTTGTCCAAATCGGTTGAGCGGTTGCTGAGAAACGTGAGCGCATTCATTTCGTTACATACACACACATACACACATACACACGTACACACACACACACACACACAGACATGTTCCGATCTCGTCGAGCTGAGTCGAATGGTATATGACACTCGGCCCTCCGGGCCTCGGATCGATAGTCGGTTTTTCAAATGATATCTATACCCTTCTTTGTAAGAAGGGTAAAAAGTTAAATAGTACCACTGAACTGTTAAAAAGTTCAACCGATTGAGGTTAACCACTAACGGGCAAATCCTTAATGGCGGTAAGATATAAATTTTGACGTGATGATGCTTTCACAATTCATTCACGATGAGGTATGGGAGAGAAGTTTGGAATAATATCAGAAAAGCTCGTAATCACTTCAGAATGTACTGAATCACTTGAGATTCATTCGGAATCTTTTTGAAAAGTAGTTAAGCACTTCATAAAAGTTTGGAATCACATCGGAAAGTACTGAATCACTTCAGGAATATTTGTAATCACTCCAAAAAGTACTGAATTATTCCAGATAGTTTGTAATCACGTCCGAAAGTACTTAATCACTTAGGAAAGAACAGAATCACTTTTCAGAGTTGGGTGGAAATGATAACATGAAGCTGAGTCAAAATTCCTGAAGTGGACCACTGATTTTTCACAAATCATTGGATTCCGTTCAAAATACGTCTATATATTGCTCTTACCACGACAAACAATAACCCAAAATATTTCGGCAAAATTTGTATTTAAACAAAAGTTATAAACAATTAAGTTTTTTGGACCCTTTTTCGAAAAAAAATCTTATCTCTAGATCGGGCCAATGAATTTTTCTCCAGTTTTGATATAATCACAAGAAGACATGTTTCTTCCAAAATCACCAAAATTTATTCATCAAAAATGTAATTTGTTTATAATAATTACAATTTTTTATAAACAAATGCAATTTTTTTGGTGTTCTTCGCGCGATACAAGATTTCTTTTTTTTTTAGAATTGTTCCTTGACTTTTTTCCCATACAGAACCGTTTCAACATTTTTGTCACCAGTATTGGGAGCCGAGTTATAGCAATTTTTGTCACGCGCCGCACCAAGTGCGCGGCGCCGCGTCGCGCCGCTCGCACGCGAAGCGAGTCGCGACGCGCTCTTGGTCCGAACTCGTTTAAACAAGTGAATGTTTAGTTTGGGCGCACATCACGCTTCCAATTGTTTTTAGTCTTGCTTTCGGCGTGCACGAAGTACCATTAATTTTTTTTATAATTGGTCGTGCAAAAGAATGCTCTAATCCGTTGCAAAAGCCCAATCATAAAAAGGTCTACAAAAACCTTTACCTTGTTGCAAAGACCTGGAATGATAAGTTTCAGCAGTTAATTGGACTTTACGTGTGTAATAATTGTCGCAAAAGTATCTACAGCCAGAGTGATGTAATTATTCGACCAATTGATCCTGTTCCCGAGGAGCTTGCAGAATCCGCTCTTCCTTCGGAATGGACTTTAAAAAAAGTATGCGACGAGTTCGGGGTTTCTCGGCGAATGGCAAAGCAGGCCCGAAAACAGAGGAGCAAATCGGGATATAGCTCGCAACCCCCGAAAAAGAAAGGACGTAAGTTAATCAACGAACATGTGGACAAAGTTCGAGATTTTTACAGATCCGATTATGCTAGCCGAATGATGCCAGGGATGAAGGACTGCGTATCGGTTGCGACTTCTGGCAAAAGAGTTCTGGTGCATAAGAGATTGCTTCTTTTCAAACTTGAAGATCTGCATTCTCAGTTCAAACAGGATTTCCCTGACATACAAATATGCCTTTCCACGTTTCGAAAACTGAGACCACGAGAGTGCGTTTTACCTGGAAAAAGTGGTACGCATAATGTTTGCGTTTGCAAAATCCACCAGAATTTCAAGCTCAAAATCGGGTGCACGACGTTAGGCATACGGTCGTTAGGCATACGGACGTTAGGCATACGTACGTTAGGCATACGGACGTTAGGCATAATGTACGATAGGCATAATGGACGTTGGGCATAAAGGACGTTAGGCATAATGGACGTTAGGCATAATCTACCGGATGAATTCCAGAAGGATGATAATGGAGACCGTCTATTGATTGCTGACTTCGGTGACAATAATGAAAGAGCCTTAATTTTTGGAACTCATGAACGACGTCTTGGACAGGCAAAGTATTGGGTTACAGATGGTACGTTTGCCACAGTTCCTTGTTTGTTTCGGCAACTCGTCACTGTTCATGGAAGTATCGCTCCCTCACATCAGTAGACGGTTCCGCTAGTTTTCATTCTGATGACAACAAAAACAGAATCGTTGTATCGAAAAGTATGGCAGGAAATCCTGGAAGCAGCAGGTATGCTTTTTTGTTATTGAATGAAAAACCACAGAATTAACCATTCTTCATTTCATGAGCTGTTATTTGGCATCATATTTTATTCAACCTTGGCTGTTTTTTGTTATTGAATGAAAAATCACAGAATTCACCATTCTTTATTTCATGAGCTGTTCTTTGAGGAAAACCTTTTCTTCTTTGACTTTTGTAATATGTGTGTAAGAATATATTACAACAAATGTGTGATTTTTTTATTTCTAGATGCGATTGATTTCAAGATATAGTTCAAAACTAAGCTGAGTTTTCATTGTAAGATTACCTAACCACTATCGCTACTAATCATGGATCTAAGTAAATATGTAGATACGTCACTTATGATATGATAAATAATGGATTCCAAACTGTGCTTATTAAATAAACTATGTTTGTTTAACTTGTATCATTTTTTATTCAACGCTTAGCCTAATTTAAGCATTGTTTACAGGTTTACAGGTTAAGCAGGTTTCTAGAGTTGCACAGCAGCAAGGTATTTTATGCCTAACGTCCATTATGCCTAACGTATATTATGCCTAACGTCCATTATGCCTAATGACTTTATGCCTAACGTCCAATATGCCTAACGTCCGTATGCCTAACGTCCGTATGCCTAACGTATTTATGCCTAATGGGGTACACTCCTCAAAATCTGTGGCATCAAAGAAGAAATGAAGAGATAAGGAGTCATATTCAACGAGACCTACCAGGACTTCATCGACGGCGCGGTTTGTGAGGAACCGAATTCCACGTGTTTCTTGTCTTCATGTGAAGAATGCCCTGGAGTGGAATGGGTGACTGAAAATTAGGACGGCTTTTCTCGAAACACGACATAGAAGAGATAACGTTTAGCCACTGGACAAGTACCGACAGGTTTTTATTTACGATTATTTATGCATCTACATGATTTTTTACCTTTTTTTCTGCATGATTTGCGTTTTGTTTTTGAACTTTAAGGTGTGAAATTTTGCATGTCACGGAAAAGAAAGAAGACTTTCCGAAAACATTGCATGATGACCTAGAAGTTTTGCTGAAGCATGATTTCTAAGCGAAAAGTCAGGCGTCGTATTTCGCGA
This sequence comes from Ochlerotatus camptorhynchus, assembly GCF_037179485.1. Taxonomy (NCBI): domain Eukaryota; kingdom Metazoa; phylum Arthropoda; class Insecta; order Diptera; family Culicidae; genus Ochlerotatus; species Ochlerotatus camptorhynchus. Next base: position 370,094 of record NW_027041084.1, read on the forward strand.
AAATGAAAGAAACTGTGGCCGAGGGTACGTTTGTCATCAGTTTGGATTTTGCTGAGAATTATTCATTCAGCATTCAAGACGCCATTCAGTCTCAGCATTGGTCAAAACAGCAAGCAACGGTTCACCCATATGTTGTATATTATCGCGAAAACGGTAAAACAAAGTACGACAATTTGGTTATCATTTCGGAAAAGCTTGGTCACGACGCGAATGCGGTGCATTTATTCAATTCCAAAGCAATTGCGTACTTAAAGAAAAAGTTTGGAGAGAGTAACGTTAAAATGATTATATATTTTTCCGACGGAGCGGGATCCCAATACAAAAATAAGTTCAATTTTGTTAATCTCGTGCATCACAAAACAGACTTTGGCGTGAATGCAGAATGGAATTTTTTCGCGACTTCCCACGGGAAAGGGGCGTGCGACGGTATTGGGGGGTCTGTAAAAAGACATGCTTTCAAAACTAGTTTGCAACTAGTGGATGGAAATCAAATTTCCACCCCTAAACAACTGTTCGAATGGGCTCAAGGATTTTTCAAAAAAATAACTTTTGATTTTTGTACTCAAACCGAGCATGATCTTCACGATCAGAAATATGAAACGTTTCAAAACGGCGATAACTGTTAAAAACACGCGGATGTATCATCAATATCTTCCACTAGACGATAAGAATATCGCATGCAAACTCTTTTCGCATGATTCCAGCTTTGTAAAAATTGCCATCTCTAAATAAATCATGTTGTAAATGTTGATATGTGCAATAAATGAATATTATAGTATTGGACTTGGTTTTTTTTTATTATAGAAGGTTCTCATCTTTTAGTTAATAATTTTTACATTATGTGCAGACATTTATTAGAATCAACGCACAGTAAAAATGTCTTTCCCGTGTCTTTCCCGATGCGTGAACGCGCGAGCGGCGCGACGCGGCGCCGCGCGCTTGGTGCGGCACGTTACAAAAATTGCTATAACTCGGCTCTCAATAGTGGTGACAAAAATGTTGAAACGGTTCTGTATGGGAAAAAAGTCAAGGAACAATTCTAAAAAAAAAAAGAAATCTTGTATCGCGCGAAGAACACCAAAAAAATTGCATTTGTTTATAAAAAATTGTAATTATTATAAACAAATTACATTTTTGATGAATAAATTTTAGTGATTTTGGAAGAAACATGTCTTCTTGTGATTATATCAAAACTGGAGCAAAATTCATTGGCCCGATCTAGAGATAAGATTTTTTTTCGAAAAAGGGTCCAAAAACTTAATTGTTTATAACTTTTGTTTAAATGCGAATTTTGCCGAAATATTTTGGGTTATTGTTTGTCGTGGTAAGAGCAATATATAGACGTATTTTGAACGGAATCCAATGATTTGTGAAAAATCAGTGGTCCACTTCAGGAATTTTGACTCATCTTTAGTGTGATAATTTATTAGCTAGAGAATAATCTTTAGAAGAGGGTAGGAGGATAGTTCCGTTAGAGTACGGCATTATGAAAATTGAATAGAAAACCAAATCTTTTGTCTAACCCGTACGATGTACGCGGATACTTGAAGTATATCTTTAAGTCTACAGGCAAAAGATGTGCGTCCTTCTTTTGCTCATAACTGACTGCGGCTGTGGAATAATTCTAGCGACGTTTCATCACTACCTAAGGCCCCACGTTGCGAGAGCATTTCCAGTTGATGGTGTGTTATAATGCAATTCTTCTTTACCCAACTATTGTGTTGCTCCTCTCGTCATGACCAACTTGGTCATCTCAGAGAGAAAGCAGTATAGGGTGATTGTTGCGTGTTTTCACCTTCTATTCAATTTTCATACTGCCGTACTCTAACGGAACTATCCACCTACCCTCTTCTAAAGATCATTCTCTAGCTAATAAATTATCACACTAAAGCTTCATGTTAGCATTTCCAACCAACTCTGAAAATCGCTAACACTTTGAAAGAATCACTTTTGAAAAGATTGAAATCGTTTTTGAAAGTACTGAATCACTTCAGAAAAGCTGAATTATTCTTCGGATAGTATTGAATGACTTAAAATGTCTGAATCTCTTTGGAAAATATTTAACCTTTCTAGAAAATTTGTAATCGCTTCCGTGAGAACTGAATATTTTCGGAATAGACTGAATCACTTCATAAAACTTCGGAAAGTACTGTATTAATTCTCTCAAGTTTGCAATAACTTCCTGAAGAACTGAACCACTTCAGAAAAGTTTTAAATTCCTTCAAAAAATATTTAATCACTTCACAAAAATCCGAATCTCTTTGAACAGTACATAATCATTTCAAAAAAGGTCGAAATCTCTTCTGAATGTACTGAAACACTTTCGAAAATCTCGGAATCAGTATGAAAAGTACTGACTAACTGCAAAAAAAAACTTTAGAAAGTACTGGATCACTTCAGATAGTACCCACATAATTTAGCATAAGAATGTAATCTGTATTACACAGGGCCGGACGTGGTCTCTGGATCTCAGCAAAGGCATCATTTTAGTGCAATTTTAATCATAATTTTGAATTTAAGCCCTGCATGAATGAGATAGAAACAAAATGCAGCTGAAAACATGTTCATTGAAATTAGTTATTTTAGGCAGATTTATATTTTAAGGGCGCAAGTCAATGTTGGGTGCGACTGCTTAGCTCACATTTTAGGAACACTGCACTGTTTAAAATATATTCCTGAAAAATGCTAACTTAAGGAGTATTTAAGCCATGGAAACTTGAAAAACGACAATCGTTCAAATCAACTTTTGATTATGGTTTGAAACTTCTTTTGACTAGCTTCAATATGTTTTTTTTTTGCACAGATAACAATTTAGAATGTCACAAATATTGGTTCTTGTGCAGAAATTACATAAAAAAGGGTACTAGCATTTTTTTTTTAAATATTTGACGAACATTTCTTGTTCAATGATTTTTGTAAATTTAAAAGAGTCGATAGTTTTTAATATTCAAAAAAAAAAGTTATTTTTAGTGAGTTTTTTTTAAGCTAAAGATATCGATTTTGAAAAATATGAGTTTTAAACCCATTATTACTTCAAAAAATCAGGATTTTTCACCAGAGATACTTTATTATCAACAACTTTATCTCAAACTTCATTTCGACTAAAAGTGACATTTTCATGCTACGCCATTTTCCAAAATGGCCAAATTTAAAAAAAGTAAGAGGTTCCCAAGTAACGCTTGCAACATCTTGCATGAAAAAAAAAATCCAGTTGTAAATAAGTTATATATTAATTGCTTTTAAAACATTCTGTTTTAGACGCGTTGTATTGTTGTTTGTGAAGTATTCAACCTTTCTGACGAGCACTTGTTATCTTGAAGTTATAATTTGATATTGCATGTCTCAATTACCAGTTTATAACACTTTTCTAACTGATTGTTTTTGATGAAAACTTGCTAGCCTTACATACAACATGTTTTCATATGTCATTTTTGGAAATATGAGTATAACAGAAATATAACTTATTCATAACATATTATTAATAAGTTATATATCAGTTTTACTCATGTTTCCAAAAATGACATATGAAAACATGTTGTATATTTATGAGGCTAGCAAGTTTTCATCAAAAACAATCAGTTATAAAAGTGTTATAAATAGGCAATTAAGAGTTGCAATACCTAATTATACCTTAAATATACGATACAAGTAATGTTCTTGTTTTTCGTGTTATAAACATGTTTTGATAACAATTATGAAATTTCTCAATGCATTCTACAAACTGCACTACAATATGGCTGAGCAATGACCAATAAAGAATGAAAAAAACAATTAATTTGTGCTTTCAACATCACATATACGTTTTGTAAAAGAGAAAAGTAAGATAATGAAAAAAGAAAGTTGATTTTCTATTTATTTTAGTTTTTTGCAAAGTTGGGGAATTTTATCCAGAATTTTTAATGCAATTCAATTTATTATATTAAGCTTTTTCTAAGAGCCAATAAGTTTTTTAGAAGTAGAATGTAAAGATTTACCATAAATTTGCAACCGCATAAATGTTTGCCGTACGGAATCTCAGTTTAGGCACTTTATTCGCACGAAAAAATTCCTTAGAAGAATAAGCTGTGTAAATTGATGATAAACAAATTCCATTCGTAGGAAGGATGAAATTAATTTACAACATGTCCAGTAGGTTGCGTTATAGTCATAAATAAGTTACGCAAGTCAAGCAAATGTTATATATAGATCCCACCTCTTGCGCTTTTTTCGGTATAAATAAGTTGTATATAAGTGACTAGACGTAAATATTTACCGCTGATATTGTCATAAATAATTTATGTAAACCCGTTTATGACAAATTGTGTTGCTTGGGTTGTATCCAAGACACGATCGTAGATTTGGCGTAGGATTGCGTGCTCGGTATCAATATTCGGTGACTGTGTTAGGGAAACCACTTTTTCCCATCACGGTTTATGATGACAAAATAACGTATTTTTGGGCACAAAACGCACTGAATTTTTATTTTATTAAATTGATAATAAAGCGTTTTTGGTTAAATGACACGGTCATGTGGTATTCGCTCATTGCGAGAATTTGTATGTATCCTTTCAATACTGTTACGCATTTGACCACAAACGTTTGGTTGCTGGGTACATTATCAAAGAGCTTTGGGGGTGATGTAGCTTGCAGCAAGGCGAGCGAACGTTCACCGAAAATTAACTCTTTAACAACAATAATGGTGGTCCTGAAAAGAACCATTTTGTCGTGATGGTTCAGGTATGCTAAGATATTAGGGTGTTCAACACGGATGAGACTGGAGATCTGCGGTACAATCAGTAGCGGTGCGGTTTCTTCCTCCTTCTTCGGTGAATGGATGCTCATATGGGCTGCAGCTCAGTGCTTGCGGGTCTTCTTTCGTTGTGTACTGGAGAACAATGTACAACGCCACGCGTCGAAAGCACTGCTGCTCATGAAAACCGACCGGAGACTACAACACACGGTGATTGAATAAGTATGATTCGGCGAGACCGGATGTAATTTGATTTTGAAATCTGTGTTAAGGAAGGCGCTTTTTGCAGGCAATCGGTGATAATTTTGATCACCATTGCAACAGTTGGACATTTGTGTAATTTTCAATAGTGACCAATTGAAAATTGATGAGGTGTTCATTTCAGTAGAAAAAAATTCCTATCGATTGGCTCGTTTAGAAATAAAATCCATTCGCTATTGACAGAGTTATAAGCGGTTGAAACCTGACCACTTTTCGTAACGCGGTTGATTTTGGTTGTTTGATATTGTATTCCAATATGTTGTCGAAAGACTTAATCCTACGTCAAACAAATGTGAATCACGTAATACACAATTACGGGCAATCACGTAATACACAATTATGAATATCGGAAAAGGTCGAGTTTTGCAGAGTTGTCATTTGGCGAGAAACTGCTCATATGTTAACTTCCATTTAATGAACTGGAGTTTTTTACTTTTTTTTAAGTATAACTGGGTATAACTTCTGCATCAAAAGAGATAAAGGTGATTTGTTTTCCGTCAATTTTGTTTTCCGTACTGAGCACCAGTGCTACCGACGCCAGGGACACAGTTATCACACCTGAACCATACCTATTGACCCATCAGCTCATGGACCGGGGACCAATTGCTTCACTTCTCTTGTGAAGGAAGGCGTGATCAGAGATTTTATGCCTCAGAAACCCCGAAGGCACTGACTCCCTCCCCTTGGCTAGTTTTTGCACCTTGCTGTTGGTGGGCGGGCTTAATTTCATGCTATTGGAGTGTTGGAGACGGTAGGTTTATGACCGGCGTTGCTGGCTCATGCCGCGATAGAATGGCGTCATGGGCAGGCAATGGCGATTACTAAGCTTCCCGTCTCTGATAAACCACTGCATGAGAGAACCAATGACCTAGTCTAGCAGTGATAGTATCACACTTGTTACTCCTTTGATTGAGAGCCGCGTCGTAGTACGCTTACGTATAGGCACTGACGTTGGGTGTGATACTGGCGGGTTTTGCTGCAAATCACTCTTATTTATTTTTACGCAGATAGATTTAGCAAGGGAATTATACTATTGAAATATTTCAGAAAGTGCCCAACAGTGCTCCTTCTACTTACGTGACAAGTTTCCATTGCTGTTTTCATTGAGGTACTACTCAGGGAACAATGTTAAACACCATTTTTGTACATGGTTTTGTAACTAATCTTATATGTGCTTCATTTTGATTTGGGATAAGTGTTTGAACTATGGCTCGGGATTTCCACTGTGGCCTGCTATTGTGACATATACATACATACGTAATTTTGTGGGACGACATAGTGGAAACGTGTGAGCATAGTTGGAGCATATTTCCTATATAATTTAAAAATCAGCTAGAAAACTAACTTCAAAGTGAAGCATTTTTGTCACTTGAAGGTGTCACTTGGGTCGAACTAAGATATAATAAATAGGTATTGGTCAAAATCAAAAGTAGTTGAAACACGTTTAATTTTAGAACACAAGTGCCGGTAATTAATAAAGCATGGGTTATGATTGATTAGGTGAATTAGAGATTGCAATTATTTATTAAATTAGACTAATGAGATATCATAATCATCAAACGAACGTTAATAAGAAAATTCAAAAATTCTAATAACATTAGGTAGATTAGCAAAAGAATGAGGATGCGGGGGGTCCGCTTAGGGAGGCAACTAACCTTTAAAGTTGTAGAATAAATCTTCCTATTTAGTATTGAGCTTCAATAAGAAAACGCAAGCAAACCAATAGCATATAGCAAATTAGCAAGGAGAGGAATAGTTTAGAAAATAAGTAAAAGTAGAGGTATGTGACAATTGATAACTTTTAATCTTTTATAGGTAGTGTTTTCCCCTGAGTTTATTGTACTCGATCGATAACTATATTATTCTCTCAATACGTGAAATCTCTGATATATGCGGTTAAAGCATTTGAGTGAACTTATTTCTTAGTGTTCAAGTACTTACATTTGTAAACAGCAGTTAATGTGAATCTATGAACTAAACCATACGTGACTGTAAAATCGATCTTTCATTATGCGGTATTAACGCATCGATGCACGTTTAACTTTTCGCGGCTGTCGGAATCAACGCGCCTACGTCTACGGAGATTACGCAGAAGTGATTCGCATTTCGGTAGAGCTTGCCAAAAGTGTTTTGAGCTTATGTAGTTTAGAATTTGTTCGGTACGGTCACGAAATTTTGAAATGATTGATACGTGCGGTAAAATAACTAAATTTAAACAAAGCTCAATAGTAAAATAAGCAGAATATCTAGGGAGGAAACCAAAATTAATCAACTTGCCAACATAGGCTATCACATTTATTTTGGTGGCACTCTTTAAGTGATAATAAGCTGTTTTTTCTCTACGGTTGTCTCGTTCGTAATTTGCGCGATGTTCGTATCTTACGTAATTTAGATGTTTAGCTCTAAACGGTTTTACTACTCGGGGTCGTTCCTTAACCAGTTTCTGTGCAGGTTAAACCTTTGGCGGCTGTCGGAATCAACGCGCTTACGTCTACGGAGCTTACGCAGAAGTGATACGCAATTCGGTAGAGCTTGTGCTTTGATCCTTCTGGGCTACAACCCTGGATTTTCGATATAAAAAAAAACAAATTTCAGAAGAGATTAACCACAACCAAATAAGCTATTCGTGATCTTAAACCGTCAATTTGAAGGTTTTTAAATGTAGATTCTTGTAGGTGTAACATTTTATTTTTGTTATATTAACTACAGTTACAGGCTGATTACCGGCAGGTTGTCAAAAAATGGCCTATTTTCACCATGGGCGGAATTTTTTATTTCTTAAAAAGCATTCTTGCTCGTAAGATTGTATAAAAAAAAAAATATTTAGAGTATTATTCAAGTAGCAGCTGTCATCCACAACTGAAATGTCATATACCTGCTGATCTATCTGATTTTATCGTACTTCTAAAGCACAACGTTTTGGCTGTATCCTATAGGATCATCTTTTTCACTTTTAGGACCACAATTAAATTATGGACAAAAGTAAATAAATGAGCTAGTTATGATTTCATATAATGAGAATTCTTCCCAGAACATGTGAAAAATTACACAAAAATATTATTGTTCCATCGGCGTAAAGGAATTCAAGAAAAATAAAATCATCTGGTAATATCTCAAAACCATTATTCCAAATTATTTGCCCTCAGAAACACATCAAGTAGAAGAGTTTTTCAAAACCTGGTGAAAATTTGAGGCCAAAATATTAGGAAAAAAAAAATTCCACCCAGGGTTAAAATAGGCCATTTTTTTTTACAATTTGGATACCTGCCGGTAATCAGACTGTTTACTGTAGTTACTATAGCAAACACAAAAAGTGGTTGCTTCTTTAATAATCTACATTAAAATTGACGTTCAAAGATTACGAATAATTGCTTTGGTTGTAGAGTAATCTCTTCTGAAAGTTGAATTTTTTAAAATCTTGAAAACCGAGAGGGATCTAGGCACTTCAGAGCTAAATCAAAAAAGGCGTTTGTTAAGAATGCCAAAATCATCCCACTGCGACCTAGCAAGAAGTACAGTCGACTTGTTTCGCGCTCCGGTATTTCGGAAGTTTTCTCGGTATTCGGTTGGTTTAAATTATCAGTTTTTTCTCGCTTAGTGATTACTGGCATAGTACCCGGCTAAACAATTATCTGAAAGTGAGTTTTTCTGTGAAGAAAGTGTGGTTTTCGGCGTCATCGGAAAGAAAATTGTTCACTTGCAATTGGATATTCGCAAACCAATTTGCGCTTCATCGGTGCGTGATCACGCATACCTGCACACAGATCATCGTCATCGAGTGTCAGCATCTGCCTCCGCATTTATACCGGTCATCCATCATCGTGTGTCCAGCTGAGTGCCGAGCCTCATACAAGCACACCACTACAAAGATCGCCCGCACACGCGCATCGCTCCGTTGCTGCTGTGTAATCACTCGGTGATAGTAGTATAGGATTATCAGATAAGTTTTTGTTCTTGTTTCTTTCTTTCTCCCATCTGTTAAATTTTAAGTTTGTGTTTCTGTGTTTGTATTTTTTTTTCTTCGTGTATTGTGTCCGAGTAATTTTGATTATCGTTGCAGTGGTAGAGCGTTTTTCGCTCCCACTAGTACGGCAAAATGGACATTTTGTCGGAAGACGAAATGGACGTTTTGTCGGAAGACGACACCACTTTGCCACGCGATAGCAAGAAGGGTCGAAAACGTCTGTCATCCCAGAAATCAGATGATGCCACCCCTGCTTCGTCATCTCAGTCTGGTAATGGACAGGGACAGATAAGCCCCCGATCACGAGACTACCCAGAAGACTCGACTGGCCCATGGGTTGTTTACTTTCAGCCAAAAAAGAAACCTTTGAATGTAATGCAAATTACTAATGATCTGACGAAGCGGTTCTCGGCCGTGACCGAAATCTCGAAGGTGAGGTACAATAAACTTCGCGTTGTCGTCTCTAACCTGAAACAAGCTAACGAGATTGCTGCCTCCCAGCTCTTTACACTCGAGTATAGAGTGTACATCCCAGCTCGTAATGTGGAGATCGAAGGTGTGGTCACCGAAGCGAGTCTGACCCCCGAGATCTTGGCGAAGCAAGCGGTTGGCCGTTTCAAGAACCCCTTGCTTCCCACGGTTGAGATACTGGAAGTCCAGAAGCTGAACTCAGTATCTTTCAGCGAGGGTAAAAAGAGCTTTACCCCCACAGACTCGTTTCGGGTGACCTTTTCTGGTTCAGCCCTTCCTCACTACATCGAGTTGGGAAAACTTCGGCTACCTGTGCGTTTGTTTGTTCTTCGGGTCATGAACTGCCAAAACTGCAAACAGTTGGGACATACGGCCTCTCACTGTGGCAGCAAGGCACGCTGTTCCAAATGCGGGGAGAAGCACGAGGATGGCACCTGCACAGTCACGGCACCAAAATGCGTGTACTGCAAAGGATCTCGTCCTCATGGCCTCTCGTCGTGTCCTGTGTACAAACAACGCGAGGAAAAACTAGAGCGCTCTCTTAAAGAACGTTCCAGGCGGTCTTTTGCAGAAATGCTTAAGACAGCCAAGCCATCGACCAACGAAACAAATCCCTTCGCTCTTTTGTCAGATGACAAAGCTTTAAGTTTAAGCTTTTCCGGAAACGCGGAACACCCGAGTATTTCGAAGCGTACTCGACTCTTGAACACGAACTCAAGAGCCTCATCAAAGCCAAGAAACGCGGATACTGGCGGCAATTCGTGGACGGTTTATCGCGCGAAACGTTGATGAATACGCTTTGGAACACGGCGCGAAGGATGCGTAACCGGTCTTCAAACAACGAGAGCGAGGAGTACTCGGATCGGTAGATTCTCAAGTTCGCGCAAAAAGTATGTCCTGATTCCGTGCCGGCACAGATGATTCCTCGCGAAACGACGAATTCGGTAGACGAGATCAGCCAGCCTTTTTCAATGCTGGAGCTCTCACTCGCGCTCCTTTCGTGTCGCAATTCGGCTCCGGGGGCTGATAGGATCAAGTTCGACTTGTTGAAGAACCTCCCAGACGTCGCTAAGAGGCGCATGTTGAACTTGTTTTGTTTTGCTTCCAGTCGGCGGCTAAAACTCACATCATCAAACTGGAACGTATCCAGTATCGTTGTCTTCGTATCGCGTTAGGATGCATGCACTCGACTCATACGATGAGTCTAGAAGTGTTGGCGGGCATGTTGCCACTATCGGATCGGTTCTCGGAATTGTCCCTCAGGCTCCTCACCCGTTGCGAAGTTATGAACCCACTGGTAATCGAAAACTTTGAAAAGCTTCTTGAGCTGAACCCTCAAACTCGTTTTATGTCATTGTACTACGTGTACATAACACAGGATGTCAGCCCTTCACAGCACAATCCTCATCGTGTATGCTTCTCCGACTTCGGCAATTCAGTTAGTTTTGATTTATCTATGACGCGGGAGATTCATGGGATCCCAGAACATCATCGTTCCATGATTGTTCCGTCAATTTACGCTGCAAAGTTTGGCCAAGTTGATTCCGCAAGATCGTTCTTCACAGATGGATCACTAATAGAGTCGTCCGCTGGTTTTGGTATTTTTAACGAATTTCATAGCGCCTCTCGAATGCTTCAAGCTCCTTGTTCCGTATATGTTGCTGAACTGGCGGCAATACACTATACGCTAGAAACGATCGCCTCACTTGCACCAGATCACTATTTTATTTTTACGGATAGTCTCAGTTCTGTCGAGGCTATTCGATCCATGAGGCCGGTAAAGCACTCCTCGTATTTTCTCATGAAAATACGAGAGCTTCTGAGTGCTTTATCTTTAAGATCTTTTGTCATCACCTTTGCATGGGTCCCATCTCATTGCTCGATTCCGGGCAATGAGAAGGCAGACTCACTTGCTAAGGTGGGCGATATCCGGCGATATCAAGGCGATATTTACGATCGACAAATCGCCTACAATGAATTTTTCTTCATTTATCGTCAACAGTCGCTCGCCAGCTGGCAAAATAAATGGAGTGAAGGAAGTTTGGGACGATGGCTATTCTCGATCATCCCTAAGGTGTCGAAGAGTCCTTGGTTCAAGGGGTTGGATGTGGGTCGAGACTTCATTCGTCTGATGTCTCGCCTCATGTCCAATCACTATTCGTTAAACGCTCAATTGTTTCGTGTTGGGCTGGGAGACAGCAATCTCTGTGAATGTGGACAAGGTTACCAAGACGCCGATCACATCCTTTGGTCTTGTGCTGAGCATCGTGGAGTCAGATCTGAGCTGTGCGATTCCCTTCGGGCTCGAGGTAGACAACCTAATGTTCCAGTTCGGGATATTTTGGCTAGACGTGATCTGGAGTTTATGAAACTCATATATGTTTACTTTAAGAATACTAACCTTAGATTGTAAGTTTGATTAACCTTGTGTTTAGTTTGTGTATTGTGCGTGTAGTTTTTTTTTTAATGTTTGTCTTCAAGATGAATAGAAATAAGTTCATGTTTTAGGATTAATTAAATATTTGTATAATAAATCATATTTCAAACCTCCTTCTCCCTTTCCCCATCCAAAAAATTTTAAATCTCCACTAACCTCGAGACGACCGCGAGTAATCGGTTCAATTCCTTTAACTCTAGATTTAAGACATTAATCATGTATAATGCAAATGATAACTCGGCTCTGTAAAGTTTATTCGATTGAGCCTGTACAAATAAATTAATAAAAAAAAAAGAATGCCAAAATAAGCGTTTTTGGCCAAGTTTGGCTCAAATAGGTGACATCGACCACAGGTGGTGTACCCACTTGAGCTGGATTGACCAATATATTATATAGAATAATGTACTCCCTTCCAAATGTCGCCAACGTTTTTGGCCAACCGGAGATATTAATATATGAAAAGGGCGTATTTTCATCAGAATAAAGTCAATAACTCTTGATCGGAAAGATATATCGACAAGTTCTGCTTGGCAAAAATTGTGTCCGTAAAAGTTTTTAAAGTTATCCGCAGTTTGTGGCACCAGTGGTGTAGTGGTAAGCGTAATTACCTCTCACCCCAGCAGGCCTGGGTTAAATCTCAGTCGGCGCCACCGGGTTGTTCTGAGGCATAACATCTTTGATCACGCCTTCGTTCAGAAGGGAAGTAAAGCCGTTGGTCCCCGGTTCATGCGTTGATGGGTTGATAGGTAGGATCCAGGTGTGAGAGCTGCCTCCCTGGCGTTGGTAGCATTGGTGCTCAGCACGTAAAACAAAATCGACGGAAAACAAACCAAAGGCAAAACAAGTTATCCACAGGTAACCGAGAAAGTTTATATTAAAAAAAGCAAATACATTTTTTTTTAGATAGGGGAAATGACGGCTTCGACATGACAGACTATTTTCGGCAACCCAAATTGAAACACTATTTTCACTGGATTTTCTTACGAAAACACTTCGCTGAATGCATGCAAACGATTATTTATGCTTTCAGCTTCAATTTGACTATATTTTTACGACTGAGAAAAAGCAATCTAGCAGGGTTTTCTTGAAATGAAACACACGCACTACAAATTGTAGCTGATTTAGAGTTGCCGATAATAGAACATCAGATTTACATGCAGTTCAAATGGAACGGTTGCCGAAGAAAAACTGGTTGCCGACCATACTCGCTCTCACTAGAGAAGATTGGAGCTTTGTAAAAGCGTTTCAAAACAGTTTTTGACAATTCTTTCGACTGAAATTGTTAGAGCAGCTGGCAGCAAAAGATTGTAAACAAACCAATACTGCATATGTGAGCGTTCCATAGAGAAAAAGGCTATAGAAAGAAGGTCGCTGCTTAGGTTGCCGAGAATACGTAAATTCCCCTACCTTAAGTCAATTGGGAAAAATTTTTCTTAACAGTCAATTTTTTTTTTTTTTGAACAAAGTTACTTGAAATTAGTTAAGCTACAACTTTGCCGAAGAATGTTTACCTATATTTACATTATTTAAATGATAATAAGAACCACCCCAAAATTGATTGACTCCAAAATGAGGGATTAACTGTAAAGAACAACTTTGTACAAGACACTTTTTTTTCTTAGATTCAATTTTGGCTCGAAGCATCTTTCCTACAAAATTCCCATTCTGAACCACTGTGCACTGACCTGCTTATTGCTATGGTTGGTTGTGCTATGAGTGGTGTTTCATTGCTATTGAGGTATTGGAATTATATTCGATTTACTGTATAGATTTGTTGGGTGCTTGAATGTTGGATTTTGCAACCAGTACAGTATCCAACCGTGACCAGTCCAGTACAGTATAAATCATACAAAATAGGGTTTCCGATCGAGCAGTTGCTTTTGGCGACGACAATGGCTGAACGCGAATTGAAACATATTAGCAGAAAATCGACAGCAATGAAAATATTCCGATTGAATGACTTCCCAGGAAGGATTCAATCACAATTACCCCCAGCACACTTCCCATGATACTGCGAATTACGAATCAGTTCTGACTGCAACCTATTACGTTTTCTGATGAATGAAGGACGTCTATAGTGTAATACCTGTGTACCTTGATAAAGATTATTTTTTGCATTATTAGAGAGACTTTCAGCCTTGGACAGTATAACGAAAGAGAGGAGGATTAGTAACATCCATTTAATTTTAATTAAGGTAGTGGACTTAAATGGAAATTAATAATCCTGCTCTCTTTCTTTATACCGTGGGGACCGAAACTCGTACACCTTAGAAATGATTCAAAATTCGTACTGTTCATACGCTTTCTTTTTGTATGAAGTGTACAGATTTCAATGATGTGCGGATTTTGATCTCCCATGGCAATACGTTTTATTATTATATGTTGCATTTAAAAGCGGTGCAATACTAACGACTTTATAAGCAGCCCGAAACTGAATTCATGATTTTTTCTCAGTAAGCAAAAGTGGATGGCACTAGGCCACCTAGCTCCTATTATCACAGCACACCAGATATGATCGAGTTTTTGTTATTTCTATTTAAATCGGACATCATTAACGACGATGATTGTGTGTATGGCGATGGTATTTACAATTTATTGTCAAAAGTCTGCGTATATTAGAGATTAGAACCTTTCTCCTTAATTATCGATATATAATATCGTTTTGAAAACACACTGCCATAATTCTATGCTATGCCGCTGCTATGACCTTCATTTTGCCTCACACTGAAAACTCACACAGTGATTAGTTAATTTATCCAGTCATCGTTCGAAATTTTTTGCCTCGGATCTCCTTTGACCCCCTGGAGAAACTAGTAGGAAGTAAGTATCCATCGTCTTAGGGATTCAGTTCACTTTCAACTTCAAACAATCAAGAGCTGGATCCTGGTTCGCTGTGCACAATGGAGCTGAGTTTTTAATTATCTTCGCATTAGGGAAAAGTTATGTTCCGCAACGAACGCAGCCACGATGGACTGCATCACTGCATACAAAACCCTGTAACTTTTCTCGCTTGGTTCGGTCGCCATCGGACGTCTTTATTCTCTGAGACGACAAAGTTGTCGGGTTGGCGCAATCCAAAATGTAAACAATTTCTTTGAGCGTAGGTCACTTCGATGCCACAATGGAAAGTGGATGATTACAGTTGGAATCTCTGTTTAGTTTTACGATGTCATAGTTTCGTTTTAAGTAGCCGAACAGATTGTTGGAAAATATTCAAAATTGAAAATAATTCATAAATTCTCGACAACATTTGCAAACGACGATAAGCTTACCAACTTTTTAGCACTAAGAAATACAAAACGCAAAACTAAAAAGTTTAACATGATTCCGTCCATTAAATTTCAACTCATTCTATTGAAAGATAGCATTTCTTCAGCATATTGAAATGACGTTTGTTCTGATAAAATGATTATATTGCAAATTGATCTTCAAACCATTCAATTAGTACCACAACGCAACCTTTCGTTGAACCTGTTCGCTGAATGCACATTCTCTCGTACATCATTCCCTTTCAAAGCGACAAAAGGCGTGCTATGACAAAAGCGCTACTTACCGGAGACAGACAACCATTAAAAGCGGATAATGGCGCAAAGTTAAACAAAGTATTTGCAACTTTTGCATTATGATTATTGTTATGCAGCGTGCCGTTCTTTTCGTGCTTCTCCCAGGAGAGGGCGGCAGCAGCGGCGGCATTCATCGTCGTCGCTATTCATGCACCGTATCGCGCATCGTTGGTGGAATGTCTTTTGTTGTCCGAACCGAACAGACACCGTCTCACTGGTATGTACTTACAGAGAGGGTTGCCAATACTATAGTTAGGAATTTGCACTCAAAGATAACAGCATTTTAGGTATTATTCAGTTCATATAAAATATGAAAATATCCCAGCTAAAACTGAATTTGTTTAAAAACTATCAGCTTTTGTTTTTATTCCAGCTAGGGGTACGCAATATCCATTTACTCGGACGCGTACAAGCGCTGTAATTCGTTCGAAACTAAGGCAATTTTGCATTCCTGTTTTCGTTTGAAGCAATTCTAAAGAGCTGAACACAATGATAGCGGCATAGCGGCAAGCGCATATTTTCCAATACACTGAAATCTGTTTGACAACGCCACAATAAGCGCGTTGCGGCAAAAGCGGCATTGCACTAAAACTCGTTTTTTCACCTGAGAAGTGCACAATGTTTTCAGATGTATTTTTTTTTTTTTGTAATTTTGAATTAACCAGAAACTTCAAGTCGTGTGAAATTCGTGAATTCGCGGTTTATGTTCAGTGAAAATTCCGTGTCACAAAATTGCTCACCGAGTTTCCTTTTTTTGCCGTTCGACGACGACGGGTTTGCGAGAGAAAAATAAGCATCGGGAATTTGCTCCCGGATGTATTGATTTGGTGAGTACGTTCCAGTTGAAGATTGTTCTTATACATATCTCGATTGCATTTTCGAGGGGACGTTCAGAGAGCTTTGAGATTTAGGCGTTGTTGCATTTGCGGGCAGATGAGTTGGTCGGCGGTAAGGGCCAGTAAGTGCTGCCAGCAGATGAATCAGGAGGTATTCGAAACAAAATTGATAAGAAATGTCCATTCAAATCGATTTAATACAGTTGAACAAATTTCAAAACTATATACGTGCCAGATTTGGAAATAATATTTTTTGAATCTGGAAGTGTGTTTATGATACCATTATCCATTTGATAAAGGTAGAGTGAACATGCGGGGCTTATTGTAAGTAAAAGTGACCTCGGAGTGGTCGTGAATTACCAGGCATTCTGAAATGGGTCACTGGAGCTGCAATAGAGCTAACACCTTCTAACTCCCGGACTAAACCTGCTTTAATTTAAGGGTAATAAAAAGCAGTTTTCTTCCATAATAACACTGCCGGACAGTGGGGGTTAGATTGTACACACACACACACACACACAACCAGAAACTTCAAGTCGTGAACCAAATAATCATCCAGGGTAGTAAGTAAGTAGTCACAAAAATTTTGGCCGCATCCGGACATGTTCTGGGTACCCCCGGTCAGTTTCAGCTTGAACCAACCATGGGACACATCAAACTTCATCAGAATTCTAAAATAAGACCATTGGTGGCCATATTAAGCACTCAGGACCACGTTGGCCACATCCGGGCGTGTTCCGGGTACCTTTGGGGAAGTGGTTAGATTCTTCTTGAATCAACACCTTCCTGCGAATATTACATGAGAATTCAAAAATATGACCATTTTTGCCCATATACTGAAGACCACGTTAGCCAGATCCGGACATGTTCCGGATACCCCCGGAGAAGTGAAACTTGGACCTACATCCTGATGTGACACATCAAATTACATGAGAATTTAAAAATAAGAACATTGGTGGCCATATTAAGTACTAAGGACCACGCTGGCCAGACATGTTCCTGGTGCTCCCGGGGAGTTTAATAAATTTCCCGAAATTTTCCTGAGGCCAATGGAACTTCTCTGGAGTACTCAGAAATTCCCTGCAATTCTCTTCAGATCTTCCCTGAAGGTCTCCTCAGAACTCCTCTGAAATTCTTCTCAGATCTACTTTGTAATTTTCCTCATAACTACTCTAAAGCTCTCTTCAGCATTACTCTGAAGTTCTCCTCAGAACTAAGCTCTCGTCAGAACTATTCTGAAGTTCTCCTAAAACTACTCTACATCTTCGATGAAGTTTTCAACATTTTCCTGAAATGTACACAGCTGTCTGAATATTCTCTTGAAGATGTTTGAACTTTCCTGATATTCAGGACTTCTCTAAAAATAACGTTACTCCCTAAAGTTCTTTAAACTTCTCAACCAATAAGAGCTCTCTGGACTTCCCTAAAATTCATGGAACTTTTCTCAAGCTCTCGAATTTTCCTAATATTCATAATTCTTCTGCGAAGCCCTATTAAAAAAATACCCAGGACAAATGATAACCCAAATGGTAGAACTATTCCACAAATGTTTTCATGATACCCGGAACACATCGTTAAGCAAAATAACCATACAAATGTTATAAGGGAGCTCTCGATATTTCCCCACGGTTCAAGGTACTTCTTCCAAATGCTCCCAAATTGTTTGAAGTTAATGCAAATTCAGAGACGATCACTGAACTTTGGATATTTTGACAAGATTGATCAATTATGCAGAAGACCTTCTACTGATCAACTATTCAATCAGATAATCCCTCATATATTTCTTGACTATGTCAGCTGAATCAGAGGTTATTGAAATAACCAAATGACTTCATGAAGATTAGCTAGTTTGAAGATCTTCAACGTGTGTGCAACGAACGTGCAAGAAACGACTCTGCTTATCGTCGGTTCTGTGTGTTCATCCGGTTGTCGATCGGAACGTCGTATCCCGATCCTTCGGTTACGAGAAAATTCATCGTGAAGTAAGTTGTTTGAAATGCAATCAAGCAAGCAGATGTGTAAAGATTTTTGTTTGTATTTATTTTCAGGTCTACCCACGCTGCCTGGCCGTGTCTCGTGTCAATAATCGACCATTTCGGTTATCCGGAACCGGATTTCGATTATTTGGTTCGGTTTTTTGTCTAACCGGTTATGTGTGTCCATCCAGTGGGCCCTCCATTGATCTGCTCACGTTGGTGTTGTTGTGAAGAAATAACTAGAGAAACCCATCCCGTCTTCCGTCTGGTGAAACCCGTCACAAAATTCTTCTAGTGAAGATGTAAGTAATCAAGTAATGGGGGTTATTCCGACAGCCGTATTGGCATTAGGTGACTCTCAATTGGTATTCCGAGAGTCACCGTCAATTACACTGTATTTCCTAAAGTATTTTTCGATTGGTTGAAATTTCGGGCAATGCGGAGGATTCGTTAGCTTGTTGGCAGCATACCACTCCAGAACCACTTTGGAGTAGTGGCAGCTGGCCAAATCGATGTTAGACTTTTGACCGGGAAGCTGCCTTAAATCGACGTATGTTTCGTCATCGATCAAAGTGTTTCGTCAAAACACGGTCGTACAAGAGCTTTGCACGCTTTTTGGCCACGGAATTCTGCTTCATGCACCGGTTCGGATGTTTACTGGCTTTGTACGACTTGTATCCTTCCCTGACAAGGACGTTCCGCTTCGTTTGACAGTTGGCGTTGGCCACACCTCGGATCGAAAGACCGGGGTTGGCTTTAACGCACCTGAACACCTCGCTGCACAGCTTACGATCCCTGGTTCCAGTTTGTTCGTAGGTCCGCTGATTTCTTTCCACACTCAGGGTTTCCTTGTAGGTTTTGAACAAACTGTTGTTTTCGGAATCTGCAGCACTTCAGCCAGCTTGGAACCGGACCACACCGGATTTTCCAGGTGTTTGTGCACAATATTTCTTCTTCTTTCGAGTTCCATTTGACGTTATTTATGAACGCGATCGACTACTTTGATCAAACTTGCACCAGTTGTTTCATTGTACCAGTGAAACGAATGACCCTAGAAGAAGAAAACTAAGATATAATCACAGATTTGTAGGATCAAACATAAGAGGAAATTTCACAGGTTTCAATTTGGCAACTCTGCTTACAGGATGGATGAAAGCTTTAAAGAGCCTCACACAATACATCCGGATCTGACCCGTTGCGGCAAAGTGACAGTTAAATCTAATGTCTAACCGTCTGATTTGCCGCAACGGAGCAGATCTCGATCCATTGTGCGTGGCACTTCACTCTATGCAGGGCATGGAGAAATGGGTCAACTAGCATTCTAAATTGTTGCTTTTGGAGCAATTCAAGTGTCACAATTTATGAATAGATCAATAGATGAAACATGTCATTTATTTTCGCCTTAAGTTTTAGAGAGTTGGTGTCTTCTGGGAACCATATTTTTCTTTAAAAATCCTTCTTTTGAAATTAAAAATTGATTTTATTGTTTTTGAAAACATAGACTGATCGCGCACGGTAGGACCCGATTTTCTACGTTGAGTTATAAAGATTAAAATACGATGATGATTTGGGCCGTCCTGCCATGGCGGAGGCAGACAATACTGTGTGTGTTTATTTATTGTATATATGACATGGTATCAATAACATTGCAATCTGGACAAATGACAGTAACATACATAATTGAAAGTTGACATCTATTGGTAAGAGTATTAACTATTCCATAGTTCAGGGTAAAGGCGGTAGATGTCCCTTGCACGAACATAGACACATATTCTTTGGCAAAGGTGAGATAATAAAAGCAAAATTTTCCGGAAAAGCTAACCACCCGAATTTATTAAATTTGTTTTCGATCATATAGCCATTAACTCTATCTGTGTACTTAGTTTAGTACCTGTCGTATTACCATAGAGGTAACTCTAGGACTAGAAGGTCCCGAAATAACGTGCTCAACTTTTTGACTCAGCTCTAGTACTCTCTTCGGTCCCAAGCTAATTGATTCACCCCTCGAAACATAGGAAAAACCAATAACCCCTCATTTTATCTGTCAAACTTTCATAGCGAATCAAAACAAACATTGCGTAGTAATAGAATTTTGACTAGAATGGAGTACGTTAATCGTTTGCTTGGAACCAATAGGCTAGTCAAGTAGTGAGCCAATTTAAAATCGTTAGTTTCGTTTTGATTGTTGGTATTACTCCATCACTTTTTAAGTTTATCATTATTTTCGGAACTTACTTTTTGTTCACACAGTTTACCTATAAAACTTCCCGAAATTCTCAGTACTTCTATTCATTCCTCAGACTCTCCTATTGTTTCCTGTAGTTTACAGAACTTTCCTTATGGTCTCCTGATGAGGTTCCTGGAATTGTTCAGAGATTAATGGAACTGGTCAGAAGTTTTTTGTTTTTTGTTTTGAAGTTCATTCCCTGAAGTTTTTTTTTTACTATCCTTAAGTTTTCGTAACTTCTTGATGGTTTCCTTTATTTTACTGAAATAAATGGAACTGTCTTAAAGTTCTCGAAACGAACCTAAAGTCTTAGGAACGTCCCTCAAGTTCTCACAGTTTTCCTGATATTCATGGAACTGCCCTAACATTTTCAGAACTTACCCGAAGTTCACGTAACTTACTCATAGGTCTTTAAGCTCAAAATTTTCCTGAATTTAATGGAACTGCCCTGAAGCTGTTGATCTTCGCTGAAGTAAATTTTCCTTGAACCTATTAGATTGCCTTGCTTAAAGATGTTTTAACTCCCCCACATTTCTATCAACCCGAACTTTTTAAAGGTTTCAACATTTTTTGCTAAAATATGTAGTTAATATGTGTAGTAATCCAGATGGGCATTCGAAAATGCCTTTATGCCTTTTGGTGCGCAACTTTTATAAGATGAGCATACCAAGATCGATATTTCGATCATTTTTACGAATTGACCACTTTTTTGGATGTTCCGGATCACCCAGAGGGCAATTTCGTGACCAACAGTGTTCGCATGTTGGTCCCAGATTCAATTTCATTCATGCAGCATGACAAAGAGTGTTGTTAAAAATCGCCGGGCTATTCGGATCTTCCAGAGCACCGTTTCTTGAGTACCTGGGTCTGTAGTTAGATCTTAACCTTCAATGGTTAAGTGCGTGGTTAAGTGTATCAATATTTCCAAAAAAAAAAAAAACAATCACGAAACTATGTGATCAATTTCAGTTTGAAGTTCGACGATAAGTTTAGCAGCTATCGGTGCGAAAGCCGAAAACGTAAATTCACAATCGTGATAGCGACGACCATTGCGTAAACAAGTTGCTAACTAAAATAGCAATGGCTAAAGTTGTCAAACTAGCAGCCCGAATAGCAACGCATTGGTGCGGGTGCTCTTATGGCCTCCAAAATTGTTGATGAATCTTCCCTTTTGACAATGCTAAAAATGTCATCCACATACCTATACCAACACTTGGACAACATATTGGTCTCCTGCCATCCACTCCAGCAAACGCCGCATGCATCGTAGCGGGTCTTCTTCCTTTCCGGTTCTGCTTAAGCGCGAATATTGCCACAAAAGCCGCCGCCTATTCCGCCAAGATCTTTCTCCTCGACGAGGGGAACAGAGTCCTCCGCACGGCCGCCGACATCGACCTCCCCCCAGTGGCCAAAGTCCATTGGCATGGGGAGAAAAGTTGGCACTCTTCACGAATCCAATTGGACAATCGGATCAAGAGCCGCTTCAAAGCAGGGGATGCATTCATCATTTTGCGCAGATCGGTCGCCGAGCTACTTGGTTCCAACTATGCCGACCACGTACATCGATACACCGACGGCTCACGATCGATAAACGGAGTAGGTATCGGGATTTTTGGAGACGGTATTACTGAAAGCAGCAGTCTTCCTCCACAATGCTCGGTTTTCTCGGTCGAGGCTACAGCGTACCGCTACGACGCCAGCCAACAAACCGATACTTATATTAACCGACTCACACAGCGTCGTTCAAGCGATCACCTCGGAAGCACCAAAACACCCATGGATCCAGGCGATTATCAAGTACCCTCCACCGAACACCGTGTACACATGGATTCCCGGACACTGTGGAGTGCCAGGTAACGAGTCTGCTGGTCACCTTGCCGGAGCCGGGACGTCGGGTTCCAGACTCACCAACAAGGTACCCCTACAGGACGTCAGACGGTGGATAATGCGGACCATTCAAGCGGCATGGGAAGCTGAGTGGTTCCGCAACAGAACTGCCTTCATCCGCAAAGTCAAAGGGTCAACTGAACCATGGAGAGAACTGGACAACCTGAGGGATCAACGCGTGATTTCGCGGCTTCGAATCGGGCACACCAAACTCTACTATAAATATGGTGGCCTGCCGTTCCGCAGAAGCTGCATCATCTGTGGGGTACCCTATACCGTCGAACACATCCTGTGCAACTGCCCGGAGTTCTAAAATCTTCGTGAGTCGCTCTGCCTAACTTCTAGCATCAGGGATCTGCTCGGGAATGATACTCCGGCCTCGGCAGCACTAGTAACCTTCTTAAATGAAGCCAAAATCTACCACTTGGTATAGCAGGAATTTTTTTCGGCCGTCGGGACATCTCAGCTGGATGGATTTCCCCTATTGGACCCATGCCAGCTGAGCTCTGTTTTGTTTGGATTAATCGTTTGTAGCTTGTCTTAAAGCATTTTGTTTTCTTTTGTTCCTCTGTTTCATTATTTTAAATATTGTTATTTTTTCATATAAGTTGAAGAGCCCGCAACCAAAGTTATTACCTAAATGTTAATATACCATGTATCTAGAGGTTACTCACTCTGAGCCCTCTCCTTTCTCCGGAGATGAACTAGCCATAGGCTAAAAATCTCCTTAATAAAGAACTAAAAAAAAACTTGGACAACAAATTCCTATCCTCTAGAATATTTTCTAGGTTAGCCATGAACAATTCACCTACAAATTGGGAAAGCGGATTGCCCTTAGGAGCACCTTTAGTTTGTGTAAAAAATTACCTCCTAAAATGAAATAATTTTCCTCAACCGAGTAAACTTCAGATACTATATAACCGAACTTTGTGTTTCCAAGTAGAGTCCTCACGATGCTTCAGAAGCCAGTCCTCTGAAAAGGCAGATAACTTCCTTTACTGGTACACTCGGCAAAAGTGCTGTGACATCAAATGGAACCATCTCTCCTGATGCCTGAAGTTGATTTGCGAATTCTTGTGTGCTGTTAATTGAGCGAGTGGCAAAGGGGCTAGGCATATTTTGAAATTCCTTTACTAGCCATTTGGCAAGCTTATGAGTGGGCGATCCTTCAGCCAAGATAATCTTCCTCATTTTGTTTCCTGATTTGTAAATCTTTGGTAAACCTTTGATCCTAGGTAGAATAGGGTTTGAAGCTTTAAATTGACTCGTAGTGTTGCCATTAAACGTCTTTCACTGCCTTTATGGGCCATTAGTATTTTTCCGTCATCCGATTGTCATAGTTCTCTCTGTCCAAAATCACATTACCTTTGTCCTCCTGTAAAGAATACCGACTTTGTTTTATGTTCTCTCAGAATTAGAACTTCCTCTTTTCGGTTTCACTAAGTTTTCTGCTTCGTATTGCCTCTGAAATAATATTCCTGTCAGTCTCGTGTAATTGAATAAGAAGTGTGTTAGTGATTGCAGTTTCCAACGTTGGCGTCTTCCACGTCATATTTTGAGAAAATCGCATATCCTAATCCCTTGTTGAGAAGTGTCAATGGTTCATCTGAGAACTGCTGCGTCGAGCGATTTACCACAAAATCTTGGTCGGGTTGAACTACTGCTGTGTTAACTGGACTGTGTGATTTCTGGGCCCTCTGCTGTGTTGTGTATTTAGGTAAAGCCGTATTGTAGTGATCTTAAAGCTCTTGATAGAGGGATTCCGTTAAGAGGTTCGACAAAATTAAAATGTTGAAATTTATCTTTTCTACAATTCAAAGTGAACCTAACAAGCAATCTGTGTCACGCTCTCTTTAGATTCCGACAGCGAATCAAATCTCAGAACGTTCTCCATGCATCTACCTCAAATGCAATTTAATAGTTCTACACCTCGCAATGTGCTGCAGGTCATAGAAGCACACACAGAAAAATGTATAATTGAAGCCAATTTCACCACACCTGCGGGCAATAGTGCGCCCAGCTTGGTATGTATGTGTGAGCACACAAATTGAATAAGTTAGCCAGGTGCTACATCAAACATTTATAGAACTAACACCCGGACCGACACAGCCGAGCTTTGTTATTTTACGATTCTTGGTCGCATTATCTGCAAACGGACACGTTCTTGATATTAATTCCCAGCTCACGAGCAAGATATAAAGTAGATATCTGCGGCGCAAAGTGGACATTCCATACACCTGTCTACTATGCAGGGACAGGACTACACACTAAAGCAAGAGGGAGAGGGAGAGAGAGACAAAGCTACGCATACAGATATATGCTACAATTTCATTTAGTGCCAATTCTGAAACTTCCCAGGTGGTCCCGTATACGGTCCCTAGGAGACGAGCAGAATGAAAATACGATCCTGCAATCCTGCAGGAAATCGTTTATTTTTTTGTTGAGTTAAATTGCAGGTCATTTAATGGCAAAGTGCACAGGACGGTATAGCCCGAACAGTCTTATCGGAGCATGCTCTAAATTGATAAAGTAGTAGTAAAAATAGCACAGGGCTGACTTGCGAATAAAGGTTTCCCAGAAACTTCCACCTCTCCTGGCAATCCCAATCGGATTAGATGCAAAATGCTGCTGCTCCTCGTCAAGAAAGATTCTTTGACAGTGAAGGGTCGGAGAAAAAAAAAAATCCAATAACAGACATTACACAGTTCATCAAGAAAATGAGTTTATTTCCCGACGGATCGTAATCGATGCCCTAAGATCAAAGTCACAAAAATTCAATTTCCAAAATAGACCGACTGGTCCTTCGCAAAGCTATTGATCTTTGTGTGCGTATTTTCGTTAGGTAATGTACATTCAATCAATACAATTGATTCCCATCATCCTAAAGGTTCGAAGATATGTCCCTACAGGAGAATATTAAGAAGATAAATTACGGATGCTGTTACTTCTTGGAAAATTATGAAAACAATATCAATACACATGAAAACACATTTTCCATTATGGATCTCTTTGCCAATTGCTACACGGCGAATGAAACCGACCAAAATTTGAGTTTAGTTCACTCATAATCGCCAAAAGTGCAGGAACTCACCGTTAAGTTTATTTTCTTCATGGTTTCCTGTGGAATTCTTCAAAAATCTGCCGGAAAATGAGGAAAATCGACGAAAATTTCCCTCAGTCTAGGAGCAGTACCAATAGACTGAGTGAATCCAATCATATTTGGGAAGTTCTTCCTGGAAAAACACGAGGAAAATTTACTCATCGCTGAGGTCCTGCACTTTAAGTGATTTATGAGATAAATAAACTCAAATTTGGGTTGTTCTCATCCGCCGTGTAAGGGGTTATTATCACATAAGGAAATGTCATTGCACAATGGTCCAGGATGGAATTTAGCAGGACAAAAGTCCTTACCAATTTTTTTTTCTTTATTAAAGAGACTTTCAGTCCTTACTAATTTTATTTTTGGATGTAGGCGTTTGGTGTCTTCAGTGTAGTTTTTCTTCTGAAAACTCTTCTTTTTTTGGTGCTTTCAAACATTTGGGTAATATCTTATTTCTTTTAAATCCGGAAACTTACTAGCTTATTAAAAAAATAAAGACACACATTTTTCAAAGAAGTTGTGGTTGAGTGCAACTTTGTTCAATGTTTTTTTGTATATCTCACCGTTTTCATTTTAGTGCATTTTTTCCTGAACTGCATTAGGGTTCACTCAAAAAAAAATCTGATTTTCAGCTTTAACTTTTTTATTTAAAATTTTTCGTAAAAAAACTGTCTGATATTAACTTTTAGAACTTTCATATGCACTCCACTATTATAGGAAAACTATCGCAACGATAGGTGCAAAGGAGTAAAAATCTTTAAAAAAATCAATTGGTTTCAGTTATTTTTGATGATATATCAGATCAGAAAGGCCTAACAAAATGATAACAACTGGAGTTATTTATTTATCAAAAAATATGTGACAGAACGTGTTATAAACATTGGCTGGTTAGTTGTTAAACAAACAAAAATCATAACAAAAATTCGTCTAGTGGTAACAAAATTATAACAGATCTTGATATGATTATATCAAAATTATTTAAAAATTAGATAGAATCTATCGCATTCAAAAGGATACATATATAACAACCGTTGTTGTAAATGAAATATAAAATTTGTCATATTTCTGGCAACGGCTATGTCATTTATTTTTCACTTTTTTTTTTTTAATCTAAGTAAAATAATCAATTGGAATTCATCAACTGTAGGCCATTTTAATTATTTGAGAGTCATTTTCCTGCCTTCTTTTTCCATAATATGCCAGAATTTGTTTCTTAATGTGTGGTGCTTCCAGTCTTGTAAGCGGTCACGGTAGTCGACACATTTTCAGTGATAATCCGACCAGAAGGACGTATCAGGAATAATACACACTGTGTTACTGAGATATAAAACTATTCGTAACATGGTCTGTTATAAAACATGTACCGTTAGTAGTTAATATAACAAAAAATATAATAAGAAATCTTCTACGTACTATCAAGAATATAACTACTATTGTTAGGGTTACATCATATTTTTAACACACCTTGTTACAAAATAGCCCATTAGGGTAAAAACTAAAAAGGGTATGAACAGGACTTTTTAACACGGTTCTTGGGTAACATATTTTTGAGTGTTTTATATTTTTAGATAGTTGTTAAAATATTAAAAAAAAATCATCTGCTCCACTCAAGTTGTTCTAGTAATTCTGAATGAATAAATGGCTTGGTTGCCGTCGTTCGTGGTCTTTCACATGGATTGTTAGAGGATCTTCCATCAAATCATGAGATTCCTATGTTGACGGAATTTCATTCATCATCTGGTTCAGAAGCAATAGGCTGCCAATCTATTTCGGATCGCGGTCGGTAGAGTTTTCTGATGGCGAATCAAAAAAATCGAAAGATTTTATACAATCAGAATTCTTCGAAGGATACAACGAACGGTGTTCCAGATCGGTATTTATAATCTTATTAATCCAAGGTAGACAAGACTGAGAACATCTTATCTTTTTTCAGGAGCCGTCGAGTTACGATCAATCGGCAAAATTTCATGACAACATTCGTGTCAAAGACATAATGTTTATGGCACTGAATTTTTACATAAGGCACAAGCTTACCCAAGGAGGTGTGGAAGACTTTATGAAAATGTTGAATGTTTTCACGATAGGCAAAACTTTTCCCGAAAGCTTTATCACTTTTACTAATACTTTGCCAGCTCCGAAAGGGTTTATTTTTGTGTGAATTGTCATGATGGGTATGTCGTCTTCTTGTTCAATAATGACAGCACACTAACAACCTATTTTATTTTAAGACATGAAGCTACTCCACAACCTGAACCTCTATGTCCTGTGGTAAACTGTGGATCAATTTAAACGGACTTTTTGGTTACTTTTCCCATAGAGCAGCAAATCATATAATCTTTTTTGAAATACTCCAAAGAAATAGCTGAATACGAGACACCGGTTATTACTGAAGAAACTCGCGATATAAGTCGTTTATGATGTAAACAATATTTTTTTTTCAACAATCTTTCGAAATTTTTATCATTTTTTACTATTTATACACAGATGCCTCTAATGATCGTCACTTAGAAACAGAAAATCATGAATAAACTTATATTTTGGAATCATTAATACATATTTTATGTATTGAAAGTATTTAAAACTGACTTTTTTATAATTCTGATATGATGAGAAACTTCGCAAAAACCCCTTTTCACTAATATATCAAAATATAACACACGTTGATATAAATATCAACCATTGAAATAATTGTGTTATAATTTTGTTATGCCCTTCTGATCGGGATACTTGCTGAGTGGTCCCGGTCTTGCTCGGGATTCAATATTAGCTTGAGTTTATGCGCCGAATAAAAAAGCATGCTATATTGTACGTAGCTCCCCACCCCTCTTATCTAAGGGGCTATCCTCTATGACCTCCACATGCCAAATTTGGTTCCATTTGCTTGATTAGTTCTCGAGTTATGCAGAAATTTATGTTTCATTTGTATGGGATCCCCCATTTACAGAGGGGGAAGGGGTCTCCAACCATCATAAGAACCTTTCCCTGTTCCAAGACCCCTGCATACAAATTTTCACGCCGATCGGTTCAGTAGTTTCCGAGTCTATAAACATCAGACAGACAGACAGAAATTCATTATATATATATATATATATATATTTACATATATATATATACATACATACAGCAATTCCATAGAAAAAAGTTATAGTGGGTCTCAGAATTTCATGAAAATTGGTATAGTTCTTCCTTATCAAAAAATATTAGACTCGTATTTTTTTATTGCGCCATTAGGGTGACCATTTGCGTGTTAGGGTGGTCCAAAAAATCATTTTTTTTTAAATGTCTTTTTTTCAAAAATTTATAACTTCTGAACCTCTTGACCGATTTTTACGATTGAAAATGAAAATTTATGAAACACTCAGAGATATTTGATTTTGTAGGAAAAAAATGTTACAAATGCTTTTTCTTGATTTTCACTGCAAGGGTCTTCAACAACTTCATATTTTAGTATTTTTAATTGAAAGATCATTTAATTTTACATAATATATCAAAAAATTAGCGATGTGGGAGAAGCAGTTTTGGAGATACATTTTTTTTAAATAAAAAATTATTGTTCCGCAATATATGCACCACACGTGCATGGAAACGATGAAGACGCAAGGTAGTTCACAATGCGTCTCCATCGAGTCACAGCAGCTGTGACTAATGAAATCTACGAGTAACTTACAAGCTGGGTGCAACATTCAGTTCAGCCTGGAGGCTGTCCATAAACCACGTAGACCAATTTTTAAACATTGCAGATCCTACCTTTCTCTTCGTATACTCAAATTCCAAAGAGAGTCCAAGTACACGTAAACCAAAAATCTATTACAATAAATGTTAGTTCCGTGACCTATCATCCTCTGTTCATGAACATCGCAACGAATGTTAGGAATTGACCATGCAAGCGATGTAATGTCTTTTTTTATTTCGTGTTAGCGTGGATATTTCGACTATACCAGTAAGATTGAAGAACGACGCACGTTGTAGAACATTGTAGAACGACGCACACACTTGCCTCGAATGTCTCTATTACAATGAATGTTAGTTCCGTAATGGTTTTTTGTCTTTTTCATTTCGTGTTCTATCTACGCTTTCGACTATACCAGTAAGCTTGTAGAACGACGCACATTGTAGAATAATGTAGAATGACACACACACTTGCCTAGAATCTCTCCAGCAGAAAAAGCATACGAAGTCAAGTATGCGAGAAAATGAGCGCTTCATGTTTGCTTTTAGGCTATCCATATTCAGGAGCATGGAGAGAGCAGTGGAGAAAGCACAGGTCTGATAATCGAAGCGTTCTTGGTTCGAGTCCAGTCGGCAATCGGATTCCTATTTTTTTCGACATAACTACACGCAAACCAAAAATCTATTACAATGAATGTTAGTTCCGTTTCCTATCATCCTCTGTTCATGAACATCGCAGCGAATGTTAGAAGTTGACCTTACAGGCGATGTAATGGTTTTTTGTCTTTTTCATTTCGTGTTCTTTCTACGCTTTCGACTATACCAGTAAGCTTGTAGAACGACGCACATTGTAGAACATTGTAGAACGACGCACACACTTGCCTCGAATCTCTCCAGCAGAAAAAGTATACGAAGTCGAGCATTTTTATTTCGGGTTCAATCTACGCTTTCGACTATACCAGTAAGCTTGTAGAACGACGCACATTGTAGAAAATTGTAGAACGACGCACACACTTATCTCGAATCTCTCCTGCAGAAAAAAACATACGAAGTCGAGCATGCGAGAAAATGAGCGCTTCATGTTTGCTTTTAGGCTGCCCATTATTCAGAAGCATGGAGAGAGCAGTGGAGAAAGCACAGGTCTGATAGTCGCAACGTCCGTGGTTCGAGTCCAGTCGGCAACCTTTTTTCTATTTTTTTCGACATAATTAATTTCACTCACTAATACACTCCACATTTTTCGGTCTCCAATTTTCTTACATCGGACCGCAGCTAGGTATATCGCATCCTCGGTTCATGCGGTCTCCACTTACATCCTCTGATGATGAATTAGCGAATCTTACATCCACCGGTTGGGTGTACAGGCAAGCAACGGTCTCAAGTACTTATTTCTACGTAAACTTTTCTACCTTGGCTTTTTTCTACATATGCTTTAGTATAAAAAAGGATGCGATCTGAGGATGTATGACCAATCAGTAGTGCGTTTGAAGAGGTCAACAAGCAGAGAATTGATAGAGAATAGTACGATAGTTTGTTAAAAATGGTTGACATTTGGCTAGTTGGAGAATATCTGCCGTCGTTCGGCCATTCTGTTAACTTGCCGACGTATAGTGAAGTTTTTCGTAAACACATGTTTCATTTGCGTGCTGAAAAAAAAAGTTGTAAGCTTAGTGCCTTCCTAACAATAAAGGTATTAAAGGATGCTTGGAAGAAAAAAAACTTAACACATTTGGTAAATGACATAAGCATAAAGAAAAAACTGTTGCTATTTTTCAATACCTGGAAAGCCTTACTAAAATGCAAACTTAGAATGGCTAAGAAAGACGTCGAAAAAAGGAACACATTTCATGGATCATTGCGGAGTTTGTTTGACATCGGGAAGAATTTTAAGGCAAAAACCCGTGAAGAAAAGCAGGCGAAGCAATATTTGCAAAAACAGCGGGAACAAGCTCATCTTGAAGAAGAAACTGAGGTTCTCCCTACCAATGAAACCATTTCGTGTAGCGATTTTGAGGAAGAAGGGTCAAGCCAAAGACCGGATCAAATTTGTAGTGCAACCTCAATTGAAACATCATCACAAAACGTTAGCCAGGCTGGGTCAGTGTACTTGCCTAGTACGTCCGAAAGAGCTTCTCCAAAAACAGGTACGTTGTGATGTTTTACTAATGTTTTTTTTTTTTTTTTTTTAGATTATATGTACACCTACTACCATCCATATTAATATATTTTGAACGTTCTAGGTTCTCCAAAACCAGCTTTGACACGTAAATCACAACTGATACGAGTTGTTACAGTTGAGGTAGCTGCTGCATTGGACCGCTGTAAAGTGAGTGATCGAAATGCTGTGTTTCTAATATCATCGATCGCTAAAGCTTTAGGGCACGATGTTTCATCATTATTGTTGAACAAGGAATCTGTCAGAATCGCCAGAGCAGGAATTCGCTTACAAATGCAACATGATTTAAAAACGTCGTTTAAGCCAGATATAAATTTAACAGTACATTGGGATTCTAAGCTGCTACCTAACATATTACCATCCAAAGCTCTACCAAAAACCGAGCGCTCGTATCAGGCGAAGGCATTAGCAAATTATTAGCTGTTCCACCCATCGAAAACTCTACGGGGGCACAACAAGCAGAAGCGGTGTACAATGCAGTCGTCGAATGGGGGGGGGCTTGCGGACAGGTATGATCTTAAATCTTGTATGTTCACCTCAGAATTCTGACTATTTTATCGTTTGTTTCCAGAATTATGTTTACATCTTTTGATACTACTGCATCTAACACCGGTAGAAAAAAAAGGTGCGCGTCAGTACCTGGACAAATTGTTTAAGAGGCAGCTTATAGGCCTCCCTTGAAGACACCACATACATGAACTGCTACTTGGCAAAGCTTATAAAATTCTGAAATTTGAAACGTCAAAGTCTCCAAATGTTGAGATTTTTAAAGAATTCCAATCAAAATGGCACATTTTGGAAAAGACTTCATACCACTCAGGTATGGATGATGATTTTTTTTAATAGCTATTTCGGAAATAGAAAGATTGGCGTTATTTGAGTTTTATGAAAAACAAATTAGAGAGCAACACCACCGTGGTGATTACCGAGAGGTTCTACAACTTGCCATTTTATATTTGGGTGGAAAAATCGATGAAAAATTACAAATAAGAGCTCCTGGTGCGTTCCACAATGCAAGGTGTCATCATTTATTCTTTGAAAATGTTTATTCTTAGGCATGAATTTGCTTTGCCAGATAAAACTAAAAATCAACTAGCTCGATTTTGGGTGTTCATTGTAAAAATTTATTTGAAAAGTTGGTTTCTTTCTCCGTGTGCTGCGATGGCACCCAACAACGATCTGAACCTGTTAAAAATATTGAAGGAATATGAAACTGTTGATGAAGACGTTTCGAAAGCAGTACATAAAGGAATTTAAACTCACTTGCAATATTTGGACAACAGCCTCATCGGACTATGTCTGTTCGACGAAAATGTAGACCTCCCGGTTAAGAAAAAGGTCATCGAAGCCTTACTTCTAACAGGTAAATGCTTTAATTGATACATTTGCATTTAATTTTCTAATGATTTATTTTTTACAGATACTCATAAAAACATTACAGCCAGATCCATTGTTGAATCCAACGATATTTCAACGATTGAACTACACTCGTTTGTACAAGGCAGCAGTGGTATTGAAAACTTATTCAAAGCTCTCCAAGTTCCGAAGTCGTTGCTGAATGTCGACATGGATCAGCGGAGTAGTTCCATCGAGTTTAAAAATGCCAAAAGACGGTTTCAATGTTTGGAAGTAGTTAATGATAATGCAGAGCGTGGTATAGCATTGATTAAAACATACAATTCAAAACTATCAACGAATGAAGATCAAAAGCAGTGCATTTTACAATTAGTTGAAGATCATCGAAAAAATTATAAGACTACCAGAAAATCCGATTTGGTGTACCTAATAAGGAAATATATGGCAAAGTATAAAACAAGTATTTTTTCATCTTATCAGGCAAATGTTCCTCTTGTGTAAAACTCATGATTCCCAAAAAAAAACAGATTAACGCAATTCAAGATATTTTTACAATTGATTTTAGGAATTTCTGATGAAAAGTTGTGGTTTTTCATATATTTTTGAATTTTTGGACCAACCTAATGAAGAATAGTTGGACCACCCTAGTGAATTATTTCGTATTAGATCCTAAATGGTGGTTTCATTCGATATATAAGCAGGTTGGAGACAATTGTGAACAGTTTTAGAAACCGACTCATCAATCTTCTATATTCCATATAGAACTCATGAAAAAAATTCCAGAAAGCCGATTTAAAAAAAAATTCGAGATAACACTAAATCTCGACGTTTCATGCATTTTTAAGACATTTGGCATCAAAAAAAAAAATTTGATTTCCGAAATTTCATGTACTCCCCCCGCGTTTGCGCCACCCTTAAATCATGTCCGATTGAGCTCAAATTTTGCATAGGGTCATTTTTCGAGGCAATAAACATTTTGTATATGGTTTGTTAGCGAAATTTGATGGTCGAATTTTTCCCATACATTTATTGCTAGTATAATATATAGGTATATAGATTAAGTTTGAAATATGCAAATTTGCTTTATTTTAGAACAGCTACCGATGAAACATAACATTTTTCGGTTTTCCCTCATTATTCAGGCACATCGCCTATACTGCAAGGAACTCCTACCCTAACTAATTTTAGAAACATTTTTCTTACTTGATGATTTCTGCAACCTTTTGAAGGTGCAAGACATAGTAGTTAGTGTAAATTCTTAATTCCATACGATTCCTTATTAACTCTAAGGACGTGGTAAAAATCGTTGCTGACTTGTAAAACTGATAAATAGAACATGCAAGATATTTTGTTCCCTAGTAAAATCTGTTCCATTTAGAATTTGCCCGCATAAAATAAAGTACAAAAACGCTACAGGTAGGTAGGTAGTAGGATTTTTATTTAGCTTTAATGGAATAATACGACAACAAATATGAATGATGAATGGATTTTCAAACTTTTCGCGGAATACCTCTCGTCATGTCTTGTACAGTAGTACTGTCAACCTCATATACCATCCTCTTCCACCACTTCTCCAAAACAGGTGGTGTTTTTAATTGTTTTTCCACATTTCTTCAATTTGCGATTGATAATTGCCCAAAAAATTTCAATGGGACTATAACCTGGACAATTTGGTGGATTGATACTTTTCTCAACAAAACCGACATTATTCTGCTTATACCATATTCTATGACATCGCGGCTGTAATGGCAGCTGGCTAAGTCAAGCCAGAACTTTACGGGAACTTCGTGTGATTGAATGAATGGCAAAATTATGTTCTGGAGACACTCCTCCTTGCAAAGTTGTCCATTCATAGTGATGAAAACCTTTGTTTTCTTTCCGCAACTGTAGATGCCTTGCCAAATAATCAACTTGCGAGCAAATTTATCGGCAAAGACAAATTTGAATTTATACGGAGCATCCCCGCAAAGTAAAAATATTGGACCGGGATTTGTCCAAAGTCCATTTTTACGTAATTTTCATCGTCCATAAAAATACGTCCGTTATACATGGTCAGAACTTGCTCGTACAGCTTCCTTGCACGGTTTTTGGTGACCAAGTTTTGTTTCAGCGTCCTGTTGGGATGTTTGCTGGCATGGTACGACCGGAAACCTTCTCGCAAACAGATTCGCCGAACTGTACTGTGTGCCGAACTGAACCTTTTCGACAAATTACGACCGGAGATCCCAGGATTCTTTTGGACTGCCCTTATGACCTTCGCACGTAGTTTTTGGGTGATACGGTCAAAATTTGGTCAATATCAACTTGACGTATTTCTTTCAATTTTGCATTTAAAAAACCTGAACACCCCTCATTTTGAAGGTGTGTGTGTGTAGAATGTTGCTCCTATTTTGATTTTGGAATTCACTCTTCAGTTGTCAAAATGCCGTCCAAGCAAGAAGAGCAGCGTATCAAAATTTTGCTCGCGCAACGCGAAAATCCGAGCTACTCGCACGCAAAGTTGGCAAAATCGCTAAAAGTTGCCAAATCAACCGTTACAAATGTAATTAAAGTGTTTGGGGAACGTTTGTCGACAGTCAGGAAGTCTGGATCGGGGGGAAATCGAAAACCGGAAGCCGCTGAGACGACAAAGAGAGTTGCCGGTAGTTTCAAGCGAAACCCTAACCTCTCTCTCCGAGATGCCGCAAATAAGCTGGGTGTATCGTCTACAACCGTGCATCGAGCCAAAAAACGAGCCGGACTATCGACTTACAAGAAGGTAGTGACTCCAAATCGCGATGATAAACAAAATACGACGGCCAAAGCGCGATCCCGGAGGCTGTACACGACGATGCTGACGAAGTTTGACTGCGTGGTAATGGACGACGAAACCTACGTCAAAGCCGACTACAAGCAGCTTCCGGGACAGGAGTTTTATACGGCAAAAGAAAGGGGAAAGGTAGCAGATGTTTTCAAGCACATGAAACTGTCAAAATTCGCAAAGAAATATCTGGTTTGGCAAGCCATCTGTACCTGTGGCTTGAAAAGCAGCATTTTCATAGCTTCCGGGACTGTCAACCAAGAAATTTACGTGAAAGAGTGTTTGAATAAACGTCTGCTGCCTTTCCTGAAGAAACACGGTTGTTCCGTACTGTTTTGGCCGGATTTGGCATCTTGCCATTACGGTAAAAAGGCCATGGAGTGGTACGCCGCCAACAACGTGCAGGTGGTTCCCAAGGACAAGAACCCTCCCAACACGCCAGAGCTCCGCCCAATTGAGAAATACTGGGCTATTGTCAATCGGAACCTAAAGAAGACCAAAAAAACTGCTAAGGGCGAGCAGGGCAAACTGGCTTTCTGCGGCGAAGAAGGTGGACAAGGTGGCTGTACAAAATCTGATGGCAGGGGTCAAGCGTAAGGCCCGGCAATTCGGATTTGGAAAAGCGGAAGCCTAACTGAATATTTTTCCTGAATTTTATACTAATTGAACTTGAAAAAGAAATTTAATTTGATTTTTTAAATAAACGATTTCACCGATTTACACGCGTTTTCCCTTGACCAAATTTTGACCGTATCACCCTTTAGTCGGCTTTGACGTAGGTTTCGTCGTCCATTACCACGCAGTCAAACTTCGTCAGCATCGTCGTGTACAGCCTCCGGGATCGCGCTTTGGCCGTCGTATTTTGTTTATCATCGCGATTTGGAGTCACTACCTTCTTGTTAGTCGATAGTCCGGCTCGTTTTTTGGCTCGACGCACGGTTGTAGACGATACACCCAGCTTATTTGCGGCATCTCGGAGAGAGAGGTTAGGGTTTCGCTTGAAACTACCGGCAACTCTCTTTGTCGTCTCAGTGGCTTCCGGTTTTCGATTTCCCCCCGATCCAGACTTCCTGGCTGTCGACAAACGTTCCCCAAACACTTTAATTACATTTGTAACGGTTGATTTGGCAACTTTTAGCGATTTTGCCAACTTTGCGTGCGAGTAGCTCGGA
Organism: Ochlerotatus camptorhynchus; assembly: GCF_037179485.1. Lineage (NCBI taxonomy): Eukaryota > Metazoa > Arthropoda > Insecta > Diptera > Culicidae > Ochlerotatus > Ochlerotatus camptorhynchus. The sequence continues at coordinate 406,718 of NW_027041084.1, forward strand.
TTTTCGCGATGCGCGAGCAAAATTTTGATAAGCTGCTCTTCTTGCTTGGACGGCATTTTGACAACTGAAGAGTGAATTCCAAAATCAAAATAGGAGCACCATTCTAACGGACCATGCATAAGGTATAGAAAAAATGCCATGAAGGGGGAGGGGCAGGTCTAAAATTGGTAAGAAAATTGCATCGTCATTTATGGATGATCCTTATGATTTGACAGAAGGTATAAAAAGGAAAAAAAAATCTGCCGGATTGCTTGAAACCAATGAAATGAAAACAGGTGAGACTATGTGAAATCGTTGTCCCTTTCGTTCTGCCGCTGTTTAAATGGATAACATTCAGCCAACCGTTTAATCAGTAGAAGAACAAAAGAGACGGAGAATTCCCAAGCCTCAACTGTATACATCACATTGGGTTGGAACCGAACAATTCAGGTGGTATTTTTTTCGCTCTTGGTAGTTTTCAGAGCCAAATGGGTGATGATAGAGTATTTTCGTTGGTTTTTGAAGAGATATATTTTCGGATTATGTATGAGGGAGGATAATGAATTAATCATTTTGTGCGACCATTTTCCACAGAGATGGCGCTGTTCCGCTGGTAGGAAGTGATAAAAATCCCCATATAAAAATTGAGAGAAGTGGGAATAATTCGCTTTCGGTGCATATTCAGGTCAAAAAAAGTGAACGACAACCTAAAGAAATTAGTCAGGGGCTTCGTCGTTCAGTTTTTTCCCGGAAATTATTGTTAAGCAAGCTACAATTAAATAAAAATGATTTTTCCCATACAATTTTACCTGCTTTACTACCAGTCCCCAGAGAGCCAAAAAAATGCAAATTTGAGAGAGAAATTCTCTCTCACGAGCTCAATCTCTCAACATGCCATGTATTTTGTTGACACTCGATTTGTGATTTCCCTTTCACAGATTACAAAATAAAGTACCTGACACTACAAAACATGTCTGGTACCTCTATATATGCATTTGCTTTCACATTTGAAGTCCCTCCTTTTTTACATATTCTGCGCAAAAGATACTTTATGCCCCGCCCCATACATAAAATTCGGCGGGAAATTCTGTGAGGGGTGAGCTATTTTGTGTGCAGAATGTGTAAAAAAGGAGGGACTTCGAAGTTTGAATAATAATCTAAATGCATATATAGAGGTACCAGACATGTTTTGCACTTCAGTGTCCTCTGTGAACAATTATAGGAAAACAGATTGTGTCTAGTTTCCGATAGATGTCACCGCAAACAACAGCAGTGACATTTGATGGAACATGAATGCAGAAGCTTGACAAAATGATTAATTATCGGTGAAAAAGGAGAGATGGAAATGTGAACGGTTCACAACGAAATGTAGCTTGAGTGAAGAAATGCTTATCTTGCAGCTGAGTGAGAATTTCTATCTCTGATTCCTCCTGACCACTTTGGATTTTGCACATGAATTTTTTCACGTCTGTCACATTCAATCGTCGATAGCTTTTGAGCAAGTATATGAATGATGCAATTTTCACTAATAAATAAACAATCCTTCTGGATTAAAACGCTGTCAATAGTTTCTTGTTACGACAACTAGAGGCGCTAGAGTAATTAGAAAGAAGCGGCCAAATACTAACTGGAACATTCTTTACGATTGGAGCGGAGCGTTTTTTAAAGCTTCAATCAATCACGAAGTAGCATCTACGAGTTCATGCTTTCAGGGAATTTGAAGACCTAAATGTTTACCGCAAGTAATAACTTGTTCGATGCATCGTGTTTCTATAAGAATTCTGGAATGTTAATATCAACATTGAGAATCTCCGCCGAGGCAATGTCATCTCCGCAGGCACTTGACTTCGCAATGTGATGCTCTGTACCATGTTGGGTGATGCTCCTCTGCTGCTGCTGTTGATACTACTGCAATTCCCATTAAAAAGCGAAATGTTTGAAGCGTGGAACATAATAATTACACCGCATTGTTCCAGTTCGACGAAAGCCAGCTGGAGAACGTACGTGCTTCTTCACTGGTCTGCTTACAAAAGGGTTGGTATTTTTTCCCCGGTTCACCAAAGACCATGCTGAGAGGCTTCAGAAGCAGCAGCAGTTGTATGTGGGTAAGTAGGTTCTCACGTACGAACATCCAAAGGTGGTACATCTTTGCGTTGCGTCGAACGACTCTCGAGGATGTACAATAAGAGCCTGGGTAGAAATAGGATTGGAATTTCCATTAAAAATTATATTTTCAATAGATGAATAGTGCATGATTTTAAATCCACTTGTCTCGATTAAGGAATTTATGGGAAATCCAGTTAATTATTAGCAATCCTAACATTAAATATTATTGAATTTTTTAACGGGATGCATCGAACTTTTACGCTCCGTGCATGCTGCTCCTGTTTGGTCTTCCAGCTCGGTAGGTTGAGGTTTTCACCAGGAGCCACGATAGGAATTATGGTTCTTTGCTTGCCGTGCTAGGTTGAACGTGATTCTGCAGTTTCCAGGTTGAAATGTAGCTTTAGCTGCTGCTGCTGCTGCTGCTTGCGAGAAAAGTCAGCGTACATGCGAACGCCCGAAACCATATTTTTACTCAAATAGAAGCTGATTGTATGGTAGTAAGTCTCTTAGGCAGTAGCAGCACTAGTGTGAATGTTTTCAGTTCAAAGATGAATTCCTATTACAATCAATTGTGGAATACATTATCAGCGGCAGCCCATTTCTAAGGCAATCCCCAGTGGAAAATCGTTAAACCTTTTATTCCACTCCTTCCAACAGAGGGTATAAAAAATGATATTCCCATACATCGAGGACATGTCAATTTTAACGAGACCTCCAGGGAGACAATTTCGATGCTCGTTGCAATTGAAACTGGTGGCGTGCATGGTGATGTCGTCTTCCTTCATCTTTTCTTCGGTCATCGATTGCTCCTAGTCGGTCTCGCTCAAGTGGAATGTCCTAATAAAATGTTATGCCTCAGCAAGATGGTATTCGAGTACGTCGTAAAGATTCTATCATATCATCATATCATAGAAATCTGTCGCCTCTTTGCTCGTATGGATGTGATCTTGAATCAGATTTAAGGGTATCAAAAGTTAGAGGTTGTGTCTAATACACGGTCACATTGTAAACATTTTGATACGAAAATTGCATTCTAGTTTGTTATCCGTTTTACAGGCATTTTAACCAAACGTTTACTCAGAGAGATTAAAATTTCTACACTGTTTAAGAGTTCAAAAGTAATGATAACCGTTATACCGGTATCGTTTATTCTTAGTACCTATCGGAATCGGTTCACTCTCTGCATCTCAGTGGAAGGCGTGATCGGAGATGTTATGCCTCAGAAGGCCCTTGAAGTGAAAAACAGTCACTCTTACCACTACACCACCGGAGTCGCTAACTTTCACCGTACTTGAAATGCCTATCGTAAGCTTAACTCGTCCCTCTACAAGTATTTTATCTTACGTGTCCAGACGAATCTGCGTAGGAATCCAAAGAGGTTCTAGAGCTTGGTGAACGTGAACGTGGTGTCGGATATTCCATCATCCGTAGTTCATGGCGATTCGGAGTCTACATCTGTGCTCGAATCTTGTGATCTCTTTTCTTGCCGCCACTTCAGTTCTTTTTTTTTCGAATTCAACCGCCAATTCAGATGAAGTAGTAATGGTCTCATCGAAATGCGTACATTTGTGGTTTACAGGTAGAAACTGCCACAAATTACTGGAGAAGAGGACTTTGTTGAAATCTGATGGACCGCCCAGTATTTTCAGAAATGTAAGAATACAATTTAACTCTTCTCTTATTATTATTAACTTAATTAAGTGACTATTTGTAGGTACTTGACCGTTTTGCTAAGGTGTTCAAAGCTTGTCTTCAAGAAAACTTGATTTCTGGATATCTTCAGAGAATTGAAGAATTTGCAGTGAGCTGGATTCATGCAGGACTACCAAATAACTCCAAGTTTCATATCTTACGATTCCATGTTCCAGAGTTCTGCAAACTTCATAGGATCAGGGTTGGGGCCATATAGCGAACAGGTGTGCGAAACTGTCTATTTTGATTTTGGGCTAACATGACAGAAGATGAAAGTTCCAGAGACGTAGAACATTACGACGATCATTTGCTCCGTTCCGTGATTTTATACAACAGTGTTCATTTGTAAAAACTATAGCATATTCGAACAACAGATTTATAATTTTAATTTTATTTAAATACACATTTAAACGTTAATAAACATTAGCGTGAAGTTGTTACTTGAATTCAATCTTTTTATTAAATTTAATCGAAAAGCCTACTTATCCTCCGACTTATCTCCTTACCTCGGTTTTTTTTTTGGCATTTAAATGATCTTTATTTCTTGTATTTGTTTGGTTTACATGTATGGATTATCAAGTGACAAAGATGCGTCTTTTCAACTTTATTACATTTCAGATTTTAATTATTATTTACAGTTCCTAGTCCTATCAGGCCTGTTATAAGAGTATGGCCACCTTGGTGGGATTGGTTTGTTTTGAATTTGAAAAAGGAGACTACTAATAACTACTATTTACAACTACGATTAACCTGTAACTACTATATATACCTAACCTACTATATACAAATTGCTTATGAAAGCATATTCTGATGTATTGCATTTCTGCATAAACCTAGTCATAATGTCATCAATTTTGAAATCTAATTTTGGAATGTTCGCCTCTTGGTGGAGGTCTGAAATTCTTGTGTCAAAGGGACGATCAAGGATCATCCTAAGCACTCTGTTCTGAGCAACCTGGATTTTGTTCCTGTGAGTCTGAGCACATGATTCCCACACCGGAGCTGCGTAGAGGATCGCAGGTGCTATGATTTGTTTGTAGACAGCCAGTTTGTTCACCCTTGAGAGGCGGGATCTACGGCAAATCAGCGGATACCAGCTGGCTGGCATGCCGCCATGTTATTGAAACCAACATCTGAAACGTCACAATTCCAGTGTGAACTGCAAAAATGGCGTGACTGAACTGTCTTATTTTTATCAAATGAAATTATTTTCCCTTTTATGCCATATAAATGGTTGACTTCGTGGAAGAAAATCAGAAAATAATATTTTATGAGTCCTAAGTTTATTTTTCACAAAATGTAAGCAAAAATATTAAGAATATCCATAATATCAGTCACGCCTTTTTTGAAATTCTGGCTTGAATCTTCTATTTGTTTACAAATTATGAGCTGTCAGTGGGGCCCGCAATTCGCGGGTCCGCAGCGATGTTAGCTCTTTTCAAGGCAAGGCAAACAAGATAGGGATGCCAGCTAGCTGGCGGATACAGACACCTAACCAAGGTGGAATACTTGACTACGGTTTTCTCCACATGCGAGCGGAATAGGAGCTTTTCGTCAAACAACATCCCGAGATAGGTTACTTCGGCGGACCACTCAACCCTTGTGCCATCCATGATTACAGTACAAGAAGGAGCTGGTGTTAGTTTGGGAGATTGCCGATGGAGGAACATTATTGTTTGGGTTTTGGAAGCATTGATTTTGATTTTCCACGTGGTGGCATAATCAGCAAAGGCGTTAAGGCATCGTTGAAGCGTTGACGGTTATAGCGGTATCATCTGCGAACAGAAATAACACACAACCGTTACCCAAGGGAGGAATGTCGGAAGTGTAGATGCTGTAAAGCAAAGGGCCCAACAGACTTCCTTGCGGAACACCTGCTGGGATGGAAAATCTGCTTGAATTGCAACCATTCAACGATACCCTGAACGACCTTTGCTGAAGGTAGTTACGGGTGATTTTAACAAGATGCAAAGGAAAGTTGAAGTTACAAAGCTTGTATACAAGCCCATTGTGCCAGACATTATCAAACGCATTCTCAACGTCTAACAATGCCATGGCTGTATACTTGGATACAGCCTTGTTACTTCGGATGCTATTCATCACCAGTACTAGCTGATGATTTGTGGAGTGCCCCTTCCTGAACCCGAACTGTTCCGGTAGGAGAATGTTGTGTTCCTCGACAAGCTTGAGCAAACGTTTGAGAATGAGTTTCTCGAACAATTTGCTCAGCGCTGAAAGGAGGCTGATTGGTCTGTAGCTTGAAGCTAGCGTTGGGTCCTTCCCGGGTTTGCGGATAGGTATGATTTTCGCTGTCTTCCAGATACTTGGAAAGTAGTGCAGTTCCAAGCATCTGTTGAAAACAGCAGCCAGCAGAGAGTGAATCTTCATGCTGAGATTTTTCAATACTAGGTTGAATATTCCGTCAAACCCGGGGGCCTTTATGTTTCAGGTGCATTTCAGCGTTGAGCAAATCTGTTCCACTGTGATTCTATCCTCCGGAGGGATGGCACAAGGGGAGGAATCAAGGTTGAGTACGCATTGCTCAACCTGAACTTCGAGCGGACTTTGGATGTTGAAGCCAAGCAAGTGCGATTTGGCAATATGCTCACCAATCGCATTTGCTTTCTCCTGAGGGGTGATTATGAGCCGATCGTCATCATTTTCTTCTTTGAGTGGTGGAATGGGTTTGGGGTGCGTCTTTAGGACCTTGGCAACCTTCCAGAATGATCTGGAGCGGTCGTCCAGATTCTGGATGAGCCGCCCGAAACTTTCGTTCCGGAGTGAGACCATTCTGGATGCAATCTCCTTGTTCAGATCGGCTATTTCACGTTTCCTCGCTAGATCTCCAGTCCTCTGAAACTGGCGTCTACGAACATTTCTCAGTCGAATCAATAGTTGGGTGTGGGAATCAATGGCAATAAACTTACCCCTCATAGGAACTCATCAGACGCACGCCTCGTCAGCCACGGTTATGGTTGGTGGAGTCCCTCCAACGCTCGGTCGATGTCCTCCACGAAGTCAAGCGGCGGGTTGTCGATGATGTGCCTGTCTACCACGCGTCCAAACTGGGCCCAGTTTACGCGATGGTAGTCCTTGCGCAGGCTTGGAGCAGGAGCTAGGTTGCAGCCCAGTTCAGCCACCACCGGTTGATGGTCGGAGCTGAGTTCGTTCAAGGCTACCGGCTTGGACAAGCCGGTATTTGTAAGAAACAGGTCTAGCATCGATGGGTTGCCTGCCGGTGAGATAAATGTCGGCTCATTCGAAAACCAAACGGAGTACAGCCCATGCTGCGAGTGGTCGAACAGCAGACGACCGTTCTGATTCCGCTGGTAGTTCCACCAGGCCTCATGGTGAGCATTTAGATTTCCTTCAACAACGAAGCCGGAACCGGTACGGGTGATGGTGGACAAGTCCTTCTTGAATGTAGCTGCTAGTCCACTGCTGGTGGCACACTGTCGAGAGCAGTAGACGGCGATGAACTGGACGTATCCAGTCGCCGACTCCACCTCCACACCACGGGCCTCGATGATAGGGGTGCGGATATGGATGGGACAGACTGCGGTATTTTATCCCTTTTCTGACGATGATCGCAACACCACCCCCCTGGAGCTGGTACGATCAAGCCGAATGATGTTGTGGTCCGGTAACCAGCAACTGTCGCCGGACTTGAGGTGGGTCTCGGTGAGGAGGCCCACGTCGATGGTATGCTTGCGGAGGAAGTCCGCAAGCTCGATGGTTTTTGCTCTTAAGAAGCAAGCGTTCCATGTGACTGTGCATAGTGGTTTGGACGCCATAATGCATAGCCAGTTTCACGATTGTTTCGAACTGTTCGTTCTTGTTGGTGCACTTGCGGAAAGCACTTGAAACATGGACGAACATGTTCCAACACTCGTCCACCGAGTACATACCTTCTTGTGCTGGCGGGGTTCTCCAGGATCCAGGGGGGAGTGGAATTTGTTCACCGGGCGTTGGTTGGGGGGGGGGGAGGGGGGGGAGCGGGTTGCACTCGCGGTTGCTGGTTGGTTCGAAGAGGCGGAAAATTGCCTGGCCCGAAAGTCGGGGACTTATTTTTCTTACGTCCTGGTTGGTTGGAGGTCGATGCATCCTTTCGGATACGCTTGAACTGCCTGTCAGAGCTCTGATGAGCACCGCCACAGCTGACACACTTGATAACCTCAGGACTGTCATCTGGGCAGTCGGAGGAGGCATGGTCCTTGGTGCAGAAGCTGCAGCGTGGGTTGATGTTGCAATTTCGGGTGCCGTGCCCGAAGTTGAGGCAGCGCTGACACTGCGTTATATCGCGGCGGCCACCACGGAAGGACTCCCAACGGATGATGACGTTGAAGAGCGAGCGGATTGCTTGCAACGCATTAAGCGTCACCGTCCCCTTCTTGAAGTGTACCAGGAAAAGGCAATCCAGGTACTTCCTCTGGCTTTCGTTCCTCCTCTTGATCCGAAAGACGGCGATGGGGGCCAGCTTGTACCGGTCTTTAATTTCAGCTTCGATCACCTTCGTTTCGAAATTCGGAAGGCCTCGGATGACTACCTGAAATGGCTTGTCACCCGGGATGTTGTGTGTGAAAAATTCAACTTTGGAATTCTTCAGCGAAGCCAAAGCTTTGTTGTAGTCCGCTTTGGTGTTGAGGATGATTTTCGTACCAATCCCACACAGCTTGTACTCGGCAGCGACGCCAAGGGATGCCATCTCTTGAGCCAGCTTGTCGAGTGGTACTGACTTCATCACCAGAGGTGGGAGTTTCACTTTTGGACCGTTCTGGCCGCCCGTGACCAAGTTTTCAACGGACCCGCCGAAATCACCGACGTCACTACCGTTGATTGCTGTGGCGTTATCCTGGGGACCACTATTCATTGGGGTATGGACACTTCCACGGTCGGATGCGGCTCTCTTCGTCTTTTTGCCGCCATTGCAGCGTTAGACTGGGTTGCAGGGTTCGAACTCTGGTTCGAGCCTGTCTTCTTCTTCCGCTTCGACATCACACGCGATGCACCGAAACGACCGAAAACGTGAACAAACGCGTAGCACTACTAATATCACTGGCACTGAGCAAGCGAATCACACAACCGACTGTACATACTGCACAACGATATGATACAGAATCACTTCCCTCGGTTTCTCTACTCTTCTGTTTTACATGTGTTCCACCGCTCTACTGTCCCTTTTTAAGCAAAAGGGGGGATGAGGACTCTTACTACCAATGGCTTGGATATTCAAAAGCTACACACGCACTTAGAAAAAACACATGTAAATTTAGGTTCTCTGAGAGTGACACATACGATCGTCAATTTTGACATAAATTTGAGTCATAACAGACGCAAAAAATAGCTCAATCAAACGTAGTTTTCGGCGAGCATCGAACTTTTCAGTCTCGGAGCACTAAATATTACATGAAATGTTTGTTTACGTCTTATCTTTTATTTCAAAGATGGATTCATTGTAGAGATGAACCAGCCTAAGGCTGAAAGTCTCGTTAATAAAGGGGAAAAAAAAAGATGGATTCTGTAACGTATAAAATTAGTTATTTCTAAGTGTGTACGATTGTAGAACCATTAAACTATGGTATGGCTAAAAAACAACTGCAAAAATCTTTAAAAAAAGATACTCTAGACCCATTATTTCAATCAAGGTCGCAAATGATAGGTTAAAACCTATTCTTACATGTATGCAAATATCAGACTTGCTGAATTTTTTATGATAAAGTTGTTCTACGAAACACACCGTGGGCATACGAGGTAATTTTGATATGCCTTTAGTATAATTAATTTTCCAAGCGTAAACAACGATTGGTTAAGAAGACACGGGTCACGTAATATCAGCATCCTTGGTTCGATTCCAGTCTGCTTCGATTTATTATTTTTCTAGCATTGCATAAAGTGAAATTAAATTAAATTCATAACGAATTCTTGTGGATAAAAAGCATAAGGCAATCTTATGAATATCGATAGTTTACTTCGCTAACATTCATGGGCCTAGGATTTATAAACACTTTGGGTTTGGGTGCATATACAGAAAACGGTTGGCTCTTAAATATTCTATTAGAGAAAAAAAAAAGGATTTTACAAACGGAGGTTTTAGTTCTTCAGAGCTGTTCCCAAATATTTTCATAGTAAATTACGATAAAATTAATTTTATCAAACGGGGCTCCAAGATACTTCGTCGTTTCTTTTCTATGTGCTAAAAACCACAGAAAAAACAGATTAAATACAATTGATGTTTACATATTTGCGCTCATTCGTAAAAAGAGCAATCTTTAGTGAACTGGAGTACGAAGAAATGATGAAGAACCCTATTCCCATAAAAAATATTTTAAAGCCTATCGATTTAGGACTGTTAGCACCCAAACTAGATATTTCCCTCACTTCGTAAGCAAAGTGCATTAGCAGGGCGGGGCGTCAAAGAGAAATGATACTTGAAAATTTAGTGGACTGTTTTGCATGCAAAAATACAATTGATTCAAATTTGTTTTCTCCTGTGCTATTGAACACCATACCGTCACTGCAACAGATATTATATAAATGTCAAAACATAATGCACCCGGCCTAAAACTTCTAGTCATTCCTGTAAATCTCTAAGCCACGTAAGCCGAAAAGTGCTACTACAGTTATAACACCGTGCACTACTCGATTGTGCTACGCGCAAGTTTCACCTTAGCAGTCGAACTACTCTCTTCTAGGAATGCCAACTCTCTCTCCTTTGTCTCTTTTTCCTTCGAAAAATAAAGCGCCCATTACACATGTCAATATATTGACAATAAATTGACATACTGACAATATTATTGAAAAGGTGATATTGATGATGATGATTGATGACAAGTTTTGACGAAAAGCTGATTTTCATTTCACTTTGTCAATACGCAGAATATATTGACAAAAAAACAGTCAATTTTGCTTTCAATATCATCAATATTCGAATATTGACAACATTATTGACAATACGTTTGAAGCCTAACCTCAATGTATTAAAGTCAACATTACTTGCCTCAATTTCCCCGCACAAGAAACACGGATCAGTGAAATAAAGTGTGTATAGCGTTAATGTTTGCACTCTTGTCAAAACAAAAAGGTCGTTCCTGTACCAATAGAAAATACTAACTTCACACTGAATTCGTATCACCTAAGTCGGTAAAATTTTGCCCGGTTTTTGAACTACTGAAAAAGTCGGTAAAATTTCAAATTACCATTGCTCGTAAGAAATCAATAAAAATCGGCACATTATCATTTAATGGTTTTAACTAGGTTCGTACAATTTTGTAATAAACTTCAGAAATTGTTAAAAAATTAATTTTACTGATTTTTAAACTTATACCGAAAAGTTTCGTAGTTCAAAAATTACCGAACAGCGAAGGCCTGGTTTAGTGTGTACCATAGAAAACCAATTGTCACCCATCCTTTACTTATGCTTGTTCATTTTAAATTATTTTTAGGATTTTTATTATAAGTAGTATTCAATAATGGTCTATTCTAGATCCATTCTTAAGTTTTCCTATCAATTTAAGGGAATGTTGTTGACGGAATGACAAAAGAACTAGGTGATACATTTTAGCATCCAATTTTATTTTTGATATTACCAAATATATTATATTAACAATATGATCCACTCTTTCGCTTAGCTGGCGAACCGAATTTTTAGCGATGAAAGCACCTCTGTGGCCAAAAAAGCTACCAATGTATTTGTTTATCGTCACGAGGGGTAAACCAAATGAAAATTTGTTTAATATTTCAAATGAATGTATTTCAGCATTTTATTTTATGTGATGACAACAGTGACATGTCAGATAAATTTTAAAGCAATATACACAATGTATTTAATGAAAATTATTTGACTCTTACTTTTGTAATAAGTGCTATATTCGCACCCCTCGATTGTAATTGAATGATTGCTGCTGACATTTTTCAACGCAAGATGATGCGTGAAGCAATATTTTGCGGGTCACCATTGCAACATTTGGAAAAGGCATGAATGGATCATATTGTTAATATGATATATTTGATATTACTGAACTCACCTTTTTCTTCAGAACAATAATGTTTACCTAATGTTAACCATACATATAATGCTTAGTTTTGTCATAATTATACGCTAGTTTTACCATGATGAAATCGTCTTATAATTTTTAGCAAATTTATATTATTGATTATCAATACTCAACAGTCAACTATAAACAGAAGACGAGTAAAAAGTTAATGTAGGTAATATGCCATAAAAACTGTATTAATGGTCACACATATAGTTTGTTAATTACATAGGATATACCGTGAACGTGGGTTATTTCACTTGAGCTGTAATTCCACGAACTTGCATTCAAATACCAAATTGATATTGGCGTTGACGGCTAATATGTAGCTCTTTACTCCTTTGGTAAAATCCATTATCATTATCGTCAGATTGTGCGTGAAACATGGCGGCAATCGTATTATCCTTTCACTCCACTGAAAGCTCCAATAAGAAACTGTAAATATTTGTTAGAAGAGAAGATTTCTCGACGGTTCCATCAACGCCAATATCAAATGCTTTAACTTTTTAACAGGACACAGAAAATACACAGGACAACATGATAACACATGCAGACACATGTGTTTTTACAAATTAATGGAATTGAATCAAATCAATTGTCGAGTGCGCGTAATTACCACTCGTGTTGAATAACCCACGTTCATGGTATGCTGTTTCCAAAATATAAACTATTATTCTGATGTTTTGGTAAACATTCCTAAAGGCAAGGTTGCAAATACTCATTTCAGCTAAAACAATGTTTTTCTAAATTATGAAATAATTAGATGCCATGATCAAATTTTGAATTGGTAGGATACAAGAAGAGGTTGCAAAGAATGTGTTTGACATATTAAACCTGTTTATTTTACTTCTTGAGAGTCACAATCAGCGATTTTTCACAAACTCACTCACTCACTCACTCACTCAGCGATCAGAAAATCGCTGATTGTGACTCATAGAAAGCAAAATTTACAGGTTTTATGTTTCAAACGCATACTTTGTAACCTCTTCTTGTAAGTTACAAGTAAAACATGCCATCATACCATCTTTTGGTTTTATTATTCCGAAAAACATTATTTTAGCTGAAATGAGTATTTGCAACCTTGCCTAAAGGAAAAAAAAAAACATGTATAAATTAATTAATTTGTGTTACGTGTAGGCACCTTCCATTCATTTTGGCTAAGAAAATGTTTTATGAAATTATGGAATAATAAGATTATATGATAATATTTTGTTTGGGTAAGCAATAAGAAAATATTGTGAAGTTTGTGTCTGACGCATAATACCTGCCAATTTTGCTACATTAGCGTCGCAATAAACGATTTTGTCATTTATCTCACCCACTCTTCGCGAAAAGGCGATCAGAAAATCGCTCATTGTGGCTCTGTTAAAGCTAAATTTGCATGTTTTATGTGTCAAACATAAACTTTACAATCTTTTCTTGTTACTTACAAAATATTATCATAATATCTTATTATTCCATAATGTCATAAACAATGTTTTTCGCCAAAATGAATGGAAGGCACCCTGCGTGTAGGCATGAAAGTATTTATTTTATTTTAAAGTAAAAAAATAAATAAATGATTATGCTTGGGATTTTGTAGTAAATGAACATCCATATAGATGAATCCTGGGTACTGATTGGCGACTGTAAATGGATAGTTTTTATTTAGTTTGAAATCAACTTTATATCACACACGAAGATTTAAACAAAATGGCAACACTGCATGCGTGAATGTAAGTCAGTCGGTCTAAATGACGTACGTTCTCCCTCCTCTTGGGTAGGGGAAGAATATTGACAAAGTGATATGAAACTCAGTTTTCAACAATACTCGTCATCAATCCATCGACATCAATATTACGTTTTCAATAATATTGTCAGTATTTCAATGACATCGACATCATGGCATGGAACTTTGATACGATGGTGGAAAGGTAAGCGATGGTGGAAAGGTAAGGTAAGAAAGGAAAAATTGGGCGACTACCGTGGGCTGGACACGTCGTATGAAATCCAGTGAAAATGGTTGTCTAAAGTGACCCAACATGAATAATAAGAAGAGGCAAGGTGAATCGACCAAGTAGAAGGTGACCTGCGGACCCTTCGTAAACTACGAGGCTGGATCATGGATCGAGTAGAGTGAAGACGACTTTTTCGAACAGCAGAGGACATCAAGACCTTAGCCTGATTAGTAAGGTAAGTAAGCAGTTAGAGGTTCAACAGCACTACTAACATCATCATTGGTTTGCAATGGAATATTAGGAGTGAAGTTAGTCCATAAGTGTTCGATATTTAACCCAATGGTTAATAGCTATGGTAATTGAAAGAAAAACTGTTAAGGTTAAAAATTATTTATTGAGATAATATGGACTCAAGCAGTCTCAAAGAACAGCAAAAACGTTTATTGCTTCAATATCCGACGGTTTCGGTTATATATTTAACCTTTTTCAAGGATTCTAAAAAGTTTCACAATAATCCGTTACAATCTTCCCTCATTCTTGACTTACTTACAGAGGCAACGTTTCATTGTTATAATATGTAGTGCCCTACATTTTGTTGTCCAACATAGTATGACGCCCACTTTGGCTGTGAGCGGTAAAATGTTTGATAGAAAAATATTGGTCAATGACTAGTATTTTACTCACTGCAATAGTTTCGATTTTTGTGTGCCGCACTGTACATTTGATCAGAAACTTTTTCCGTTAGATAAGAGCTTTTTTGTATCGTTTTACAATAGTTGATCTATAGATTTTGAGTGCGGGCGTTTTATCGACACCTATTCTGACTATTACTAGTCTAGATGCTATAGTGTGAGTGTGATTGATATCTAGTGTCTTCATAGCGTGTGTGTTGGTATTGGTGTGTTTGTTGTGTCATTAGTTTCATCATTTTCCCTGTTCTCGTTTTGTATTTTGTTTATGTTCTTGATTTTGTGCAAGATACCGGCATAGATTGAGTGTAGGCCATTGGTATCTGTACGACGGTTAACACAATTTCTGCTGTTTTTTATATGACACATCTCTAGGAATTGTAGTGTTTGTGTTTTGTTGTTTTTGTCTAAAACTTTTGCTTTATTCAGATCAAACCGGTGGTTTTCGGTGATGCTGTGGTGCATTAGGGCAGTTTTTTCCACCTAGTGCAACGATTCTGTGATCGGTGATGTTGGTTCCTTCCTTCATCAGTCTGTCCATTGCGTTGTAGTATGTTTGGTGTCCGTTCATCCGTGTTTTGAGACGGTTAGTTGTCATACTAACATAGCAGGCTTCGCAGTTTCTGCACGGAATGTTGTAAACAACGTTTGTTTGGTGTTCTGGGGGTACAGGATCTTTCACTTTAGTGAAGAGACTGCCTACTTTTTTGACATTATGTTTAGTTATTTTTATGTTGTTGTAGTCCCGGCAGAGTTCCTTGTCAACCAAGTTTGACAGGTGAGGTATGAATGGTATCGAACGGTAAGTATATTCCAGGTTTCCTGGTTCTGGTCTTGTTTTGTTTTGGTTTGGTCGTTCATGCATACGATTAATGAGTCTGTTCCTGAGCGGTTTAGGGTAATCGTTCAGACTAAGTTGTTCGTCGATGATTTTAGCCTTCGTTTGATCATCAATGTTAGAAGAGAGCTGGTTAACTCTACTAACAAAATTTTTGGCCATGTTCAACTTTTGACTCATCGGATGGAACGATTGGTAGTTCAGAAATCATCCGCTAGCAATGGGTTTCTGATACCATTGTGTTTTTATCTTCTGATCGCTCTGTCGTATTAGAAGCATATCCAAAAAGGGTAATTTGTTATCCACTTCTAACTCATGGGTGAATTGGATGTGGACGTCATAGCTGTTGAAGGTGTCAAGTACATGTTGCAGTTGATCGAGTGGAATAGCCGTGATCAGATCATCGACGTATTTACGTATGATCGGTAGTGGAATGTTCAACATACGGATGACTGTGTCTAGCAGTGCTTCCATCACCCAATCTGCAATAGCCGGTGAGATGGGGTTACCCATGGCCGTTCCAAAAATGTGTTCGTTGTGTTGGCCGTCGATTTTAAATTAGCTAGAATTGATACAAAATTCTACTATCTCTAAAAACAGATCCAAACATATGTTGGTGTTTAGACTGATTTCGTTCCATCTCCAGTGAAATAAGCACATGGTTTGGCGGGAGGGTAACACTGTTTATGAATTCACAGAAGGTGAACGAATTGCTAATGTTTTTTTTTTTTTTTCCTTTGATTTGTTTTCCGTCGATCTTGTTTTCCGTGCTGAGCACCAATGCTACCGACGCCAGAGAGGCAGCTCCCACACCTGGACCCTACCTATCGACCCATCAACTCATGAACCGGGGACCAACGGCTTTACTTCCCTTCCGAAGGAAGGCGTGATCAGAGATGTTATGCCTCAGAACATCCCGGCGGCGCCGACTGGGATTGAACCCAGGCCTGCTGGGGTGAGAGGTAATCACGCTTACCACTACACCACCGGCGCCGCTAATTGCTAATGTTGTACGAGCTTACCAGTGATTGTTGGATGATTTTGCCCACGTATTTCGAGAGTTGGTATGACGGCGCGGTCATGTTTGGTACAACAGGCCTTAGCGGTAATGCTGGTTTGTGCGCTTTGGGTTGGCCATATATTCTCGGACATACCGCGCTGTACGTGGTTAGATGTCTTGCCGCCCGCTTGTCGATTAGTTCCAAGTCACGGAGTCTTCTTACTAAGTTGTTGTTTCGCCTTTCGAATCTCGACGTGGGATCTGTTGCGATTGGGTTGTACGTGTTTCTATCCTCCAGCATTTCTAGCATCTTCCGTTTGTAGTCGTCCGCCTCCATCAAAACCGTTTTGTTGCCTTTGTCTGATTTGAGCACGTAGACGTTAGGATTCTCTTTTAGAAATCTTCGGGTGATGGCTACCGCTTTGTTGCAAAATTTCGTGGAAGGTTCTTCTTGTTGATTCTGGTTCTCACTTCGATGTATGTAGTTGAGTACTACGTTGGCGACGGCGGATCTAGTTCGATCTTGAATTTCTGTATCAGGATTGGCTGTGATCACACATTCTACGTCCGCCAGCAGGTGGTAGAATGGGACTTGTTGTGTACTCGTGATTGGGAGTGCGAACTTTGGTCCTAAGCTAAGTAGGGTCTCCGCTTCTGGTGGCACATCTACTTGTGTTCCGTTGTAGACGGCTTTGGGGTTGTAGGAGGGTAGGCCTTCCGTAGTGGGTTGCCCCGTTT
Source organism: Ochlerotatus camptorhynchus (assembly GCF_037179485.1). Lineage (NCBI taxonomy): Eukaryota > Metazoa > Arthropoda > Insecta > Diptera > Culicidae > Ochlerotatus > Ochlerotatus camptorhynchus. The sequence goes on from NW_027041084.1 coordinate 423,730, forward strand.
GTTCAACGATACGATGAAACTTTTTCTTCGTCCTGTTGGTCCTCACCCGGATGTTCTCTTCGTAAAACTTGGTTCGGCTTTCGAAAAAACCCTCGAGGTTCGAATTTGCTGATTTAGCTCAGTGAGGACCGTTTTCAGCTGTTTTATTTTGTGGAACGTGTGTTGTATCTCGATGTTCAAAGTAGACTTCTTGAACTTAGTAATACTTGCTTGAGATATTTTAAAAGATACTGTAATGTGATGAGAACCGAAGTCAGCAAGAGTAACCAATTGGCTACAAATTTAGCATGTATCAGTAATGACCAAATCAATAGTTAAGGGATGTATTGATGAAGAAAATCAAGTTGGCTGTTTGGATGTGATTAGTGAAATAGCCTGCAGAACAATAATCAATATTTATTTTACTATTAAAATTGCAAAACAAAATACTAAACCATTAAACAGAGATGAAAAGCCCTTCAGGCTAAATCAATTGAAATGTACAAATGTAACAAGTTCTTTAACTCTCAAATCTCATCGGAAAAAAAATTATCCCATTTGAACGCAAAATATTTACAAAATACGCAAAATTTTATCAAATTACATTAAAGCTTATCAAAATTTGAGGAGTTTGCGGTATTTTGTTGATGGATTTATGATAGTTCTAGCATTTTTCTGGTACTGATTCTGATACGTTAGGGGTTTGTGAGTTAATGGAAATTTCAACTACTTCCATACAAACTTCAAACCATTTGCGCGACCTCTGACCTTCATCAATATTTTTAATTTTTTGTAAACACTCATATTTGGGGTTTTCTATCACACTGAATGGTCATTAACAATGCGAAAACTTTTTTTATAAAACATAGCACCCAGGTACATGTACATGTAATTAAAATAACCGTGAAAAACATTTTGCCAATGAGCTCTACCCGGTACAATCCCCCTAGCCATTGCCCTGGAAGCAAGATGGGGAAGCAAGTGTGGAAAGCAACTTTTGTGTCGCAGGAAACAAACATTTGTGTCACAACTTACCGGGGTTATGGTGGCCTCAATGACTTAACCGCATTAACCGCAGCTGTGCAGCCACAAACTTCATTCCGACCGACTCGTCCGCCAATTGTACCAAACCTGCTTCCAGAAATTAACCCCATCTCCCAAAACTCGAGCAATATATGGTGCACTAACATACCAACTGAACCTGAACTACTGTCACACTATAAAGTGAAGGAATCTTTTCAGGTTCTATTATGTTCCTAAAATATTGCTAACTCTGAAAAAATGTTTTTTTTTTTTCCAATCCATCGTTGATTAATATGTTATTTTAAAAGCTTGGAAAATTGCTCCTTTAATGCATAACTACTTAGATTCATTGTACTGCCAGTGTTTTTTTTTAGTTAGATGAGCGGAGCGACGGACATACGTGTAGGATAAGCTTCTAAAAGAAGATTCTAAAGAAAAAGATTCTAAAAGTAGCTTCCAGGTGAAGCTTCTAATGACTATTCAAAAACAAGCTTCTTTTGGAAGCTTATTCTAAATGCTTGCAAGTCGCTTCTCTCCTCTGACTAAAAAAAAACGGACGAGACAGTCAATCTGAGCAGCACCGCAGTAAAAGAGAATTCTTCCAATGTTGATGGAGTATTTAATCGTTTTAATATTGCGATTCCATAGCTGCCTGTTTTGAACTATAGAAGCATTGAAAATTTGTCATTGGAATACATCTTTTTAATAAAAAATATTTTATAGTGGAAAACTTGTCCAAAGCTACAGAAAAAGATTATTAACTTCTAATTGATTCTATAGCCTGCTTGTCAACATGCTTGGCATACACAGTTTTCGTCACGAACTGCTGATTTGATTATAACTTTGCACCAAGTTACGAATCATAGTTGTAAAAAATCATTGATTTTGATTCAAATGTTGCATATCTATAGTAAACTATGATCCCAATCTATCAATTACTTTAAAGAAAAAAAAATGTCAACAACTGAGTGAAAAGTTATTAACAAATGAGCAGTTGGTGCGTACAACTGCCAAGCATGCCTGTCAATGATAAGTGGTTAAGGTAGCGGGCTGAAATGGAAATTACTAATCATTCTCTCTTTGATGAGAATTTGCCTTGAAATGTGTGAAACCAAACAGCAGAACAGTACACACTAAGATTATTTCACAGATTTCTGTGAAATTTTATCGAAATCTCAACAGCTGAACCTCTGTGAAAAATCACCAAACTGTTTACCAACGTTCAGCTGTTGAGATTTCGGTAAAATTTCACAAAAATCTGTGAAATAATATTGGTGTGAAGTATGAATGCAAACATGAAAATTGAGCTGATAATTCTACATTTCATTTGCGATGACAACTAAAGGAGAAGTAACCTTATATACACATTTTTTCTTTCCCAAAGCTTCATATCCGTCCAGGTGTTTTAATGGTAACGAGTGGATTTCCCGCTAGCAGTGTTCCTTCCACTCATTTTCTATATAAAAAATGGTAAGCATTATGAAACCATTAGATGTTATAACTATATGTGGTACAAGGTAAGTTACAATAAGAGGTTGTAAAATATGCGTTTGACACATAAAACCTGTCAATATTGCTGTTAGAGCGATTTTAAGATTTGAGTGCGCTAACTCTGAGTGAACGCTCACGAATCAGAAAATCGCCAATTGTGATACTCGGAATCAAAAATTGACCGGTTTTATGAGTCAAACAAATACTTTACAACCTCTTCTTGTAACTTACAAGTATCAATTATCATTATCACATATAATGGTGTTATACTTTAGCAAGTGAGTGAAAGCAGCGCTGCCCGCTAGCCACGTTTTCCTGGCATACCATACAATAGGTGGCGGGCTCGATTTATGGACTGGTTGGGGTTTGTTTTGGGTTTGAAGTTTGGATGAATTCCTTGGACTATTGAATATTATTGATCTAAGCTGGAACGTAATAGCCAAGAACAAGAACTGCTGCCAGAATTTGGAGAGGTGCTCTTTGCTTGTGAATAAAACAAAAACATGCCAGAGATAATTGCTTATCTCAGTTTTCATGTATTAATTCAAAGCAGATCATCATGTTGGTAAGAATTCGTTCAATTGTTATTAACTCTTACGTTGCATAAACTAGTTTCTGTATTTGTTTGAAATATAGGGTGGGTTTTGCGTTTTTTTTCCTCTGTTCGGGACTTAACACTACTGCGACCAGTAAATTGGTCTATTGTTGTAGGCAGCACAATTAATCATCAATAAAAAATGCGAAATGAGCAATAAAAAATCTCAAATTGGCCACTAAATACTACAGGGGTGCACCAATAAACAAAACAAAAGTTGCAATAGAAATGAAGAAAAAGGCAATAAACAAATAAAAAGATTCTTTTAATAATTTGAATGTGAGCGGTGAAAGTGGCAAAAAGGGCAATAGCAAATAGAATACGCTCAATTAAATAAGGATGAATCTCCACTAAATTAGGAAATTTGAGCACTAAATAACTCACCTACGTCACCTGCAGTTGAACATATTTTCCCATAAAAGTGGCAAAATGAGCAATGTTATATTGAATAACCGCGATAAATAAATCTAAAATGTCCCACACAAAGCGCACAGTTATCACTGCTTAAATCCAAATATGCTGTAAAATCGTGATTATTTCCCCAAAAAGAAAATAAAAATATCTTTTAAAAACTGAAAAAGTTCCAGAAACCAGGAGATAAATGTATGCTTGAACATGAGGATGAGCTATCGTAAAATATGAATTGTTTTTAAAGAAAAGAAAATAGTTCATGCAGAAAAGTAAAAATGAGCAATTAAAAACGAACACTGCGAACACTGTTTATGAGCCAATAACCAAGATCAATTTCCATATGGCATTTTTAAGATAGCGATAAGTAATGATACTGTATCTTGGCTAACACAGGCGATGTCGATAAAGAAGATTAACGAATGTGGGTCTCATTGAAAAATATACCATTAAACAAAATCAAAAGAGCACTAAAAACAGCTGTTTGAGCAATATATACGTCGCAAAAGAGCACTAGAAAATGCCATTTGAGCAATATAAAGGAAAAAAAGCCACAAAAAGCACAATGAATGTCACAGGGAAAATTTCAAAAACGCTCAACAAAAAATAAGAAATGAGCTAGGAGTGTATAAAATTAGCACTTTGAAAAATAAATTGAGCATTTTATAGGCCATGAAGGTCACTAAGAACGAAACCAATATCTTTTGAAAACCTGCAAATCTTCATCGAACCACAGACAAACAGACATAACACTCGTATCTTGTACGTCGAACACGCATTTAACGGTCATGTGTTAGTTGATAGCACCTCCGCCAGTGGCGCCCATAGTTAATTTCCTTGTGTTTGACGTTTACACACTTCTGCCATCTGTTGGGCGTGCTAGCCGTGACAGTGTTCTCAACAGATGGCGGTAGTGTTTTAGTGACGATGGTTTACAGTGGAAACTATTCAATGTGTTATGCCTGTTTGTCTGTGATCGAACTATCGGCTCATTTTTTTCAACAATCAAACGAAGGGGTTGAATGCAAGACTAAATTAACTATGCGCACCACCGGCGGAGGTGCTATCAACTAACACATATTTAAATTGACCGTTGAATGCGTGTTCGATGTACAAGATGCGAGGGTTATGTCTGTTTGTCTGTGGTTCGATGAAGATTTGCAGGTTTTCAAAATATATTGTTTATTTTCTTAGTGACCTTCATGGCCTATAAAATGCTCAATTTATTTTTCAAAGTGCTAATTTTATACGTTTCTTGCTCATTTCTTATTTTTTGTTGAGCATTTTTGAAATTTTCCCTGGGACATTCATTGTGCTTTTTGTGGCTTTTTTTCCTTTATATTGCTCAAATGGCATTTTCTAGTGCTCTTTTGCGACGTATATATTGCTCAAACAGCTGTTTTTAGTGCTCTTTTGATTTTGTTTAATGGTACCTTTTCCAATGAGACCCACATTCGTTAATCTTCTTTATCGACATCGCCTTTGTTAGCCGAGGCACAGTATCATTACTTATCGCTGTCTTGAAAATATTATATGGAAATTGATCTGGGTTATTGGCTCATAAACTTTCAATTTAAAGAAATATTTCCTGAATATCATAGGATTTTTTTTTATTTTATATTGCGCAGTGTTCGTTTTTAATTGCTCATTTTTACTTTTCTGCATGAACTATTTTCTTTTCTTTAAGAACAATTCATATTTTACGATAGCTCATCCTCATGTTCAAGCATACATTTATCTCCTGGTTTCTGGAACTTTTTCAGTTTTTAAAAGATATTTTCATTTTTTTTTTCTTGGGGAAATAATCACGATTTTACAGCATAATTGGATTAAAACAGTGATAACTGTGCGCTTTGTGTGGGACATTTTAGATTTATTTATCGCGGTTATTCAATATAACATTGCTCATTTTGCCACTTTTATGGGAAAATATGTTCAACTGCAGGTGACGTAGGTGAGTTATTTAGTGCTCAAATTTCCTAATTTAGTGGAGATTCATCCTTATTTAATTGAGCGTATTCTATTACACCGTATAGTGTTACCTGAGCCGCGTTTGATCTTAGGGGATTTTAATTCCCACGGTACAGGCTGGGGAGAGCTGTACGAGGACAATCGCTCAACCATCATCTATGACCTATGCGACAATTTTAACATGACTATTTTAAACACCGGAGAAGTAACACGAATAGCCAAACCTCCAGCCTAAGAGAGCAGATTGGATTTGTCACTTTGTTCGAACTCACTATCATTGGATTGCATGTGGGAGGTAATCCAAGACCCCTATGGTAGTGATCATTTGCCCATCAAAATCTCGATCTATAATGGCTCATCTTCGCAACATCCAATCAACATTGCATACGATCTCACGAGAAACATTGATTGGGAAAAATACGCGAACGCGGTTCGTGGCGGCTCCGAATCCGTCGACGTTCTCTCTCCGTTGGATGAGTACTTCTTCCTATCGCGGCTCATAGTGGATTGCGCGCTTCAAGCTCAAACGAAGCCAGTTCCTGGTGCTTCCATTCGTAAACGTCCTCCCACTGTGTGGTGGGACAAGGAATGCACCAACGCGAATAATGATAAGTCAGCTGCGTTTAAACAACTTCGTAAGCACGGTTCCTACGAATACTTTGAGCGGTACACGGCACTGGAGGAAAAATTTAAAAGCTTGATCAAGGCCAAAAAACGCGGCTACTGGCGTCGGTTCGTCGAAGGGTTAACGCGAGAAACTTCCATGAAAACGCTCTGGAATGTCGGCAGGAGAATGCGTAACGCGCCATCGTCGGTCAATGAGGACAAGGAGTACTCTAACAGATGGATTTTTGATTTTGCGCGCAAAGTTTGCCCTGATTCGGTTCCGGTTCGAAACAACACTCGCAATACGTCGGTGGAAAAGAATAACATGGACTCCCCGTTCTCGATGCTTGAATTCTCAATTGCTCTTCTTTCATGCAACAACTCGGCTCCAGGAATGGATCGAATCAAGTTCAACTTGCTCAAGAACCTCCCAGACGTCACTAAGAGGCGCTTGTTGAACTTGTTCAATCAATTCCTGGAGCACAACGTTGTTCCGGACGATTGGAGACAAGTGAGAGTTATAGCCATTCAGAAACCCGGTAAACCCGCGTCGGATCATAACTCGTACCGTCCCATCGCGATGCTGTCGTGCATTCGGAAATTGTTGGAGAAAATGATTCTTTTTCGTTTGGACAAGTGGGTCGAGGCGAATAGCTTACTCTCAGATACGCAATTTGGATTTCGAAGGGGCAAAGGAACGAACGACTGCCTTGCGTTGCTTTCAACTGAAATCCAATTAGCCTACGCAGAAAAACAGCAGATGGGTTCAGTTTTCTTGGACATTAAAGGGGCTTTTGATTCTGCTTGCATCGACATCCTTTCGGACAAACTCCATACCAGTGGGCTTTCACCAATTATCAATAATTTCTTGTACAATTTATTGTCCGAGAAACAAATGAGCTTCTCTCATGGCAACTCGGCAATTTCACGAATTAGCTACATGGGCCTCCCTCAGGGCTCATGTCTGAGTCCCCTTCTGTACAACTTCTATGTTAAAGACATTGACGATTGTCTTGCCGAAAATTGCACGCTAAGGCAGCTTGCAGATGACGGCGTGTTGGGCCAAAAGCACCAGACCTGCAAGGACCATTGCAAGATACCTTGGACAATTTGTCTACATGGGCAATGAATCTGGGTATCGCATTCTCTCCGGAGAAAACTGAGATGGTTGTTTTTTCTAGGAAGCTTTATCCATCACAGTTGCAGCTTCAACTTATGGGTAAAACAATCACTCACAGCATGTCTTTCAAGTATTTAGGTGTCTGGTTCGATTCCAAATGCACTTGGGGAAAACACGTTGCGTATCTGAGTCAGAGGTGCCAACAAAGAATCAATTTTCTTCGTTGTATTACCGGCACTTCGTGGGGAGCCCATCCGGAAGATCTGATAAGGCTTTACAAAACCACCATTCTATCGATTTTGGAGTATGGTAGCTTTTGCTTCCAATCGGCGGCGAACACCCACATCTTGAAGCTGCAACGGATTCAATATCGTTGTATACGAATCGCACTAGGTTGTATGCATTCGACGGATACAATGAGTCTGGAAGTACTTGCGGGCGTATTTCCCTTACCAGATCGGTTCGCGGAATTATCGTTTCGGTTCCTTATCCGCTGTGAAGTCATGAACCCGTTGGTGATCGAGAATTTTGAGAAGCTGCTTGAACGAAATCCGCAAACACGATTCATGAGCTTGTACTACGAGTACATGACTCTGGAAATTAGCCCCTCCCCGTTCAATACCAATGAAGTATCCTACGATTTCAGTTGTTATTCCGTAAGATTCGATTTCTCAATGAGGGAGGAAATTCAAGGAATACCAGAGCCCCATCGCCCCCTGATTGTACCATCCATCTTCGCGAACAAATACCGCCACGTCAATGCCGAGAAGAGATTTTTCACTGATGGGTCCACAATAAATACGTCCACTGGTTTTGGTGTATACAATGATCTACATAGTGCCTCATATCAGCTTAAAAAACCATGTTCGGTATACGTTGCAGAACAAGCAGCTATATTGTATGCGTTAGAGCAGATCTCCTCACGTCCCCCTGATCACTATTTCATTTTTTCGGATAGTCTATGTTCTCTGGAGGCTATGCGTTCTATAAGGCCGATGAAGCACTCGACGTATTTCCTTAACGAAATAAGATCGTCACTGAGTGCTTTATCAAACAGCTCACATATCATCACCTTAGTATGGGTCCCTTCTCATTGCTCTATCCCGGGCAATGAGAAAGCAGACTCGCTGGCTAAGGTGGGCGCTATGGAAGGCGGCATTTACGAGCGACAAATCGCTTACAATGATTTTTTTACAATTGCTCGTCAGCAAGTCCTCATCAACTGGCAACAAAAGTGGAATGATGGTGAACTGGGAAGATGGTTACATTCGATCCTCCCACAGGTGTCGATCAAACCCTGGTTCAAGAGATTGGACGTGGATCGCGATTTTATCTGGGTAATGTCCAGGCTCATGTCCAATCACTACTCGTTAAACGCACACCTCTACCGCATAGGGCTTGTAGATAGCAGTTTGTGTGCCTGTGGAAACGGCTATCACGACATTGAGCGTGTTGTCTGGTCTTGCACCTCACATCATGTGGCGAGATGAAAACAACCTTATACACCAATTAGAGACGTTCTGGCTTACCGTGATCTCGATGTTATGAGATTAATTTACGTATTTTTAAAAAGTGCTGATTTGTGTATTTAGTAGTGTTTTGTGTTTTAATTCTTTGATTCTTTCATCACTATCCCAACGCAAGTCCCCTCTTGTATCAATATCGGTGCTTTCAATGCTTCGATATCCACAGCACATGCCCGCCAATACAGTGCAGTGACACTCATCCGTCGAATGAAGCAGAAAAAAGATTTACCAATATCCCTTTCCCTTTGCCTCCTCCCCTTTTCTCTAAATAAATGTATTTATTAATCTCGAGTAAACCGCGAGTATTCGGCCCCCATTCTACTAACTTTAGTAGTAAAAAAAATTATAAAAAATTATATTTGAATTAATTTGGCTCCGCAAAGCTACCGCATTTGAGCCTTTACAAATAAATGGATTATAAAAAAAAACATCGTCCTTGAGAGCTCAATTTTGGCATGTGGAAACATTGTGTTTCAGAGCATCTATTGGCCAAATTTGAGTGCTCTAGGACTTTGTTTTCCCCTCTGACGATAATAGGTTAAGGTATTGTCGAAGTCAACATTTACTCTAGTTCAATTCATATATTAAAAGTAAAAAATGTTCGTTTATTCTTTTGGTTTGCCAAATCTGAACTGCCGTGCCTTCCGCCTAACCCCTTTCATTAAATTATTAAATTTTGTACAGTGGTCTCATCGACCTTATTCACCGCCGAACGCCAGTAAGATTTAAACTGCTGCTAGTTTTCCATTAATTTATTAGTTTTTTTAGATTCCGTTTGACCAAAGCCCAATACCGTTCGATAGGGTGGAGTTCTGGGCTATTGGGAGGGTTGTGGTCTTTGGATACCACAACCACGTTGTTCACATCGTACCACTCGATTGCCTTTTTCCCACAATGGCAGCTCGCCAAGTCCAGCCAGAACAGCACAGATCTATTATGATGCTTTAGGAATGGTAGCAGCCACTTTTTCGGGCACTCCTGGACGTAGATCTCTTGATTGATCGTTCCCGTAGTAATGAAAATGCCGCTTTTTAGACTACACGTGCATATGGCCTGCCAGACGAGATATTTTTTTCGGGAACTTTCATAGTGTGATGGTTTTGAAAATTTCAGCCGCCTTCCCTTTTCGTGATGCGGTATAAAACTCCTGTCCCGGAAGCTGCTTGAAATCCGCCTTCACATAATTTTCGTCGACCATGACGACACAGTCGAACTTTGTAAGCAGATTCGTATACAGCTTTCGGGACCGCTGCTTCGCCAACGTGTTTTGTTTGTAATCTCGGTTCACCACCTTCACCTTCTTAAACGTCGACAACCCGGCTCGTTACTTGGCCCGCTGCACAGTAGTATGGGAGACATTGAGCTTGCCAGTGACGTCCCGGATGGAAAGGTTAGGATTCCGTTTATATTTCATCACCACCTTCTTCGTCGTCGCTGTCACGTCCGGATTACTATTGCCGCCGCTTCCAGGCTTTCTGGCGGTCGACAGACGCTCCCCGAACACTTTAAAAACGTTTGTAACGTTCGATTTGGCCACATCCAGCAATTTTGCCATCTTGGCGTGTGAGAACGTCGGATTCTCTTGCTGCGAGAGCAAAATTTTGACACGCTGCTCCTTTTGCTTGGACGTCATTTTGAAAACTGGTGAGTAAGCGGTGAAAACTCATCATAGCAATCATTGTATATATACTCAGCTTCCAAATGCAGCATTTCAGGTTTTTTTAATGCATTTTTAACAGAAATACACCAATTTGAAGTTGATCAATTTTGGCGCGTTTCAGACTTTAGATTTTAATAAGTTCTAAGCTTTATTATTTTAAAATCGGAGGCAATATGATTTCCTTAAATTATCTTATTATCTTAAAGACTTGCAATCCACTTAGTCCATAGATCCGGATACTTTAAAAAGTCGAAAGCTCTCAACCAATAACTGTGGAAGTGCATCTAAGTTGAGGGCACGCAATAAGCTAATATGCGATAAGAAATAAGTTTGAAATGCGAATAAGAAGAAGAATAAGAAGACAGTATCTGCCTACCATCAAATATTATCAAATATTATAAATAATTTGCTCTATAAAATACTTTTTGATCAGAAGAAAAGCAGCTTGCGTTTCAATAAATAGCAGCCAAGTTCCAGGAATGTGAATCAATTCGATTGTTTATACTTGAATATTGCGGGGTTGTCAACAAACTACGTAGCATTACGTCAGATTGTTGAGGAAAAACGTCCTCTTTTAGTTTTATTATCTGAAACTCATATTGTAGAAACTGAAGCTTTTGATCAGTATAGTATTCCGGGATATATTGTTGCTGCTTGTTTATCACATTCTAGACCCAATGGCAGTGTTGCTATTTATGTCATAGAATCAGTTCAATTCAACCTTCGTACCAACGATGTTATTGATGGCAACTGGTTCTTGGGCATTACAGTTGTACGTGACATGAAGATGGGTAATTATGGTGTTTTGTATCATTCTCCCAGTTCTAGTGACGAGCGTTTTGTTGAAGTTTTAGAGAACTGGCTCGAGACATTCCTTGATTCTAGTTAATTAAATATATTGGCTGGTGATTTTAATATTAATTGGCATGACAACCATAATTCGAATCATTTGAAGCGTTTAGCAGAGTTTTTTTTTTTATTTAAAGCAAACGGTTAATGAATAAATGCGTATTTCAGTTATGGATACTGATATGAAAATAACCGATCATGAGACCTTAGTGATTATAGTATTATATATTAAAATAACAACGATGAATTAGTAAAATTGAAGTGCTGGAGGAAATATTCGAAACGGGCTGTTTCGAATCTTGTTGAGAGGAGCGTGGATTTTCCTTTCGCGGCCGGTAACTTATATGAATCTACAGGTGTTTTTAATAACGCTTTGAAAACATGTGCCAATCAACTAGTTGAGCAGAATTTTGTTTCTTTAAAGAACTCGAACAGCTGGTACAATTTGGATCGTTTGCGTCTTAAACGGAAAAGGGGCAAATGGTACAAAAAGTCTTGTAGATCAAATAATGACAATCATTGGAATAGGTACACAATCGTGCGTAATAAGTATTATTAAGTATGTGAATATGTTCAAAGGAAGATTGATCAGCATCAAAACAACAGCAAAGAGTTATGGAAAATTTTAAAATCTTTATTAAAACCTAGTAATTGCAAACCGCGGTCCATAACTTTTAATGGTACATAAGAACAGTCAGAACAAGTAATTGCAGCTTAGTTTAATGATAATTTTGTAGACAGTGTTTCATTGATTAATCAATCCATTGAATTGGTCGATGAACCTGACGAAATAAAACAGCCAGTTAATAGTAGTTGTAGATTTGAAGTTTTTCACGCAATTACATTAGATGAACTTAGGGCTATTTGTTTTTCATTAGGAAAATCGGCTGGAGAAGATAATGTTAATGCTAGAGTTATTCAAGATTGCTTTCATGTCATTGGCCACATCTTTCTTGACCTTATTAATGAATCATCACAAACTGGACATGTGCCACAAATTTGGAAGGAATCCTTAGTGGTCCCTATTCAAAAAGTTGCTGGAACGATTAAAGCTGAAGAGTTTCGTCTCATCAACATTTTGTATACATTAGAGAAAATTTTAGAACTTGTTGTTAATGGCCAGCTGTTGGAGTATTTAAATAGTAATAGTTTGTTGATAACAGAACAATCGGGATATCGGGAAGGTCATTCTTGTGAAACCGCGTTGAATTTGGTACAAGCGAAGTGGAAGCGCGCTTTTGAAGCAATTTCTAGGCCTTTATTGTTGAGATCAATCAAGCGCTTTGGAATTACGAGTACTGCATATAAATGGTTTGAAAGCTATTTGTCTGACAGAGCTCAACGGACTGTTTTTAATTATTCTGTTTGCAGTCCCGTGGGGAATAACCTTAGAGTGCCCCAGGGAAGTGTATTAGGGCCCCTGTTATTTATAATGTATATTAATGCCTTGCGACTTGTTTTACGATTTTGTGACATTAATCTTTTTGCAGATGATACTGTATTATTCATTGCAGCTAAGGATTTAGATGATGCCGTTTTACACTTGAATGAAGATTTGCGTTCTCTAAGTAGATGGTTGAAGTGTAAGCAGTTGAAATTCAATACAAGTAAAACTAAATTTATGGTAATTTCGCGGAATGGAGTAAATGAGGACCTCTGTTGTAATTGATGATGAGACTATTGATCGCGATCGGGAGATTAAATATCTTGGCGTGATTATTGATGACACACTTAAGTTCAACTCTCACATTGGCATTGTCATCAAGAAAATTTCCAAGCAGTATGGAATTCTATGTCGCCTGAAAAACGATTTAACTATTGCCAGTAAAATACAGCTTATAAATCAATCATCTATCCTCATCTAGACTTTTGCCCTTCCATTTTATTTCTGGCCAATGCAACACATATATCGAGATTACAGCGCTTGCAGAATAAAATAATGCTTTTGATTTTGAGATGTAATACATTCACTTCTTCAACTTTGATGTCTAGCGGTGTCTAGCTGTCGGTGAAGCAAATAATTGTATATTTGACTATGGTGTTAATTTTTAAAGTAGTTAACGGTTTGCTGCCTCGATATTTGTGTGATCGAATTGAAAGAGGAAGTGACTTTCGAAGTGACGCGGTTGAAATAAGAAAACCACATTTCTTGACTTGTGCTTCACAAAATTCATTATATTATAAAGGAATAAATGTTTTCAATTCGATGCCTAGACATATCAAACGTTCAGCAACACTTACAGAATTTAAAATACACTGCATTTTACACGTTAAAACTGTCTTTTGAACAGTTATCCAGTGATTTTTTTATGAATTGACAAATTATGTATCTTGACGAAGTTATCTCTAACGGATTATTTTATATGGATAGCTGTCAAAACGACTTTTTAATAAATATTGTAGCACTGCAAAAACTATTTCTGTTCGCCACAATGGTGATGAAGGATTTTTAAAATTTGATTTAATGGTAGATTAATTTAAAAAAAAAAGTAGTCTACAAAGGTTTGAGCCTCGCGCACGTATTACGGATATAGAGGACTGAATTTAACATTTGATAAAAAAAAAAAATGCAATTTTGAAGCTTAGTTGGAAGATTTCTTGAGTTAGTAGTAAGTTTTTTGGCAAATGTTGGGGGTTTGTGAGCATTCCTGACATTTCTGAAAATTATGATAGCATCAGATTGCGGGATTGCTAGTGTAATAGGATGCTTTGTTGATTGTTCATTAACTCTTGATTGCTTATAATACTCATGAATATTTTAGGTGGACAAAAAGACGAACTAAGAGGTGGACGCCTAAGTTTTTCCACATTTATATCGCTGTGAAGCAACTGTAAACTCTAGAGGGAATTTACATCTCTAACTGAAACCAGCTCGATTTTGTTTGCTAACCTGGTTAAAATGTCATATTTAATTATCTTAAACATAAATCATCCAGCTCAAACCTTTGTAGGGGTAAGAGGTGGGACCATCATCATCATCATCATCAATAATGTATAAAAGAATACCATTGTCTAGAAATGTATTGTCCTTGCTAAGCATAAGATCCTAATGAAGGTATAAAAAACCGTCGTTAATAGGAACTCAGAAAATTCCGATGCTTCTCAAGGGAAATCACTAGCCCCGATGGAATTGAATCAATTGTTATGGGACATTAACAATTTCTACACCGCTCATTCTTTTTAATATTTTGTTCTATTACCATTGAACAGTGTTCGGAAAATGATTATCAAATTTCATTATTTGAGTCTCCTTGCAAGAATAAACTCGAGTGCGAATGCGGCAAACAAAATTCACGCTTGACATTCTCATGCATATTCACTCACTCACACTCACAAACCACTGCAATATTAATTGATTGCATGCTTAAGCATGTAATGTTAGTTATCCAACTGCTGATGCTAAATATAACTACAATTAACAGCGTTGATTTATAAGTAAATTAAAGTTTAAACCTGAAAACTCTTCGGTGATTTTTGCGACGCTGAATTTTCGAAGGCGCATAAACTCATGCATGCGATTTGAGTTTTTCCGAACACTGGCACCAACTTATATTCGACTCGAAGCTGCTGTTGAAATCAGCTTCGGAAGACATCTCAGCGCGGTTCGGCTGATAGGAAACTAAAAACACGGAACCTCCCCCGATAACCATTAATCACACTTATCAAACATGAGCGACCATCATAAGCGGTATAATAGGAAAATCCCCATCCGGGGTCACATAGATGAATTATTGCTTGTCATTCAATCTAAGTAATAGCACACAAGCACACTAACGTTTCCTGGGATTAAATCTCCAGTGCTGCTGCTGCGTTGGGATGTCGCCAATTTCCCCATATGGTCGAGTCATCGATTTGAAATCATCTCTCCTGAATGTTTCCTTGGTTGGTTGGTTCGGGTGCGGATCTGCAGAATGAAATACTATCCAAACCTCGTGGGTGATGCTTATTTATGAACGCTAATAATTCCAATTTCTTCCGTTTATTACTTTATTTTCTCATTCATCACTTTCAAACGGAAGGTTGACGGTAGGAAGATGAAGGCTGGGTATTGGTTGGTGTTGTTTGGCAATGGATTTCAGTACTGCTCGAAGCTACAGCGGAGGGCTTCTGTGTTCACTCGCCAATGATTGATTGAAGCACCGCTGATGAAACAGAACTCAATCATTCCGCTTGACTGATCATTCTCTTGTAGGAGTGAACGAAAGTGGATGAAAACGGATGCCTGAAGGTTTGGTAGCCATCGGTTTTTGTAGCACCAGCGAGTCAACAGCGGTGCGATCATGTTGAAAGTTACGTAAAATATTATATAGGTGCCGGATGCTTTATTGAGGAACTGCATAACCACACTAAGTATCCTGACCAGCTCCCGTGCACTACACGCTAACTTGAAAGTACTCATTAATGAGTAAAAAAAGACCCATTTTGAAGA
Source organism: Ochlerotatus camptorhynchus (assembly GCF_037179485.1). Taxonomy (NCBI): domain Eukaryota; kingdom Metazoa; phylum Arthropoda; class Insecta; order Diptera; family Culicidae; genus Ochlerotatus; species Ochlerotatus camptorhynchus. The sequence continues at coordinate 439,387 of NW_027041084.1, forward strand.
AAAGTGGCTTAACTCATTAATGATTAAACAATTTTACCCATTAATGAGTATCTGTTACCCATTAATGATTAACAATTACTCATTAATGGGTAACAGATACTCATTAATGGGTAAAAAATTTACTCATTTAATGAGTTAAGCCACTTTTCTTCAAAATGGGTCTTTTTCAACCATTAATGGGTACTTTCAAGTTAGCGTGTATGGGGAATCTCCACACAAGGAGGTAGCCAAACATATTATTTTTGCATATTCAGCATTAGGGTTACGGGATGTAATGTCAGCCTAGCCCCTTACTTCGGCCTATCAAGCATATAAGTAATTTATTCAGCAATAACACAGAATAGTAATGGAAAACATTACATTTATTGCACTTTTTTAAAGAAAAAGTTTAGTAAAATTTTTATATTTTTCGATTTCTAGGCGCCATGATCTTGCCGTATTATTGCATTAACGAAAATCTAAACTGCGGTGGTCATCAAAAAACCTGAAATATTCGTTAATTGAAAGTACTTACCTTTTTTGTAATACGCTACCCCGATATTACAGTTATCACTTGCTCCGTTCATTCAGAACATTTAACGTAATTTACGCTTTAAAACTATGGGCCGATCATTAGGGACGTCATTTTGAGACGTGTTTTAAAGTATGGTATATATTTATATGATGACTTTATATTGTTATTGGTGAATCCATTTGCGTCTGTAACTCTTTACTCATGTAGAAAAATCCCATAATCAAATGTCAATTTCAAGAAACATAGCGGATAGCTTCTTTACCTTTTCACTCCACTGAAAAGTCCCGAAGGCAAAACGGGTCGAAGCGGTACGTCAATACGCGTCTACAAAGCTTCTGTAACTCTTTACTCCTATGGAGAAATCCGATAAGCAAACGTCACTGGATGCGTGAAACTTTTTTTCTTATTCGGTCACTCTTTTCTCTTATTTCGGAGACTATTTTCTTATTCGGTCGCTCAACCGAAAAATACCGCATCCAGGGGTCAATCTTTGCGTGAAAATTCCATGTCCGAAGTGAACTAGTTTTCTTAAAAGGGAGTATACCCACACACGAAAAAACAAAACTACCCAACAGTTGAGTTATTATCTATAAATGTTTAGAAATTATGCTCATGTTAAAAAATATAAAACAGTCAGTGAGTAAATAACTCTGCCATTTATAGCTAACACAAATGTTTATATTTGTCATGCCTTCGGATGCATGCATGCAGCTGATCAAATCTTCCGTCCGTAGCTGGCAACAAAACAAACATCATGGCCAACTAATGTAAACATACATTGCAATGGTTACTGAATTGAGAGATATTCTGGTATTTGCTACAAGCTGTGAATTACTAAAATGCACAGTAGGAGGTGATGCAATGTTTTGCTAATTAACTGAAATATGCTTCTGTTCTGTTCATAGGTTTTGGGGAACCCGCATAAATGGGAAACATTACTTGAGCTTACCAAAAATGGTTAAAAATGGTTTTCAACTGAAATGGATATGGAACCTTTTGTATCATGGTTTTTTTGTAAGAGGACCTTACAAATTATGGGTTGTTAAGAACCATTACCATTCAAAATAGTTGTTTTCTCCATACATTTTCGGAAATAGAACTATAGAACTATATTAGAACCTTTTAACTTTTGGTTTGAGAACTTTAATGGTAATCAGTAAGGTCCATGGATGGATAGTTTTGTGACATGGATCAACTTTATGTGGAATATATCGCAAATTGCTTGCCTATAAATTAATAATGATCAATTCACGATATATTCCACGTAAAGTTGACCAATAATACAAAACCATCCATGGAACTTACTGACTACCATGAGGATAGAGTGTTTAACCTTCTGTTAACACATACCAATCCATTTCTTTCTTATAATTGCCACTCACAGGGTAACAGTAACAGTGGTGATTCTAAAAATGAATATTAATCGAAAAGAAAGATATTTGCAAAATTTTATTAGATTAAGAATAAATCAGTATGTTTTAGAAATATTATTTAACTTCATAAGGCGTCACTCAATGACTAAGTAAAGGTTCCGCGGTTTTCCAGGAAAAATGTTTTAAATATGAGGAAAATTGAGAGAGGTTTCATTCAGTCTATTAGTATACTCGTAGACTGAGTAAAATTTTCATCAATTGTCTGACCTATATTTTAGCGATTATGAGTGAAAACCCTCTCAATTTTGAGTCAATCTCATCGGCCATGTATTAACATTATGATTAGGCACTTCGGACTACTACTTCTACAATAATAAATAAACGTCGATTGCTCGTGAATCACAACACGTCCACGCAAACTAATTACACAATTTGATAGAGCAAATTCACTCTACCAGATGCTGCTGTTGGTTTGTCTGAATGAGTCTTAATCCGCGAGAAATCAACGTTTTAAACCATTGTTGATATTTAGAAAATTGACCCATTCCACATGTTGCTCTAGACTTGACTTGACAGTTCGTTGTACACAGAAATTCAAAACAACCCAAAATTAAGTTCTTTTCCCTCATCTCCCATGTTCCGTACGATAAGCCAAATTTGGGTAAACCGGCTCAAAGTAGTTTGCATTTAAGCACAGCAAAAAAAAATTACCCATCGCTAAGTTATTTTCAATTTTTTCTACCCAAAATTAAGTTCAATTAACTCAAATTTGGGTATATCGCATATTACTCAATTTTGGCTTCTCGTACGGAACTAGACGGTTGAGTCGAATCTTTCGTTCTATTTTTGACAACAATAGCGAGAGGAAATGTAACGGGCAGAGGTCAAATAACTCAAATTTGAGTTTAAAAAACCCAAGCGGTGGGTAGTTTTGTTTTTCTGTGTATGTGTGGTCGTGCGATGATTTATTTGGTTTTTATGTTGATTCTAAAAGCATCGTGGATCAACCAGAAAGAAAGAAAACACTGTCTTTTTCTTCTTCATCAGTTCTTACGTGAGAAGTGTAAGTGAAATAGAAGCGCGATTTCACATGCCAGACCTTTGTAGATCCCAAGAGAAGAGGTGACAATACGGGGGCGAAAAAAACCACTTTTCTGTCAAACGTGAACCAGCTTCTGATTGGCCGATTTCATGTGCGTAAGATAGAGATAGAGATAGATAAAGATAGAGATAGAGATAGAAATAAAAGAGGAAGAAGCCAATTGTCACCTCTTCCTCTTAGTGTAGATCAAGGTACATCTTCGATGGGACGAAGTTGCATCCATCAACAGACCCAATTTGAGTACAGCAGACCGACATTGCATCCACGTACCTGGATAGTTTTCATGTTAAAATAGTGAGTTTTACAATTTTCTGTCGTGTTTAATTAGACTTGAAGTGAACTAAACAAAAATACAGTTACCCCACTATTATGGGCCAGCTAGTCACCATTATGGGTCAGTCAGTTCTGCGTGTTAATCAAATTGAAGTGGCCCATAATACTGGGATGACTGTAATTAGAAATCCCGTTGCATGAATCGCCAGGACGCACACTGGAAAAAAATCAGTGAATTTCTCGTAAAAAATTAATAATTTTTGAACGAAGCATCCAATCAGATTGTTGTCCTGGGTAAAGTTGCTTGTATTAGTTAAGCGCTTCTTCTGAATAACATGGCCGTAGAGATGGCGCGTGAATCAAACTTTTGAATAAAGAGTCCTAGACGTATGGTGTTTTGAACAGAGTTGTTCATCTATTAAAATGAAGGAAAGTTGCGCAAAACATTGAATTTCTATAACCTTTAGTTTCGGATATGTAGGGTGAAATATGAAGTCAAAATTATTATTTGTTAACTTTTTTTATATATTTGAATATGTTTGCTCATTCATTTCAATAAAATCTAATTGGGTGCGAATTTTCATTGAACTATTTGTGTAATTTATTGTAGTTTTAGGGAAATATTTTCGAAAATCTTGATATATTTGTGGGTGGGATTCTCGTAAGGGCAGCTTTTTAAATTAGAGAGGCAGCAATAGATTAAATTATATCTCTAGTTAAAGCATTCGAAATCTTTATATATATTTTTTTGATTATGTAGAAATTCGTTACATTGCGTTATACCACAAACATCGTCACTAAAACATCACCGCCGTCTGCTGAGTATACTGTGGTGGGCAGTACGCGGAACAGATGGAGGTAGTGTGTAAACGTCAAACGCAAGGAAATTGACTATATGCGCCACAAGTGGTGGTACTACCAACTAAGATACTTTTAAATTGACTGTTAAATGCTTGTTCGATGAACAACTTTTCTAGTGTTATGTCTACTTGTCTGTGGTTATGCTTTAATCAGTCATAAATTTTAAAACTACCTACATAAAATTATTTAAAAAGAAAAACGAGACATAATAGGTAAAAGTAATATTTGTAAGTGATACCTTCTAAAAAAGTATTCACTGTGCTGTCGACGGAAGCAGACCACTCTCAATGTGTGTTACGCGATCGTCTGTTTACTCGGCAGCAACCATTGTGTGGTCCTCCTCATTGTTCTTCATCAGCAGTTCTTTCAGTCGATGCGTCGTCGACTTTGGAAAGCAAACGTTTCATGATGAATGTGTGAGTACTGACCACGTGTTGCGTCCATTGCTGCTCTGAACCGCGTTGGCGAATCTGCAATAGAATGAAACCACTGGAAACGGCTCCCGTTCTGGTGGAGGAGGCTTATTGGATAGCGGAAGATAAAATGTTTACTGTGTTGTACCTTTTGACTATAGTTTTAAGATGTATTGTATAGTGAACAAGAATCCTCGGCTCTGTAAAGTTAATTCGGTTGAGCCTTATCAAATAAATTAATAAAAAAAAAAATTCCTTCTGAAATCCTTATTTCTTGCACTTCTTCATTTAATTGTCCGATAGTCAAAAGTGCTTTTTCCACAACATCTGGACCGTGAATAAGTATTTTATGAACCGTCGGGTTCATCGGGTACCATGAATACGTTTTGATGCACATTTTTGCTGTTAATTCGCAATACTTTCTGAATTATCCAACGGAAATGGTTGAAAGTATCACTTTGAAACGGTGCATAATTAATAGATCGAATTCTGTAATCTCTGCTGATTTTTATTCCAAATTGCCAAAACATCTTCTGGCCGTGTTTCCATCAATAGAGTTGCCCAGTCCTTGTTTAGGCCGATCAATTAGCAATCCGATTTCCGACTTAAAATCAGCCTGGATAGTTTTATTCCGCATCGCTACATATTTTATTATCAGAGTCCGATACCCGCCACTGTTTTACAGGAAACTTTTGAGAAATGTGTAGGACACATTCCAGAAATCTTATCCACGCGTGCAATATCGACAGGCCAAATCCCAAGTTGGACGAATTAGCCTTTGCCCCCAATATTTCTCAAAATTACTAAAGTCTTTGGATGTTTGCTTACACATAAAACACTTCTAGGTTGATTTGGTTTCCATATTTTACCATCAGCCATTGTAAAAAGCATGATGTACTTAACCTTTATTTCAAAAATGTTGACGGTGAATGTCAGTGAATTTAGAGCTTGAAATTTAAAATCTATGTAGTTCTTTTTTGCATTAATAAGTTCTGTGGTCTTTTGTTGAAAATAAACATTTATATTTACCTGAAAGTGAATCCATTATATAAACTTTGGGGATTATTGCGCAACACCGGAAATTGATCATTGAACTAAGACGAGAAAAAAAAAATTCACGCTTGCGGATACCAACTACTGAAATATTGACGCACCTGCAAAATTCTCGATTACTCTTTCAAAGAGACGTATCAGCTTTTGTAAACAATGCATTTGATCGTCGGTTTGGCGTAACTATGCTAAAAACACTGAAAACCCACGTATGTTCGCTGGCAGCTCATCATTAGTAGGCAATCTCAAAATTCAGCACAGTATTAAAAAATGGTGACATGTCAATAATTTATAAAATGTTATCAATTTTGTGAATTAGTTATTATAAAGAATGTTTTTATCGGTTTACATAAAGTGAAACTTAAAAAAAATCATCGATTATCATGTCTGCAGTTTTCTAGTATATGTTAGACGATGACATGAGCTAACAAAAGAGGCAAAATCTAGCTGTCCTTAGCTGTCCTTACGAGAATCCCACCCACCTTAAATACAAGCAAAAATTCATGTTTTTTTTTGAGATTATTTCACTAAAACCATAACATTTTTACAAATAGTTCAATTACAATTCGTACCTTGTTGAATTTCATTGGAATAATTGCAAATACCAGAGCAAACATATGAAAATATATAAAAAAGATAATTAATAAGAAATTTGGGCTCATATTTTTTCATACACTTTATATCTCCGAAACTAAAGGTTATGGAAGTTCAAAATTTATCTGCCCCAGTGCACAGTGATTACTTGGAGTGGCACAACTCCAAGTAATTTTACCAGTTCATCTTTGATCTGATCCAGGGATTCACCACTGCACAGTGGTACAGAATGCAGATTTAGCTGGAATAATATGTTTTGAGCCTGAAATTGAAACTTTAGACTAAAAGTCTCTTCTACAAAGTTGTTCCTTATAGTTAGGCCCTCATTTTTATGACAATGAATTCTAGGGTGGTTCCTATTATCATTAAAATCAAAAATCTAACTTTTTTGTTTGAATAAATTAAGGTATACATTTTTCGGCAAAGTTATAGCTGAGCTAATTTCAAGCAACTTTGTTGAAAATAACTTTTTTGTATCTCTTAAATTGGCCGATTTAAAGCTATTTTCTTGACTTGAGTTAGGGTGGCTCTTAAAAAAACAGTTTTTTTGCTCTATTTTTCTTATTTCGAATTTCTCTGCAAAGGTGTCTTCAGATAACTTTTAGATATTAAAAAGGCGCAAATTTTTGCTGCACAAAGCTTGTCAATACCTTTCGCCGATCAAGAGTTATTGACGTTTGTATACTAAAAATATGCATTTTTCAAATGGTAATATCTCTGGTTGGGGCAAACAAAAAAAAAAAGTTTTTTTGCAGCATTTGAAAGGACGTATGTTATTCTCAATAATGTGAAACAATTGGAGGTATGTTATTTTTTAAACTCGTATAAAATCAATTTGAATTTATTCATATTTTTTACTTTATTTGAGTATATCTTTTTTATTAGAAGAGATACAGGCAACAAATTCAGCTATAAAACATTTGTCTTTAAGAGTTTAACAATGCTCTTGAAGATAACTTTCATGAGAATTTTCAAATAAAAAAGTTATTGTTAAAAAACTATTTTTTCCAGGAACACCCTAAGTCAACTCCGAAAAATTACTCTAAAATGAGAACGTTAAGAGATAGAAAAAAATTTTCTTCGACAAAGTTGCTTGCAAGTAACTTAACTACAACTTTTTTGAAAAACACATGTTTATATTTTGTAAAACAAAAAAGTAAGTTTTAAAAATTCCCTAATTTGAGGACCACCCTGACGTCTGCAAACACCAAAAGAAGGGAATTTTTAAGAACAAAAACTTCTTTGAAGACACTAAATGTCCAAATATTGAAACAAATGTACTATCTCATTTTATATAAATTTGTCATTAGAGTGGTCCTATGAAATCCATCTTTTGCCAATAACTTTTTTATTTGAAATTTATCATGAAAGTCATCTTCTAAAGACTTTTAAAACTCTTAAAGACGAATGTTTTATTGCTGAATTTGTTGCCTGTATCTCTTCTAATAAAAAAGATATACTCAAATATAGTAAAAAATATGAATTAATTCAAATTGATTTTATACGAGTTTAAAAAATTACATACCTCCAATTTTTTCACATTATTGAGAATAACATACGCTCTTTCAAATGCTGCCAATAAACTTTTTTTTGTTTGCCCCAACCAGAGATATTAACATTTGAAAAGTGCATATTTTTAGTAAAAAAACGTCAATTACTCTTGATCGACGAAAGATATTGACAAGCTTTGTGCAGCAAAAATTTGCGCCTTTTTAATATCTAAAAGTTATTGCAAGGCACATTTGCTGAGAAATTCGAAATAAGAAAAATAGAGCAAAAAAACTGTTTTTTTAAGAGCCACCCTAACTCAATTCAAGAAAATAGCTCTAAATCGACCAATTTAAGAGATACAAAAAAGTTATTTTCAACAAAGTTGCTTGAAATTAGCTCAGCTATAACTTTGCCGAAGAATGTATACCTTAATTTATTCAAACAAAAAAGTTAGATTTTTGATTTTAATGATAATAGGAACCACCCTAGAATTCATTGTCATAAAAATGAGGGCCTAACTATAAGGAACAACTTTGTAGAAAAGACTTTTAGCCTAAAGTTTCAATTTCAGGCTCCAAACATATCATTCCAGCTAAATCTGCATTCTGGACCACTGTGCACTGCACTATGGTCCGAATCAACAATTTAGCAAGGAAAAAAATATTTTCTCCGTTGCTGTTCATTTTAGATGCTAAGTGTCGTGAGAGAAGTTGTTTGTTATCATACCATGCTTCTTTTGAGCAAAAAGCAGGTCAGGGTGGTCTTCGTTTAAAACCAAATTCAAATTCTAACTTTTTTGTTTCAGGTTATAGGTAGTTACATTGCTGAGCAAAGTTGTAGAAAATATTATTTTAGACAAATTTGCTCAACACACCATTTATCTATCTCTCTAGTTGACTGTTTTAGAGCGTTTATTAAGTATTTAGTTAGGGTGTCCCTAAAAAAACAGTTTTTTTTTTATTTTATCTCTTTTGAACCATTTTCTTTTAGAAAATGGTCTTCATAAACTTGTAGAACAAATATTGGCGCACGTTTTTGCTGAACAAAGCATGTTGATAAGTCTTAAAGTTAAAAAATATAGATTATTTTGCCCAAAAAACCAAGTGGTGTTAATATGCTTATATCAGATGGAGTTGGATCGCTAAAATTTTTCTTGTAGTATCATCTGAAAAGCCATACTTAAGGAAATATTTGAGGAAAAAACTGCGAGGACAACTTTCTTTAAATTTGCATAAATCAATTTAAAAAAAAAAACCCTAAAAAAATCTGAAAATTACCTGGAACTCAAAAATGTCTAAACATAACAACATAGTGTCGTGGTCAAAATTGTAGGTTTTGACAAGATCTTAAAGTCTTCTTTGCACAACTTTTTTGTAGAATGTGAAGTAAAAGAGATAGAATTAATCATGTTTTTTTTTTGTAACTTAAAGATAGTAATATTCAATGTTTTTTTTTTCTTGATTTGTTTTCCGTCGATCTTGTTTTTCATGCTAAATATACGCATGTTCTTACATGAAAGAACATGAACGATCCAGTACGTCAAAAGGATGCAAACGATCCTATGCTCTATTCATATGGGATGTTCCCTCTCCACGCATATATCCGGTGTATGGAATAGATGCTAAAAAATTTCAAACAGGTTGGCCATGGAAAACCAACATGAAGAGTTAGCAAGTTGAACGAGAAAGTGAAAGAACGAGAGCTCAGTATGAAAATTGCATCCAGAGAACAGTTGGGTTTGTGCATAAGTGAACCAATGCCGTTTGGAGGAAACTCTAATGACGGCAACACTGCCCGAATTTTTTTTAATTTAAAATCCTTTCAGAAATCACTGGCATTTATGAAAGGTTACTGGAGCTATTTTATGTGCTTCTCACAATAATTAACAGTAGATCTGACATAAACATTGAGGTACACTGGAACCTCCGTTTACGAACCAAAACGGGGGTTCGTAAATCGAATTAGTGCGTAAAAAAAAACCTCGTTATTTGGGATTTACTTCGTAAAAAGAAAACTCGTTATTTGGGATTTACTTCATAAAAAGAGGTTTTTAAAAATGTTCTCAAATACCCCACAATATGGGTATTTTTGGAATCTGGGTGACGTGTATGGACCGGAAATCGATGTCTGACGCCATTTTGAAATCCAAGATGGCGGCTTCCGGTTACAGAAAAACTTCAAAATTCTGTCATATACCACACAATATGGGTATTTTTGGAATCGGAGTGACGTGTAGAGACCGGAAATCGATGTCTGACGCCATTTTAAAATCCAAGATGGCGGCTTCCGGTTACAGGAAAACAGAAAAATACCGTAAAAAAAAACCTCGTTATTTGGGATTTACTTCGTAAAAAGAGGGACGTAAATTGATTAGGGTTTTTGATCTAATTTCCGTCCTACTAAGGACATCCCGCACTTTACCACGCTTTTTGTAAAGCGTTTGAACAAAACATGGATTGTTTTCATCAAAGATAACTTCTAAATTTATCCACCTTTCCATACGTACCGTTGGATTTGATAAAGAGTTAAACAATGTTGAGATATTATTAAAAATCTAACACTGCTTCTTGCTTCTAAATTCGTCCTACGGGTTTCAATTCCGTCCAAACGCATTGAAACGCCATTAGATTTTCTTCGTCCTACGGATAAACGGAGGAAAAGGGGATGCGCTAGGAGCGCTTCTTTTGTTTTGAGAACAATGAGCGTAAATATGCATACAACGCGCTCTAATAGGATTTATGTCGTAGCTAATGAACTAACGCATCGGAGCAAACGTATTATTGTTTTGTGCATGGTGAAATCATTGATATTATTGATGATTTCTGCTCGATAGAACGGAAATGGGCGATTACGACGAAGTAGCGCTCTTCCCTACTGCGTAAAAAAAGACTTCGTAAACGGAGGTTTCAGTGTATTTCAAAGCTATGCCGAAGAAACACGGGATTTTTATGTCGAACTGTATGGGTGGTACCCACTTTCACCAACCGCCCATAAATTGCTGGTACACGGATCGACCATAATCAGACATGCAATTTTACCGAAAGGCATGCTAAGCGAAGAGACTCAAGAGACACGGAACAAGAGTATCCGTACATACTTAGTTTATTTCACCGAGGCCGGCAAAATAAATTGCCGCGAATCCAACAGCCGAAATTTCGTTAAAAATCTCGGTAAAAGTATGGAATACCAAACGCTTGGTAATTATCAGTTTTATTCAACTGTCAAATTTTACCGAGAACATAGGTACTTGTATGCCGAGCGTTCAGCTTTTATTTTACCGAAATACCTCAAAATAAGAATAAATCTTTTACCAATCCTTCGGCAAACCGTTCATGAAAAGATTTAGCCTTTGCCGACTATCGTCGAAATTTCAACTCAAATTAATTGGATTATTCAGATTTGCAATAATAATAATAATAATAATGATAATAATAATAGTTCCAAATTAGTGGAAATTCTGTGAACAAGTCTTTACTCAAGTTATTCACGCAATGACACATTCTTTCTCACTCTTCCACTCACCCATCAGCGTGTCTCGGAACTAGTTGTTTGCAGGAAAAGCAGCGTAAGCCATGTCCTCTCTGTATAAATCTGTAAATCTGAAAACAAATAAAGGTTTAGTACTTACAGAATAGTTGACGCACTTTTTGGCTTACAGTTTCTCCTTCACCATCGATTTGCCGCAATATTTCCTCCGTTTTACACTTCATTGAATCACACTCAACATTTTTAGCAAAGCAACTGACGACTTACTTTTTGACAAAATAGCTTACAATGAATGTGTACAACTGACAGATACTTACTCTTATTTTCAATTGCCGAAGTTCGTCACTTTTTATTACCGAAGTCGGTGAAGCAAAATTTTAACGAAATTCATGGTAAACCATTACCGAACTTCAGTAAATGCTTTCATATTACCAAAACTCGTTAATTGTATATACCGATGTTCAATAAAAAAAAAAACATGTTTTCTAACGAAAAATAAGCAAAAATCGTATTTTACCGATTAAGTTCAGCAATCTATTTTACCGAGATAAAAATATAAGATTAAGTGTGTAAGTTCCGAGAACATCATGTCCGAAAATTTAACAGAGTATCTAACATCGAGGAGGTTTTTAAAAGGCTTTTGATCACCTCTGACCCGATGGTATCCTTGACTTTCAAAAGAACAAGAAATAGTACATTGGTTTTACCAAAAAATGCTCAACATCTGGTACTTAGTTAAGTTTTATTACACTTGTTTCTTTATTTTTGTGAAATATGCCTCAATAATATAATATTTGTTTCGTAAATATATATGCTTCGTTCCATTTAAAGTTTTCAAAGTAAATCCGTACAATGACAGTTTACTAAAAGGTTGTTTCCCATGATAATTTATAATTGATATAGGGTGTCTCACACAAAAAAAAACTTAATTAATACTATCTCTTTTATTTTACATTCTACGAAAAAGTTGGGCAAAGAAGACTTTAAGATCTAGTCAAAACCTACAATTTTGACCACGACACTATGTTGTTATGTTTAGACATTTTTAAGTTACAGGTAATTTTCAAGTTTTTTTTTTTGTATTTTTTAAATTGATTTATTTAAATTTAAAGAAAGTTGTCCTCGCAGTTTTTTCCTCAAATATTTTTTTAAGTATGGCTTTTCAGATGACACCACAAGAAAAATTTTAGCGATCCAACTCCATGTGATATAAGCATATTAACACCACTTGGTTTTTTGAGCAAAATAGTCTATATTTTTTAACGTTAATACTTATCAACATGCTTTGTTCAGCAAAACCGTGCGCCAATATTTGTTCTACAAGTTTTTGAAGACCATTTTCTAAAAGAAAATGGTTCCAAAGAGATAAAATAAAAAAAAACTGTTTTTTAGGGACACCCTAACTAAATACTTAATAAATGCTCTAAAACAGTCAACTAAACAGATAGATAAATGGTGTATTCAGCAAAGTTGTCTAAAATAATATTTTATACAACTTTGCTCAGGAATGTAACTACCTATAACCTGAAACAAAAAAGTAAGAATTTGAATTTGGTTTTAAACGAGGACCACCCTGACCGACTTTTTGCTCAAAAGAAGCATGGTATGTTAACAAACAACTTCTTTCACGACACTAAGCATCTAAAATGAACAGCAACGAAGAAAACAATTTTTTCCTGCTAAATTGTCGATTCGGACCATAGTGCACTGGGCAGTCCTATCATGACAACCTTGAACACACATTCAGTTTTGGTGTCGTAAGTAAAAAAAAATTGTGCTGCTTCTCAGTAAGATACTTGAGAAGACATTTAAATCCGTCTAAGGTTTCAGCCAATGCACGGCATTCACCCCGACGACCAATTTGTAGTGAAAACTAAACTTTCACCAAGTTCAAAAGTTCCATGCGAAAAGCATGGAAATCGGAAGTTGTTATCACAATAGGGGCAATCTTTCTATTCTTGGCATGAAGCCGGGAAAGTTTACTAGAATTTCTCCTGGATGATGAATCATTATCATCATCCTTGAACAAATCAAATTGATTGCTCAAATTAATTTCATCAGAAGGGGAATCATGAGATTGCCCTTTTCTTTTGCGCTTAGGAGCCATGGCGGCAGTAAATATTTTATCCAAATTGACTTCCAAGCAGATAAATATAAGAATTTGAAGGATAGAAGAGGAATTTTCCAAATCGATATCCATGAAGGATTCCCTCGGGTAGGGTACAACAAGGATCGAAGAGGAATAAGAGTCAAACAAGGTATAACATTTATAGGTATATGTTTAAATTTCTTGTAGCTTTAGGTAGTAGTAACGCTTCCTTCAGCAAAAAGCAAATAGATCCGCACGGCAAGAGAGCACGATGCGGACTGACATACATCTTTCGATAAAATATCCAATACGTCTCTGTTGATCTTGAAAATATGAAGATCAATAATTCAAAATAATTTGATCGTCCTAGATCATCCCAAAAAGATTTTTTCCAAAAATATCTTCACTTTGGTACTTCGATAGCCGAATTCTAGAAAAAAAATTTGTTGAACATTCTTTAAAATAAGCCAAAGAAAAAGTAGGGACAGAAACGGTTAAGCACATGTTTACTAAATGTGTTTCCTCTCTCCCTGTATACGAAGCTATGCGTCAGGAGAGCAACAGTTTTTCGTAGATTTTAATCTATTTAAATCTGATTAGTTTTGAGTGTATGGAAGCGTGGATTTGCCCAATTCTCTACATACAATGACAAAACTGTGCTGGCAGCCAACCATTTCCTAAAGATAATAATCGTATTACTTCAAAATGAGCGCACCTAAAACACAATCGACGGTGATTCAGCATCGATTGTCTTGGTGAATGACGCACTTAGGGAATGGACAAATATTCCAATAAAAGCCATCTATCACCGCTTATGTCTGCATGCATATCTCTATTCCCCAACAAAGCACACATTAAGGTAGGTATTCACCGACAGATTATGGGTAGGAGAATCGACGACAACGACGACAGCGAAAGAAAGGGTAGTTTCTACGTACAGTGGAGCTGGGTGGTGCCTGGCGGCATTTTGGATATTAATATTCATATCGCAGACTTGGGGCTGCTGCTTCGACTAATGCTGCCTGAATTGTTGTTGTTGTTGTTGTTGTTCGAAGTTTGACATCGTCGTTCATCTTAGAGTGCCAGCGACGTCGTCGCCGTCACTCTGCCGCTAGACGTCTCGCACTGTGCTTATCCCTTAGCCAGAGCGTTTGATGCTTCCTACACTTAATGATCGTTTCGGCTTCCTTCACGTCGTCACCACTTTAGTTGATGAACGCTTTTCCCACTGGAAATGCCACACCAGACGGTTCGAACCGGCTCGGTCTACTGACTGAGCTTAGCTCTATGGCGGTGATGAATGCTAGTATGCATTATTATAATAATACGTGATAATCATAGTTTAGTTTTGCATCTCGCTTGCTCGGGCTCGGGCTGACGTGGGACGGAAAACTTCTTTCACATTATGATGGGATGTGTGTAGACTAAGGAGATTAAATTAATCTTTTCCGGAGAAAATGCTTCACTACTGTCTGGTGTGAGTAATACTGGTTTAGCAGCACATGCAATGACTGTGATGAATCACAATAATGATAATTAACGGACGGTTGTTCAAATTTGTGATCATAATAATAATATTCCAAACTTAAAAAAGGATATGTTTTGTATGAGTCGAAGAAACATTATCAGGAATACCAAAATGCTTAGAGTGGTTTAACTCCGTTATAACTACTTGTGTTTGGATAGATGCGCGTATTCAGTGTTCAAGTAATGAATCTTAATCTGCAATCAGGAAACAGTTATCTTAGCAGAACATTATTTATCAGGAAACATACCAAGGGGAGATACATTAGGGAATGCTGATGATAATTTCTAAGGAATATTAATATTAGTATTTATGACTAGAACTCTAAGATAGTTCTAACTTAAAGCTTCCAATGAGGATTCCACGGGGGATGCATAAATAATTATAGGAAAACTCCAAAAATAGATGCATGAAAATTTACAACGAAATTGATAAGGCAATTAGGAGTAGTAAGGTTCCTTTTTCTGAATTGTGTGTGTGGGTATTCCCTCTAACCGCACTGGCCGGAAGTGTTCTTATGGAAGTGTTCTCTCTCTACAATGTCGCATATATGGTCATTGTAGACAGCTTTAGTCCGGGAGTTAGAAAGTGATAGCTCTATTGCAGATCCAGTAGCCCATTTCAGAATGTCTGGAGAGTCACGCCCATTCCGAGGTTACTTTCACTTACAATAAGCCCCGCATGTATGCATCACCTCTATCAAATGGATATTGGTTATACATACACACTTCCAGGTTCGAAAATATTCTTTTCAACCCTGGCATATTTTGACAGATCTCACCATATTCTGCTCTTCCGCCGCCATTGCGGCTTCCTTTGGAATCCCTTGGAATTTTTCTCTAACACTTCGTGTTTCATTCCGTGCTTCACCGGCAATTTCTTCCGTAGATCGTCCTTGCTTGGTTCTAACATTATTCCGCCATTTCCGGGTTTTTCTTGTTTTCCGAGATAAATCCGCACTAATTTCCGTTCCTGGTTCGATGCTGACTTCTTCCTTGCTGGTTGGTGTGGTCGGTTTTATGTCCAACATTTGTCACTGTATTGCAAAGGTGATCTGGGACGAGGCTCACGTCTAAAGTCGCTGGTCCACCGAGCGCTCCGTGTGCGAAAAGAGAATGGAAGAAAGAGTGAGAAATGACTGTTTCATCAGATTCTCCAACTAACCATACTCAAGCAAAGTAAGGATATAAGAGAAATGGCTCTAATGTTACCCTATGGATATAAGATTGGGCTCATCGCTAAAAATCAGCCATTTATCAATTTTATCTAGATAAATGCGTCATTGGAACGGTAATAAATGATATTTTTGGCTGCTATTGAAAATTTAGTCGATTGCTGAATTTATGTATGGGCCCAAATAAGGAACCTTTAGGCTGACATTACATCCATTTTCCCTACAAGCTATATTGCGACTATATGGTTACTTGAGACTAGGAAATTTTCTGATACTTTTGAAATATGTCTTTTGTGTCAGAATCCTTAAAGGGTGGATCAAAATAAAGATTTTGTTCCACCACGCTCAATCGATTCTGAATCAGGTCCTGGTAATTCTCCTAAAATTTGAGTTTATTTATATTCAAACTCATGGCATACACAGTTTTGGGATTCTATGACACTACCCCGAATGTCACTACCCCGAACGGTACACCATTGGTAAATCCCTGAATAGTACACTACCCCGAAGGACCATTACCCCGAATTCATTTCCAAAAGCTGTAAATAATTAATTCCTTTCTTTATATAAGGAAAATATATAATCAATAGTTTTTCGCAAGGGATTCGGGGTAGTGCATATTCGGGATAATAACGTGTGAAATAATGTTATAAAGGGACCTCATAGCCTAGTCAGTAAAGGCACGGCATTACCAAGCTGGCGGCGGCGGGTTCAATTCCCGGTCCGGTCGAGGGAATCTTTCGGGTTGGAAATTTTCTCGACTTCCCTGGGCATAGAATATCATTGTGCTTGCCGCACAATAAAGGGCGAACACGAAATTATTGCGACATCGAAAATGTCATGCCAATTTTCTTATAATGTTTAGAATCAAACCAAAATTTTAGGGTAGTTTTATACATATATTTACTTCAAAAATCAAAAGAAAAGTTAATCGATGGAGCCTTGAGTGTAAAATTGAACGCATTTTCACTTGATGCCCTCCATCAAAGTCTGTACAGTGTCATCCGGTACCAGTTTCTCAGTTTTTTTTTCCATTTTCTTAACATGTCCTTCTCGTCTTTGACTGTCTTCTTGCTCTTCCGAAGTTCCCGCTTCATTATTGCCCAGTACTGCTCCACCGGGCGCAGCTCCGGACAGTTTGGCGGATTCATGTCCTTTGAAACAAAATGGACAGAATTGGCCTCATACCACTCCAGGACACTTTTAGAATAGTGGCATGATGCCAAATCTGGCCAAAATAGCGGAGCTTCGTCGTGCTGCTGCAAGAACGGCAAAAGGCGCTTCTCGAGGCACTCAGATTTGTAGATCTCGCCATTTACTGTGCCCTTTGTCACGAAAGGCTCACTCCTCAGTCCGCAAGAGCAGATGGCCTGCCAAATGAGATATTTGGAGGCGAACTTCGACATTTTCTTCTTCTTAAATTTGTCGTCCACATCGAACTTGCTCTTGCCGGTGAAAAACTCCAACCCCGGAATTTGCTTAAAATCGGCTTTTATATACGTTTCGTCGTCCATCACACAGCAGCCATATTTTGTCAGCATCTTCTCGTAGAGCTTCCGTGCCCGAGTTTTAGCCGTCGATTGTTGCCGCTCATCGTGGTTTGGGAAGTTCTGTACCTTGTATGTATGTAGTCCAGCTCTCTTCTTTGCATTCTGGACGTAGCTCTGCGACATGCCGATCTTTTTAGCCAAATCACGGCTTGAGACGTTGGGATTTGCTTTAATCATCCGCTTCACCTTTCCCTCCGTCTTTTTGTTCTCCGGTCCCGGTTTTCTTCCAGCTCCTTTGCCGTGGTCCAACGTCAACCGCTCCTGGAACCGCTTCAACATTCTGGAGACGGTTGAATAGTGAATGTTCAACATTTTTCCCAACTGCCGGTGCGACAGGTCAGGAAATTCCAGGTGTTTGGAAAGAATTTGTTCTCTGAACTCGCGTTGGTTCACCTCCATTTTCGTTGAATCGAAAAACATGCCTTCGAGTTTGACAGCATGTACACAATACACATCAATGAGAAAGTGTGCAAAATTTGGTTGATTTTTACCCAATGGTAAAAAAGTTATGCCCTGTTGAATGTGTCGCAATAATTTCGTGTTCGCCCTTTATACAAATTCATGCATTGGTATTGACATCGAAAGCTCTCAATTAATAACTGTGGAAGTGCGTTTAGAACACTAAGTTGAGAGCACGCAATAAGCTAATTTGCGCTAAGCAATGAGCTTGGAATGCGAATAAGAAGAAGAAGATAATGCTATAAATTTGTAATCGGTTCATGCACCGATTTTTTAATCCATCACGAGAAAGTGTTCAACTCAGGTCGAACATTTCTTCGATAAGGTTTAACAGTTTCCGACTGGTTGAATTGGATTGCATAATAGACCCTTTGACTTTTTAAATGATGAACGAAGTGCTCGAAAACTTGAAGTTTGTCATTTTGTTTGTCGGTTTGAAATTGGTAAATACATAGTTCCATAAAAGTAAACGCAGTGTATCATCAAAAGTAAAGTGAAACTAATCACAGAGCTTTATCATGGAAAATATATCAAATAATATGTGTAAAATTTATCGAGAAAATTGGTATTCAGAAGATGTATTATTCAGTGTGCAAGATACTTGCGGACCTGTTTATTTATGGACGCCTGTTCTGTAAAATAAAACTGAAATATAATATCAAATGACCAAACAAAAAAGTGATAAATTACTAATTTCATCATCTTTTCTGGGGAATGGTACATTCTGGGGAATGTTTTTTTTTTCTGGGGAATGGTACATTCTGGGGAATAGTACATTCTGGGGAATGCTTTTCTGGGGAATGGTGCATTCTTGGGTATGATTTTCTGGGGAATGTTATAGAATCTTATAATTTATTTTATAAAAATTACTCCCTGCAACTCTTACTCAACCAATTTTTCTTCACAACCAGTTGTTTTCGTACCACATTTTTTTTTAAATAAAATGTGTACAAAAACACATGTGTCATTGTGAAAACTACAAAATACAGCATTGGAAGGGTTCGCTAAATTTCACGAAGTTCACTTAGGGAAAAACTCGCGAATCATAGTGAACTTTTGCATCACTGCACAGTGGTACAGAATGCAGATTTAGGTGGAATGATATGTTTTGAGCCTGAAATTGAAACTTTAGACTAAAAGTCTCTTCTACAAAGTTATTCCTTATAGTTAGGCCCTCATTTTTACGATAATGAATTCTAGGGTGGTTCCTATTATCATTAAAATCAAAAATCTAACTTTTTTGTTTGAATAAATTAAGGTATACATTTGTTAAATTGAGTTAGGGTGGCTCTTAAAAAAACAGTTTTTTTGCTCTAGTTTTCTTATTTAGAATTTCTCAGCAAAGGTGTCTATAGATAACTTTTAGATCTTTAGAAGGCGCAAATTTTTGCTGCACAAAATTTGTCAATATTCAAGAGTTATTGACGTTTTTACACTAAAAATATGCACTTTTAAAATGTTAATATCTCTGGTTGGGGCAAACAAAAAAAAAAGTTTTTTTACGGCATTTGAAAGGACGTATGTTATTCTCAATAATGTGACAAAATTGGAGGTATATTATTTTTTTTAACTAGTATAAAATCAATTTGAATTTATTCATATTTTTTACTATATTTGGGTATATCTTTTTTATTAGAAGAGGGACAGGCAACAAATCCAGCTATAAAACATTTGTCTTAAAGAGTTTTAAAATTCACTAGAAGATAACTTTCATGAGAAATTTCAAATAAAAAAGTTATTGCTAAAAAACTATTTTTTCCAGGAACACCCTAAGTCAACTCCGAAAAATTACTCTTAAATGAAAACGTTAGGAGATAGAAAAAAATTTTCTTCGACAAAGTTGCTTGCAATTATCTTAGCTACAACGTTTTTAAACAACACATGTTTTTATTTTGTAAAACAAAAAAGTTAGTTTTAAAAATTCCCTAATTTGAGGACCACCCTGACGTTTGCAGACACCAAAAGAAGGGAATTTTTAAGAACAAAAACTTCTTCGAAGACACTAAATGTCCAAATATTGAAACAAATGTACTAGCACATTTTATATAAATTTGTCATTAGAGTGGTCCTATGAAATCCATCTTTTGCCAATAACTTTTTTATTTGAAATTTATCATGAAAGTCATCTTCTAGAGACTTTTAAAACTCTTTAAGACGAATGTTTTATAGCTGAATTTGTTGCCTGTATCTCTTCTAATAAAAAAGATATACCCAAATATAGTAAAAAAATATGAACAAATTCAAATTGATTTTATACGAGTTTAAAAATAACATACCTCCAATATGCTCATACTATTGAGAATAACATACGCCCTTTCAAATGCCGTAAAAAAACTTTTTTTTTGTTTGCCCCAACCAGAGATATTAACATTTGAAAAGTGCATATTTTTAGTATAAAAACGTCAATAACTCTAGATCGGCGAAAGATATTGACAAATTTTGTGCAGCAAAAATTTGCGCCTTCTTAAGATCTAAAAGTTATCTAAGACACTTTTGCTGAGAAATTCTAAATAAGAAAACTAGAGCAAAAAAACTGTTTTTTTAAGAGCCACCCTAACTCAATTTAAGAAATGTATACCTTAATTTATTCAAACAAAAAAGTTAGATTTTTGATTTTAATGATAATAGGAACCACCCTAGAATTCATTGTCATAAAAATGTAGGCCTAACTATAAGGAATAACTTTGTAGAAGAGACTTTTAGTCTAAAGTTTCAATTTCTGGCTCAAAACATATCATTCCACCTAAATCTACATTCTGGACCACTGTGCACTGATGGACATAAATCAATTTTAAATTGTTATTTTTATCATTTTTATTCAGTTTAAACTACAAAAGAAAATTTTCTTCTAAAAAATGTTCCCTTCTTTTGATCACATGCTGTTCTCCCATTTGTCTTAATTTCTGGGTTATGACCATTCGGGGTAATTGCCATTCGGGGTAGTGGCATTCGGGATAGCGGTGTTCAGGGTAACGGCGTTTGGGGTAACGGCGTTCGGGGTAACGGCGTTCGGGGTTATGGCGTTCGGGGTAGTGTCATAGAATCCAGTTTTGGTCACGAACTGCTCATTTGCTAATAACTTCACACACAGTTGACGTATCATAGTTCTTTTTGAAGCAGTAGATAGAATAGAGTTTAAGCTACAGATACGTAAAAAAAAGTAGATTTTAATTGTAGTAATAAACTGTATTTGTTTTTGCGTTCTAAAAAATGAAGTGAAAAATGTTCGCTGCACATCTCAGACTTTAAGTGTAAGAAATCATTGGCGTTGATTCAAATGTTAAGATTTTAATTTTGTTTTCCCTCTGCAATTGAGTGCCCATCAAGGAATAACCGAAGTTTAACTGGGTCGCCCGTCTCGAAAATATCACTACAGTATTGGGATTTAGGAGCATGCAATTCATCTCACACCACCTTTGAATTGTCTCCAGGTCGTCTTGCAGCGCCATAGCATCTTGTAATGATTTAACGTGCATCTAGATTTTGAGATCATCAGCAAAGGATTTCAGCAACAGGTTGACATCGTTGAAATACAACAGGAAGATCAAAGAATGAGGAAAACCAGACAGAACAGGGACCGGGTCTGACAATTCATCACCAATTTCTCATAGATTTCAGTGTATATTTTTTATAAAGCCTAATTAGCTCCCTGCAACTCTTACTCAACCAATTTTTCTTCACAACCAGTTGTTTTCGTACCACATTTTTTTTTAAATAAAATGTGTACAAAAACACATTGTTCCTTTTCAAAATCTACTCTTGAGTCAAAATAGTTTTTTCTCCTCCGTAAAATTCTGGGTCTATCATACTGAATATAAATGCCAAGTGCCATCCAAATCGAAGATAGTCGTGCAATATTTCAAGTTTTTTGAGCTCATTCTGGATGGAATCATTCCTTTGTTTAATTTCCCACATCTATTTGTGCTTTGCATGTGGGTTTGGTTCTACTGTGTACACAAACATTCCTGTTGTGCAAACTCTAAGCTATAATTCTATGGAAAAATCAACACTTAAAACTCCATCCCACCCAATCATTATGAGTTGTTTGGCGTCATGCAACAAGAATCCGTGTAAGCTCTTTAAAAAGCATGAGAGAAATTGAAAGGTTGGGAAAAAAGCTGCATGCACCAAAAGAGAAATTTACATTCCAAACATTCGGTCCAGATTCAGTAAAAGGATGCACGTTCCATCTTATCGCTGCTGAAGAGAAGAACTCTTTTCTTTTGGTGATTATCTCACTTCTTGCTGCTCACATACCCTGCTCGTTTCTGAAAGGAATGAGCTGCGTCTTGCATCGTTGGAGATGATTTTTTTGTTCGAGAATTTTCTTGGAATTGGAAACGATTACTACTGCCTTTTTTGGAACTCAATTAGAGCTGGACTTTCAGGAAAACCTTCGTGTAAAACTTCTGTATTTTTTGTATGAATTTCGAATTAAATCTACAGCATCAATAGGATTGAATAAAATGGAAGCAGAATTTAGAAGTGGGTATGTGGGCGTAATGTATTGATTCTTAGCTGCTGCTTTTAACGGCATGAACCATGGGAAATGATTATGCAATGTAAAAAGTAAAACGTAAAACTAATAGCACTCTTGAACAGGGTACACAAGGTGCACTTTCCTTTACAGCCATTCAAGTGGTTTGCTCATTACGGGATAACCAATTTGCGGTTGGTGAGCCTCGACCATGATGCGGTCTCTATCTTATGGTTTTGAGTGCCAATGGTAAACGGAAAAAAAATATCCCAATCAATGTAATAAGGAAGCATTTTGAATGCATTTACTTGAAAAGCAAACTTCAATTTGAGTGGTTAATGGAAAAAGGCAGTAGCGTCGAGTCCCAAGTAGCATTTCTTGTTTTATTGCACTCTATTAGTGGTTGTTGAGATCAATTTCATAAAACCGCCAATAAAATTAAAAGCTCCAGCACAACCTTTTGATAACCGCTATAAGATCGTCATACAGCTTAGTGGACCACTCTTGATAAGGTTTATAAAGCATGTTTGAGAATCACAATAAAGCTGTCTTAAAACCTTTTGTCAGGAAGCCTCATACTCTACAAAAGGTTCTCATAGCCTCTATAAGAGTAATATTGTATCCAAGCAGTTTTATTGCGCTTTGGTGAAAATCAGTTATAAAGCCAATTTAATTTGTATTGGCTTCAAAGCAACCGCCATAAATTAGCTTGTTGTTGTTCTGTTCTGCTGAAACTTTTTTTTCCAAATGGAAATCTTTAGCGGTAAAAATAGGTTTGAGTGTTGGTGTCAAGATCACCATGCAATCAATTTTGTTTCATGGCGACATTAGTGAAAATCTTAAAGAAAATATATTACTTTTTAGAAGTTCCAAAACATATGCACTTGAAATGTTATCGTATATATTGAGATAATATGAGCGTTAAATAAATGCGCCTCCAAAATAATTCAAGTTAACAAAAAAGATTGTTTCAGAAATCAAATGAATTTGATGGAATCACCTTAATTTTACAGAAAATAGATCTCAATACATAAATTCATAACCAATGCACACTGGAAATCATTTCGGATCTCTTATTTAGCCATTATTTTATTGAAATTTCTTGGATTTTATTCCAAGGCTAATGGCATTTTCATAATGACAATATGGCGACAGAGGACAGCAGGCAAGAAAAACACCAAGCGCAATTTCTTAAAATGTCTAATGCTTACATTGCACACTGGTTCAGGAATGCAACCTAGCGGCGCAAAATTAATAACTCCGAAACGAAGCATTTCCGCGACTTGGTGTCTTCGGCAAAATTTCTCGTCATAATAAGGACCATCTATTGACATAAACAAATAGTTCAAAACTCTTCCGCAAAGATGGTGCCACAATCTAACTTCTTTCTCTGACGTTTTGGAGACTTGATGTCTTGGGCAAAGTTGTTTATCTTGACAAAATGAACAGCTCTTTCAAAGACGTTAAATTTCCACTGTCTACTGATTCCAAGTTATATGGAGTTGAAGAAAAAAATGTCGAAAATATGGATTTTTTTTTTCGGTTCTTTTGCTTACAGCTTTATAATGTTATATTTTTCTCTTATGCAAATACATTAAATAAATAGCTTTTGTGAAGAAACATACTGGATTAAGCTTCAAATTTCAAAGACATTGTTGAAAAAACGAGAAAAAAACACAAAACGTCAGAGAAAGAAGTTAGATTGTGACACCATCTTTGCGGAAGAGTTTTGAACTATTTGTTCATGTCAATAGATAGTCCTTATTATGACGAGAAATTTTGCCCAAGACACCAAGTCGCGGAAATGCTTCATTTCGGAGTTAATAATTTTGCTCCGCTAGGTTGCATTCCTGGCCCAGTGTGCATGGGATGAAAGCAGAACAGAAAAGCATAATGCATGATTTTATTACGAGAACTATTTTCTTTTTTCAAGAGCAATTCAAGCTGAACTTTGCATTAGGTCCTAAGTAACATTGATCGATTCTCTTCGTCGACTTTCTCTTTCGTTAATCACTTATTCACAGAACCGTTTCTTGATGTGCTTGTCGTATTGGATGCTAGATAAAAGCTTCTTTTATCGATTTATGTGCTGAAAATACCTGGGAATGTCTTTGCATGACCGTGGGGATGCAAAGAGAAAGTTGACGAAGCGAATCTGTCAATATTCCTTAGGACCTAATGCAATGTTCAGCTTGAATTCATTTTTTAATTTGAGGGCAAATGTATATTCCTATTCTACGGGTGCAACCGATGAATTTTACAAACATTTAGAAAAGTTTTGAATGGTACATTAACCTTTATGAAAAGTTATGCGTGATTTCAACCTTTTTGCCCTAGGACTGTCACCATTCCATGTATTTCGACCAAGATTTGACCGTGTCACCTCATGTATATGCGAGCGAGAACGGAAGAATCATGGAGATTGCTGACGTTTTTCTTACGCACACTACGTCGCGTATACGTATACACGAAATGTTTTCATGCTCATGCTAACAATTTTGTTGATTTTCTTTGCGCTCCGCTTGGAAGTACCGGAAAGTTTTGATTCTTTTCTATGTTGTAAAAATAAACCACCTATTTACATTTCTGACAAGTTGCAACTGAATGCTTATAATTGATTTAAAATAACTGTTTCATGGCCAACTAGTTTTACTGCGCTTACTTATAAAGCAACGAAAGGATTTATTTTTTGGTTTTATAAGGGCAATTCATATTACTTTTTTGTACACTTCAAAGCAATCATAAAACCTTTCATAAGTGAAAATAGCATAAGCATCAGTTGGTTTTTTAATTAGCTTTATAGGGGTTTTGTAGATAGCTATAAGAATGTTTCATGACTTGCATTGTAAATGACCGTGATAAAGCTGTAGGTAATGGTTGCAGCTGCAATAAAACCTTTATAAATTTTGAATATAGCCAAGCAGCTCTAGATTTGTTACCCGGAGCGGGTCGGTTTTCATCTCTTTTTGCCAGTGGTGGCGGGGGGGGGGACACCCCTCACCATCCCTCTCCAAAGGGGGAGTTTGGTAAAGAGAGATGAAAAAACCGATTTGTACCTTCCTTAAAAGTTGTCCTAGTTCGCTATTCTAATATCTATATACAATCTTCACACTGCCGTACTCTAACGGAACTATCAACTCTATGCTTTCATCTACTCCATCTATCGTATAAAAATTACCACTACAGTCTGTTATTTGAAATTAGCATCTTCAATAAATAATTTATGTTTGTTTCGATGCGTTAGCTCATACGAGTTCATTATATGAATATTTACACTCATTGTTCTCAACATAAAAGAAGCGCTGCTAGCAAATCCATTTTTCTGCCTTCATTCGTAGAACGAAAAAAAAAACCTAGAAAAAACAATAACGTTTCAATGCGTTAATATAACGGCACCGGTGGTGTAGTGGTAAGCGTGATTGCCTCTCACCCCAGCAGGCCTGGGTTCAATCCCAGTCGGCGCCGCCGGGATGTTCTGAGGCATAACATCTCTGATCACGCCTTCCTTCGGAAGGGAAGTAAAGCCGTTGGTCCCCGGTTCATGAGTTGATGGTTCGATAGGTAGGGTCCAGGTGTGGATGCTGCCTTCCTGGCACGTCGGTAGCATTGGTGCTCAGCACGGAAAACAAGATCGACGAAAAAAAACAAACCAAAGGAAAAAAAAAAAGAATGCGTTAAGACCAGCGGATGCGGAGAACAGTATTTTGCCTCTGCATCATAGCGTCCAATCTTTTTGTTTTGATTATTTGGATCATCGTAAAACACCAGTAATATAATTTAATAGACTTAAAATTTATCTGTTTATTGTTCCACCTTTAGACTCATAGCCTTTGAAAACAGATGAAAAGTTTGATTTTTGTTTTGTTTTGTTTTTTGTATTGGTTATTAAGCTGGAGCTGCGTGACAGCTTAGTTTTCAAGACTTGACCCATTTGAATACATTTTGCTTGTATCTTTGACAATACAGCAGAAGGACTAGCCTATGTTGGCCGCTTGAACACTGGATTCCGTGTGTATTGTTTCAAGATAGTTATGGAAAAAATGCTGTGACGTGTGTGCGTAGATACAACCGCGTAGTAAACCGATTGAATAAGTAAATCCGTCTCGAACGAAATATCTAAATTTTGTAAGCTACGAAAACCGCGCGAATTCCGAAAGCCATGCGAGACCACCGAAGCGAGAAAAAAGGCTTATTATCATTTAAAGAGTGCCACCAAAATAAAGGTGATAGCCTATGTTGGCAAGTTGATTAATTTTGGTTTCCTCCCTAGATATTCTATTTATTTTACTGTTGAGCTTTGTATCAATTTAGTTAATTTAAAGAACGTATCAATCATTTCAAGATTCCGCGACCGTACCGAACAAGTTCTATACTACATAAGCTCAAAACACTTTTGGCAAGCTCTACCAAATTGCGAATCACTTCTGCGTAAGCTCCGTAGACGTAGGCGCGTTGAATCCGACAGTCGCCAAAGGTTTAACATGCATCAAAACCGCTTAAGGAACGACCTCGAGTCAGTAAAACTGTTTAGAGCAAAACATCTAAATTGCGTAAGATACGAAAATCGCGCAAATTGCGCAACGCGCGAGACAACCGTAGAGAAAAAACAGCTTATTATCACTTAAAGAGTGTCACCAAAATAAATGTGATAGCCTATGTTGGCAAGTTGATTAATTTTGATTTCCTCCCTAGATATTCTACTTACTTCACTATTGAGCTTTGTTTCAAATTAGTTATTCTACCGCACGTATCAATCATTTCAAAATTTCAACAACAAATTCTAAACTACATAGGCTCAAAACACTTTTGGTAAGCTCTACCGAATTGCGAATCACTTCTACGTAAGCGTCGTAGACGTAGGCGCGTTGAATCTGACAGCCGCGAAAAGTTAAATATGCATCAATACCACATAAGGAAAGATCGATTTTACAGTCAAGTAGGGCTTAGTTCATAGATTAACATTGACTGCTGTTTACAAATGTAAATACTTGAACACTAAGAAATAAGTTAACTCAAATGCTTTGACCGCATATATCAGAGATTTCGCGTATTCATGTTGGCACCACGGATCAGCACGTTCAGCACCACCCGCGCAAAGTTATCAAGGGGACGTGGATGGGTGACTTGCAAAACGTTTACTCCGTTGTATTCAAAAATAAACAGTGCCAAGTGATAATCATGAATTGTTGGATAAAAAAATGTGTTGAAACTTCATGAATTTGTGCTAAGTTAATTAATAGAACGTACTGTAAGTACCGTGAATATATTTCCGTAAAATACCGAACATCTAAATATTAAAACATACAACAGATACACAAATCGGAACAAAAAGCTGTTTAAGTAAGGTGGATTCACTAAAGCAGAGGACAATAATTGTAGGTTAACCTAAGAATGTAAAATTTATCAACAAAAAAGTAGAACATAAAATTGAATTTCAGCTTAAAGCTAACTCACAACAACAATAACGAGTTTGACTTGAAGAGGTCCGAAAACAGAATCCACTGCTGCAACAACAAATTTTAAGAATTATTTCTTGACAGTAATTTCGACTTCTTCACACTGAACTATTATGCCTGGAGTTCCACCGATGCCGGATGAAGTCCCAGCCGATGCTCAATGCATTTTATGCAAGCGACCGAATACGGCGGATGCGAAGATGGTCCAGTCCGATGGATGCAGCCGATGGTACCACTTTTCGTGCGCTGGTGTCGGTGATAGCATCGAGGCTGATGACCAAAGCTACCAATGTGTGTTATGCCAGCCAAGGGGTTCCCGTGCACCGTCATTGGTAGGATCAACACCATCGACGACGGCAAGTGCAAGAGAGACAAAACTTCAATTGGAAATGCAGAAATTGGCCGAGGAAAAGAAACTTCAAGCCAAGCTGATGGCGGAAAAGGCGAAACAGGACCAGGAGATGCAGGAGAAGGCTTTACAATTGGAAAAGGACAGGAGGGAAAAGATGATGGAGGATCTGATGAAACTGGAGAAGGAGTTCCTGGAACGGGAATTCAAGTTGCTTCACGCGCGATTGTATGAGGATGCTAAGGCAAGTTCAAGAGCGAGTATGTGTAGCGATGACAGTGCAGCCGATAGCGTCGGTAAAGTTCGATGCTGGATCGACAACCACCAAGTGATCCTTTGTGCCAAATCTGGAAAAGTTATTTCCACTGGGCTCACATCGCAAGCGGGTGGCCACATCGTGCCAACGGAATCGATTCCGGTAGCAAGCACAGCGCAAAACAGCTCGAATGTAGTTCCAGTTTCAGCAGTTACCAGCAACGAAGCGGGATCGAAACAGGTTAGCACACAAGGAGGTGTGTTTTCGAAAACTTTTGATGACGTCATCTCACCTATTGCGACCGTACACCAGGGAGGTTTCACTAGTGTCGCAGATCCAGCCCTATCACTTCCATCATTGCTTCAATCAACGCCCCGGGCAGCACCTGTGTCGCTGACGAGTATTCCAACTGTGCAGCCGACAGTAACGTGGCAGGCGAATACCAATCCGATTCCGCCTGCAGTCAAACAGCTGGTTCCGGATTTAGAAACAATAGTCGGTGGCAGTACGATGTTTCCTCAGCTTCCTGTACCGGTATCATATGGCGGATACAATCAACCACGAGAGGACAGACGTTATTGGATGGATCCTCGAGTTGGTTAGTACAATCCGTATGTAGTACCTACTTTGAACATGGTGAGTACTACCAGCTCAGAAGTTTTCGCAAGTAGAACTGTAGAACCAACCAATCAAAACTATGGTGCTCCTTTCGCTGCTTCTCACACACAAACCCTAGCAATGCTTTCGCAAACATGGGGTAATTCTCGACCGCCACTTCGTCCTCCTGTAGTGAGTGTCTTGAGCTATCAAACACCTACCCGAGCAAAGAATGAAAACAAAATGAAAACTAAGTTTGATATTTTGATATAGGCGTTGGTTATAACATATTTTGCCTACCGTGTGGTTGAGTTAACAGTAATCATAACAAAAATGAGATCCTAATGACATATGAAGGATATAAAAAAGATAACAAATTATGTTTTCTTGATAACAAATCCATGAATGCGTTTTGATATTAGTAATTTCGTTAATAATAAACAAAATAAGTAATCACTATGAAATTATAACTATGGAAGGAAAACCAAAAATAAATAAAAACTAGATTAGTTATTATTTTGATATAAAATAAAGTAATCTGAATGTTTTGAAATCTTTCAAAATCAAATAATGTTGTCAAGAGTGTGAATGATGCCATATTAAAGTACAGAACTGGAAATAATCATCCAGTGGTACACATTACAAGAAAGTATATAATGAATCGCTTTTGTCATTATATAAAAATACCAAAAGTTTAAAAATGACGAGCGATTGAAGTTTATCAGATCCAATAGCATAGAAATAGACGATGTGAAGTTTTTAAGTTTTGGAAGTAGTGCAATTATATACAATATAGGAAAAGGACACACGAATTGTGTTAAAAATTAGTCTACGATGACCCTTATATTGTTATGAATGATAAATTCCTTCGTATCGAACATATTTTAACATGCAATGACGATATTTATTTTATTGGGAGAGAACTGATAATTAATAAAATTTATGACAACATGTTTAAATATGAGCTAAGAAACTGACTTAGCCTACGAAAGTTAAATTGTAATATTCGACAATGTATTAGTATAAGTATTACAGGCGAACTGGACGCAATCAATTTTATATCGATTTGTAAATTCAATTCACAGGCAGATTCATATCAATAAATGTTGTAAATCAACACTGTAAGAATCATAATTGTCTTTGTGATGTTCACTTAGAAACCTGATTGACTCGTAAGAAGAAAAGAAAAATAAAAATAAATGTAGATATCAGTGATAAGTGTGGATACGTTTCTTTTTTTTATATAAATTATCAAATTTTGTTTTAAATAATATTTTTAAAAATATCAAAACAATATCAAAATATGAATTCAACCGAAACTAAAAAAATAGCATATCAAAATATGTTGTCAACATGATTTTAAAAACGAAATTAGGTATCATTTTGATAGTATTTTGATATCCCACTTTACTCGGGTATACCAGCTGTACCAAACCCACAGTTGCAACCATCGTACGGCCCGAATGCGCAACAGTTGGCAGCACGCCACGTTGTTCCCAAAGACCTTCCGTGTTTTACTGGGGATCCAACGAGTGGTCGATGTTCTGAAGCAGCTATGATACGTCCATGTAGATGTGTGGGTACAACGATTCGGAGAACCTGATGCGACTACAACGAAGCTTGGAAGGGGACGCTAAGAAAGCAGTGAGCAGTTTTCTTCTTCATCCATCAAACGTTCCGGAGATAATCAACAACAATAACGAGTTTGACTTGAAGAGGTCCGAAGACAGAATCCACTGCTGCAACAATAGATAGAATAATATAGTTATCGAGTACAATAAACTCAGGGGAAAACAACACCACAAAAGATTAAAAGTTATCAATTTATCTCATACCTCTACTTTTACTTATTTCCTAAACTATTCCTCTCCTTGTTAATCTGCTAAATGCTATTGGTTTGCTAAGTCAAGACTAAATAGCAAGATTTATTCTACAACTTTAAAGGTTAGTTGTCTCCCTAAGTGGACCCCTAGCATCCTAATTCTTTTGTTAATCTACCTAATGTTATTAGACTTTCTGAATTTTTTTTATTTAAGTCCATTTGATGATTATGATATCCCATTAGTCTAATTTAATAAATTATTGAAATCTCTTATTCTCCTAATCAATCATAACCCATGCTTTATTAAGTACCGGCACAAGTACCTGCTTGTAATCTAAAATTAAACGTGTTTCAAGTACTTTTGATATTGACCTATACCTATTTATTATATCTTAGTTCGACCCAGGTGACACCTTCATGTGACTAAAATGCTTCAATTTGAAGTTAGATTCCTAGCTGATTTTTAAATTATATAGGGTATATGTTCCAACTATGCTCGTACGCTTCCACTATGTCGCACTACAAAAATACGTATGAGTATGTCACAATAGAAGCACACCACAGTCGAAATCCCGAGCCATAGTTCAAGCACTTATCTCAAATCAAAATGAAACACATATAAGATTAGTTACAATACAATGTACAAAAATGGTGTTTAACATTGTTCCCTGAGTAATACTTCAATGAAAGCTTGTCACGCAAATAGAAGGAGCACTGTTGGGCACTTTCTTAAATATTTCACTAGTATAATTCCCTTGTAAACCCAAATAAATCCATCCGCGTAAAAATAAATCAAATAAGAGTGATTTGCGGAAAAAAGCCGCCAGTATCGTAACCAACTAGATCAGGTTCTTTGGTTCTCTCATGCAGTGGTTCATCAGATAGAGGAGCTTAGTGTGAATAAGTGACCATCAGCCGGAAAGGAATCTGCCCGATATCGTCGCACGTCTTACCTCCACGGTGGTTGGTGATGAGAGTGCCGTGTGAAGTTCGTTGTCTCCACCACGCCCATAATAGCTGGTACCACAAGTCCCTGCGATATTACTGAATGTTCAACACACACTGCACTGAGAAGCATTGGGCGCACTTAGTAATCCCCTTCGCCTGCCAGTGGTGCCATTCTACCGCGGCATGAGCCAGCAATGCCGGCCATAAACCTACCGTCTCCAACACTCCACTTTAAAGCATGCAATTTAGCCTGCCCACCAGCAACAAGGTGCAAAAACTAGCCAAGGGGAGCGAACTTCTGCGAAACTTCTTGAACTTAAATAACTTCTACGTAGTTTGCAGATCTTTTCCAAGTTCCTTGTTTCTACGGAATTTTCGGAAGATCTAGGAAGTTCCCAAAATTTATACAAAGTTTCTTCAATTTCTACGATGCTTCCTACGCCAGTGGTGTAGTGGTAAGCGTGATTGCCTCTCACCCCAGTATGCCTGGGTTCAATCCCAGTCGGCGCCACCGGGATGTTCTGAGGCATAACATTTCTGATCCCGAAGGGAAGTAAAGCCGTTCGTCCCCGGTCCATGAGTTAGTTGATGGGTCGAAAAGTAGGGTCCAGCTGTGGGAGCTGCCTCCCTGGCGTCGGTAGCATTGGTGCTCAGCACGGAAAACAAGGAAGGAAGCTCGGGTGTACCTACATCCAACAGGTTTGCTGTTCTCCCCATGGATGGGAATATCCAGCCAGCTGTGATGAAAAAACGCAGCAAAAAAAGGAAGAAAAATCAGGGCCAGTCGGATGGCACGATTGGTCACGACGGAGATTTCGAAGATTTCGGTGACGAAAAAGAAAATGCTGCCGACATGAGCGCGGCAAGAGTGAAGCTACCTCCGCTGGTAGTAAAAAATGACCATCTTAACGAGGTCATCGCAGATCTGGCGTCGCTGGGCGTCAAAGCCGAATTCAAGTTGGGCAGAGTCGGCACCAATATCGTGCTCCGTTCGAAAGCGGAGTATGACTTGGTCATCGCCCACCTGAGGATTTCCAAGGTGGAATTCTTCACCCACGACATCCCCGGTGAAAAACCGTTCAAGGTCGTCATCAGGGGCCTACCAAATTTCGACCCGAAGTTTATCGAACATGAAATCAGGGACCGGTACAAGCTGGCCCCAAGCGTCGTCTATCGGATGACAAGGAAGGACGAAAATGTGAAGGCGTATCCGGATTGCCTTTTCCTGGTACACTTCCAGAAGGGAACGGTGACGCTCAACGCGCTGAAAGTCATCCGCTCCATTAATTCGATCATCATCCGCTGGGAGCCATATCGTGGCGGCATCGAGATGTGACTCAGTGCCAACGGTGTCTGAGCTTTGGACACGGTACCCAAAACTGCAACATTAAGCCACGCTGTGGCAATTGCGCTCAAAACCACGCCACCTCCAAATGTGCTGCGGATGAAGCTGTGGCGCCCAAATGCGCCAACTGTGGTGGTGCTCACCAAGGATCCAAACAAGCAGTGCCCTAAACGCGAGGATTTCAAGCGCATCCGAAAACAGACGTCCACCAACAATCAACCAGGACGAAGGAAGGATAAAACCCCAGCTTTCAGGGCGGAGGACTTTCCGCCTCTTCATGGACAAGCGAATTCACGGGTGCGATCCGTCCCCCCTCAAGAAACGTCTGGATCTTTTGCTGGACAATGCTCTCCATCCCCCCTGGATTCTGGAGACAACTAACAGCTCAAACAAATAATCCCGATCTGTTCTCAGCGGATGAACTGATGGAGATTTTCGTCAACATAACCGGTGCTCTACATAAGTGCCTCAATAAGCCCGAACAGATCCAAGTGCTCGGTAAGTTCATCATCCAATATGGTGTCTAAACCGCTAACCATCGCTACCTGGAACGTTTGCTCTGTAAGAGCTAAGCAGATTGAGTTTGCCGACTTCCTCTGCAAGCACAGCATCGACGTGGTTCTTTTAACCGAGACCCATCTAAAGTCCGGCGACAGCTTCTGGTTGCCTGACCACAACATTATCCGGCTTGATCACACCAGCTCCAAGGGGGGGGGGGTTTAGCGGTCATCGTCAGAAAGGGAATCAAGTTCTGCACTCTGCCCCACATCCGCACTTCTATCATCGAGGCCATTAGTGTGGAGGTGGAATCACCTACTGGAAACATCCGGTTTATCGCTGTTTACTGCCCACGCCAGTGTCTTGCACGCAACGGACTAGGAATCCAATTCAAGAACGACCTGACCGCCATCACCCGTACTAGCTCCCGATTCATCGTTGAGGGTTACCTGAATGCCCGCCATGAAGCTTGGCGGAACTACCAGTGGAACCGGAACGGATATCTATTGTTCGACCACGCACAACATGGACTGTACACTGTGCAGTTTCCAGACGAACCAACTTTTATCTCTTCGGCGGGAAATCCCTCCACCCTGGATTTTTTCCTGTCGAACATCGGACTATCCAAGCCGGAGGCGCACAACGATCTCAGCTCCGACCACCAACCGTGGTTCCTGCTAAAGACTACCACCATGTCAACTGGGTGCAGTATGGACGTAGATGACATCGACCGGGCGTTGGAAGGACTCCAACATATCCGTGGCTGACGAGACATGCGTTCGACAAGTTCCTGTGAGGGGTAAGTTTGTTGCTATTGACTCCCACACCCAATCATTGATTCGGCTGAGAAATGAGCGTAGACGCCAGTTTCAGAGGACTGGAGATCTGGGCAAAAAACATGAAATGGCCGATCTGAACTGCCTGTTCAACTGATTGCTTCCAGAATGGACTCACTCCGAAACGAAAGTTTCGGGCGTGTTGTCCAGAATCTGGACGACCGCTCCAGACCATTCTGGAAGGTAGCCAAGGTCCCTAGGATCCCAAACCTGTTCCACCTCTCAGAGTCGAAAATGATGACAATCGGCTTTTAATCACCCCACAGA
The DNA here is from genome assembly GCF_037179485.1 of Ochlerotatus camptorhynchus. Classification (NCBI taxonomy): domain Eukaryota; kingdom Metazoa; phylum Arthropoda; class Insecta; order Diptera; family Culicidae; genus Ochlerotatus; species Ochlerotatus camptorhynchus. Next base: position 474,192 of record NW_027041084.1, read on the forward strand.
AGAAAGCATATGCGATCGGCAAGCATGTCGCTTCATCGCATTTGCTTGGCTCGATTATCCAAAGTCCGCTCGATGATAAGGTTGCGCAATGCGTTCAAAACCTAGATGTCTCCCCTTGTGTCGTGCCTCTGGCGGATATGATTACAGTACAACAGATTTGCTCAGCGCTGAAATGCACCAAGAACATGAAGGCTCCCAGGTTTGACGGTATATTCAACTTGATCTTGAAGAGACTCAGCATGAAAGTGCAGTCTCTTCTAACCGCTATCTTCAACAGATGTTTGGAACTGCACTATTTTCTGCACATTATCTTCAAGCTGCAGACCAATCAGCCTCCTTTCAGCGCTGAGCAAATTGTTCGAGAAACTCATTCTCAATCGTTTGCTCAAGTTTGTCGAGGAAAATAACATTCTCCTTCCGAAACAGTTTGAATTCAGAGAGGGGCACTCCGCCAATCACCAACTAGTACGGATATTCATCACATCCAAAGTAACAAAGCTGTATCCAAGTCCACACAAATCCTTGTTAGACGTTGAAAAGGTGTTTGACAATGTTTGGCATGACGGACTTGTGTACAAGCTATGTAACTTCAACTTCCCATTAACTTTGGTTAAAATCACCCGTAACTACATCCAGAAAAGGTCGTTTAAGGTATCGTTGAATGGTTGTCTTTCAGACACGTTTTCCATCTCAGCAGGAGTCCCGCAAGGCAGTCTGCTGGGCCCCTTGCTTTACAGCATCTACACTTCCGACATTCCTCCCCTCGGTGACGGTTCCTGTTCGCAGATGATTCCGCAATGACCGTCAAGGATAGGGTGCCTCGCGAAATAACGAACAAACTTCAACGATGCCTTAACGCCTTTGCTGATTATGCCACCACGTGGAAAATCAAAATCAATGCCTCTGTTAACCACACAAGTACAAGAAATAAAGATCATTTTAAGTAAAAAAAATGATAAGGGTCTAGTGGGAATGACACTGATGAAGACTGTACATTGTAGTCGAAATACGTAGCTGCCATGGATACCATCATTAAACGTGAAATTAAGGCAAATTTTGTTTTGCTGTTTTATATATGAAAAGTAGTCAACATATAGCAGTTTGATAAAATCTTTGTTTATGGTTCAATTTTATTATTCAATGTTAAATAGTTACATCGAAATTGACAAGCTTGACAAAACACCAAAAATTCTGCTACTAATACACCAACAATTCTGGGGGAGGGGGTAAGATAAGTCTGGAGGGGGCCTGACCCCCTTGGCACTCTTATTAACTACACAAATGTTGAAATATATGTGCAACAAATGTTGAACCGAAAATTTTGTTTGAAACCTCTTTATCAATTTCCTGGCCTTGCCTTACGGTGAATCAAATTTGCCAGATCGCGAGGCACCTCATATCGTTTATCTTCGAGATAGCTATCTCATTCGAATGGACCTTACATGGCTCAGAACCCACGACACAAGTTCACAATTTTTCACCATTTTTCTTCGAACAATGACCCATTCTGTCTGGTCTTAAATCACTTCCAACTGGGCAATAAATTAATTTTCTACACCCAGTCCTTTCAAAATTTTGCCAGATACGGACTCAGCCATGTAGGGTTAGTGGATTAAGAACAGAAACGAAAAAAAAAACAAAACAAAAAATGTCCATCCAACCCTCTAAGTGGCGTGTGTAAAGTGAAAGAGCAAACACTTTCCAGAGGCATTTTTTTTAATTCACCCTCTGCAGTGTCCTTACATTTTGTATTCCACTCAGTGATGTTGGTGGGTTTCCCTGAGCTCAGTTAGTATAGTTTCAACTATAAAGCAAGACCATGCAGGACAGGTGGGTGGGTTCGATTCCTGGTCTGGTCTAGGATTTTTTTTCGGTTGGAATATTTCTTGTCTTCTCTTGACATACACACTTAGAAATAACTACTTTTACACGAGACGTAATCCATATTGGACGTAAATCATAGAACGTAAACAAACATTTCATGTAAAATTAAGTGTTCTCAAACCGAAACATCAGCTAGTCGACGAAGAGAACGTTTGATTGAATTGATTTTCACGTTTCTTTCAACTGATTCTTATGTCAAAAGGTCCGCTTACATGTGTCGGTCTCAGGGAACCGAAATTTACATGACTTTTTAGTAGTGTGTAGAGTATCATTTTATTTGCAACACAATATAGGTTAGACAAAAAAACACTAAACTGACAGCAGATGTAAAGTTCCAGTTGTAACGTAATAACCAAATGTTGAGAAAAATAAGCTAAAAAATAGCTCTGGTCCACTGTTGCGGGCGTCGTCTGCGCTCATGCTTTCTTTTCGGTGGATGTTTTTGTACTGTACCGTGATTCATCGAGTTTCGGAAATACTTAGAATAAATAAGAGTGTTCGTGTCTTACGAAAAAAAAAAACCAAAGAATAACTAAATCTCCAACTGAAAGACAGTTTCAATTCCATATTCCATATTCGAAAATGAGCTTGCCTTCAGATGTTGATCCCATTACGGTATATTTAAGGGCATCACACCGGCCGCTTTGTGTTCCTTCCCGAGGCTGCTGCTGGAGCCACCATACTAGTCAGTCGGAGATGTAAGCGCTCCGCAATGAACAAAGGGGAAGAATTCGTGCTCCGGTACATCATAATTTACAAAGAACAAGCGAGAGACTGCATGTGTGAGTATATATTCTGCTACGGGGTCTGCGTTGTTTGAGTAAACATAATTCACTTTTCCATTATACTGTCAGGATAGGTACGTACGGTAGTTTGTTTTTTTTACATTCTTGACTACAGAATGGCTGGAAAAAATGTGAGATTTATAAACCTTAAGAAAATGTGGGGTCACTGAAGATCCGAATTAGGGTACATGTCCCTAACCTCGGTCTAATATGAAGCCACCATATAATGCACTGTCATGAGCAACATGTGAAATGGGTCTATATCCAAATGTAAACGATGGCTTCAAACGTCGATTTCTCGCGGATGAAGACTTATTCAGGCAAACCAACAGCAGCATTTGGTAGAGTAAATTTGCTTTATCAAATGGTGTTATTACTTTGACTATATGTTTAGTATTACTTCTGCGTGAAGTCAACGATTTACATAGTTGAAGATGCTAATTTCGAATAACTGACTGAAGTGGTAATGTTTATACGATAGATGAGGAGAAGATGAAAGTATAGAATTGATAGTTCCGTTTAGATTACGGCAGTGTGAAAATTGCATATAGAAGAGTAGATAGCGAGCTTGGACAACTTTTTAAGGAAGGTACAAATCGGTTTTATCATCTCTCTTTACCAAACTCCCCCTTGGGAGAGGGATGGTGAGGGGCTGTCCCCTTTTTCACTAGCAATAAGTAGGAATTATTTCGAATTAAAATAAATATATTGGCACATTTTCTGTCTGTCTGTTTGCCTGGCGTTTTGTCCCAGTGACTCACCGATAGTGGGGTACGTCAGAGCGGACAATGTATTAACATTTTAAGGTACGTACCACCGCTGCAGTTGGATGTGTGGTGCGGCGCAACGAGTTGTTGCGACACAATCCGGTAACCATCCCGGATTTTTCTAAGTTGGTGTTAGATGCTGCATCCGCTACCATATCATAGGTCATTCCGTGTATTGGTGGGGAACACGCGATAAGTTTCAGCGAGGAGATCGGAGTCCCTCAAGGCTCCGTTATCGCAGTCACGTTGTTTCTGGTGGCAATGAACGGTGTATTTGACCGGCTACCTGGGCGCATTAACATATTTGTTTACGCTGACGATGTGCTGATTGTGGCCACCGATCCCACACAGATCCGAACCCTACGGCAAGCGCAAGCAGCAGTCTTTGTTGTCGTCAAATGGACCGACTCAATGGGTTTCCAGCTGTCCGCCAGGAAGAGCCTCCGATGCCACGTATGTCCGTCTCATCACCGAGTCAATAGCACCTCAATTACGATCCACGACCAAGCCATTCCAAACAGGAAAACAGTTCGCGTCCTCGGGGTACTGATCGACCGAACGCTCTCCTTCGACCAGCATTTCCAACAGGTCAAAAAGGACTGCCGCAGTAGACTCAACCTCGTTAAAATGATCTCTTGGCCTTCCAGGTGGCGCGAGCCATCATCGACAGTAGGTTGCTTTACGGGACGGAAATAACTTGTATCGCCTCCGAGAAGCTGGTTAGTTACATCCGCATCATATCTGGTCTCCTGCCATCCACTCCTGCAGACGCCGCATACAGTACTGGACAACATAAATCATACACCCATATAATTTTTCTTTGGAGGTCGATATATCAGGTAGATTGAAACATACAATAATGAAAGTTGGTTGGAAATGCTAACATGAAGCTTTAGTGTGATGATTTATTAGCTAGAGAATGATCTTTAGAAGAGGGTAGGTGGATAGTTCCGTTAGAGTACGGCAGTATGAAAATTGAATAGAAGTTGAAAATGAGCGAAGGGCTATTAATGCGACAGTTTTTTGAAGATAGATGCACATCTTTTGCCTAACCCGTACGATGTACGCGGAGACTTGAAGTATGTCTCCAAGTCTACAGGCAAAAAATGTGCGTCCCTCTTTTGCTCAAAAACTGACTGCGGCTGTGGAATAGTTCTAGCGACGTTTTCATCACTACCTAAAGCCCCACGTTGCGAGAGCATTTCCAGTCGATGGTGTGTTATAATGCAATTCTTCTTTACCCAACTATTGTGTTGCTCCTCTCGTCATGACCAACGTGATCATCTCAGAGAGAAAGCAGTAAGGTGGTTGTTGCGTGCTGTACCATCATCAGCATTGTTGACGACTACTCCCGCCTTGAGTTGTTACATTCAAAGTGTTTTTATCTTACTTCATACGTGAAGTTAGCTATTTTCAGAGTTGGTTGGAAATGCTAACATACAATAATGGTTTGTTCTGCAATACTTCTGTATGGTTTTCTCTAAAACTGTGCAGGTATAGAATATTCAATATATTGTATGACTTTCTCAATCATCATTTATAAGTTGTAAAAGGAGAATTTCGAGTTGGACAAAATAAATCATACGCCTGATTTCTTATTGAAAATTCTTGTTTAATTCAACTTTCAACTTACATTTTAACACTGTCGGTATTTGGTATGACCACCCTTTGCTTTCAACACTGCTTCCAACCGTCTTGGCATACTTTCGACGAGATTTTGTAGATATCCTGAATCGATATTCTCCCACGAAGTGCTTCAAAATAAACGTTTTTGTTGGAAACCGATGCTTTATCCACTTTGTTTTCCAAGTAAGACCACACATTCTCAATTGGGTTGAGATCGGGAGATTGGGGAGGCCATTCCAGCGTTTTGATCCGATTTGATTTGAAAAATGCCGTTGTTTTCTTCGCTGTGTGCTTTGGGTCATTATCTTGTTGGAAAATGTAATTGGATTCCAGGCCAGTTTTCAGCAGCGAAACTTTATATGAGCCAAGCTTCCAACACCAGACCACGCAAATGCTCCCCATACCATGATATTTCCGCCTTCGTGTTTAACCGTCTTTTGAATGGTTCCTTAAAAGCGTCACCGGAACCTCACAAAACCCTTGATCGCCTTTTCTGTCCAAATAACTCAAATTTGCTCTCATCCGCAGAACTCATTTCCAGAAGTCCACAGTCATTCCGGCGTACTTTTTAGCAAATTCCAGTCACTTCGGTTGGTTCCGCTTGTTGATAAAAGAACGCTTCGATGCCAAACAGCTTTTCAAACCGCTCTCATTAAGTCGCCGGCCAGTACGTCGGCTTACATTGAGATCCATCGATTCCACAATATGCCTCGACGAATACTTCGGATTCTGCTTCGCCATTCGAACAATTCTGATGTCATCACGATTATTTGTCGCACGATGACGTCCTTGTCCGGATAAATTCCTCACAATTCCTCGTGTTTCGTACTTTTTCCATATGTGCTGAACAGCTCCAACTGAGATCGAGTACTTTTCGGCAATTTTCCGAAAAGAAATTCCTTTTTCACGATCGCGAATCACCAAATTTCTAACATCTGCTTTCCCGACATTTTTCACTTTTCAAACGACGCAAACAAAACACAATGGTGTAATGCGCAGGCTTCCCGGAACAAGAACTGTCAAATGTTACGCCGTGATGCCAAATATTCAGATTTTGTTTTTATTCGATGGCTAAAAAATAAAATCTTAGGGAGTCCGCTTTGAGAAGCGTCCGAGAACGGTTGTGTGTTTTTGCTCCGCTGCGTGCTTTTTTTTTAGAGCTCGGGCTATCTTTGTGCTGCCGTGTAGTTTTTCGGTGCTCGCATTTGAATAGTTTTGTGTCCCGGACGCGATAATTCGATTTAGAATGATTTGTGCTGATGTTTTTCCCCTGTTGCCTTGGTGCCTGGAGTGCTCTCGCTCCCTTTGTTGACGGTGTGACTCGACCGCGCTGATCTATTATTAGGTTTTTGCGGTGTGCATTGCTTTTGTGCACAGAGTGACATGAAGAAGAAAAGTGATATTTAGTTATTGTGTGGTTGGATTCGCTGGAGGAGGAATTGTTTAGAAATGACTAGAGAAAATTAAGCACCGAGAATGCGCTCCCGGATATATTGATTTGGTGAGTACGTTCCAGTTGAAGATTGTTGTCTCTAAATATCCCTTTTTTGAATACATTTCATTTATCAAACATTATTATATGCTGGGTTTGGGGGGCAGCCTAAGGGTTTCAAAGGATTTGTAGACTGGACAAGGGTTCGTCGATTTGCCAGTCCCTTGTCACGTGTTGATAGACGTACATCTTGTCGTTTGTCTTCCAAAGGTCTTCAATGAAGTTGATTCACCCTGCTGCAACAAACCATCAGGCAGAACTTTACAACCAGTGAAGTATCTGCAGTCATAGGTAATCCTTGCACTGATGGTGGGTTCTATTCACATCACATTAAATGGAATATTTACGTATTTAGAGAAATTAGTGGCATCGCGAGTGATAATGTGCGTGAAGGAGCTCCGTACGATCGGTGTTGATGTTGGTTCGCTTGCAACTATTTTTACAAAAAAAAAAGTGTTTTCGTACGAAATTGATGTCGAAAGTGTGCCAAAAGTGCGTCTGAACGTGTTTCGCAGTTGGGTGTGGTGAAATTCGTGAATTCGCGGTTTTTTTTCAGGGAAAGTTCCGTATCACAAAACTGCTCACCGAGTTCCCGTCGACGACGACGGGTTTACGAGAGGAAAGTAGGCATCGGGAATGTGCTCCCGGATATATTGATTTGGGGAGTACGTTCCAGTTGAAGATTGCTCTTAGAGGCTGTTCATTAACTACGTAGACAGGATTTTGGGATTCTTGACCCCCCCCCCCCTGCGTAGACAATTGTCCATGCATTTTTTTTTTTATTTGTGTGGGCCGTGCATAATTGCTAACGCGACGCGACCAATTCAAGAGAATCTTATTATTTTTTATTAACGTCGCTTAAGAGTAGAATTTAATGAAGGCATAAGCGCTTTTTCGTAGCTTTTTTATCTCCAGGTTTAAAAGATCATCGGTAGCAGAGGCTTATTCTTGTGTAAAGGGCACCACCGTGGAGTTTGAGTTTGAATAAATCCCAGGTTTATGATATTATTATATATTCAATGACAAATATTTGAAACAGGATCAAAACACAACTGGAAGAAGCAACGTAACATTGTTTGATTTTCTCTAATGTATGTTCTACGTTTATATGACAGAGCAATTAACCATTTTATTTTTCCATTCCCAGAGAGAAAATTACATTACTTGTTGATATATTTAATTGTATACTTGTAAATACTCATTTAATCAGATTCGGAATATGAGTGATCGGGGAGCTTATTGTGTTCGCGAGTCCTCCGTTTAGGTTGGATTTACTGATTTGAATCTTCAAGTTTATTTTCAGCTCTTCGATGATGGAAATTTTTTAGAATAATATTATAATGGTTCACTTTTTCAGCCTTCGTTCAGGAAAATACAAAAAATATTGTAATCCATGATAACAAGTGCATGAAGACTGTTAACTGTCCGTATAACCTCGATTTTTCTGACTATTTATTCATTATTAAAGTGAAATTATAAACAGCTTTCGGGGACGCCGTTTTACTTGCATAGCTTTGCTGCGACGAACAGTTGAAGAAATATTATTATTTAAAAATTTATTTTCAGCTCTTCAATGATGAAACATCTTTTGAGTTCGTTGATGACGGAACATCTTTGGATTTATAACGTAATGATTAGTTTTTCTCAGTCTTCACTCAAGTTAGATCCATTGTTTTAAATAAGATAAGTTTATTTTCAGATCGTTGAATATTTGAATATATGACATCATTAGGTTTACAAAATAATAATACACTTTTTTCAGTTTTCATTCATGCGGAATGAATGGATTTTAATTATTTAAGCTTGCTTTCAGCTCTTCGATGATGAAACACCTCTAGGATTTTATTATAATATTTCATTTATATTATCGAATTTTGCATTTATATTATAAATATTCACTTTTTCAGCTTAGAGATGAACTAGCCTACAGAAGTTAAAGTAAAGTTAATGTAAAGTTAATGTAAAGTTAAAGTAAAGTTAAAGTAAAATTAAAGTTAAATTAAAGTTAAGTTAAAGTTAAGTTAAGTTAAAGTTAAGTTAAAGCTAAGTTAAAGTTAATTTAAAGTTAGGCTAAAGTTAAGTTAAAGTTAAGTTAAAGTTAAGTTAAAGTTAGGCTAAAGTTAAGTTAAAGTTAAGTTAAAGTTAAGTTAAAGTTAAGTTTAAGTTAAGTTTAAGTTAAGTTAAAGTTAAGTTTAAGTTAAAGTTAAGTTAAAGCTACGTTAAAGTTAAGTTAAAGTTAAGTTAAAGTTAAGTTAAAGTTAAGTTAAAGTTAAGTTAAAGCTAAGTTAAAGTTAAGTTAAAGTTAAGTTAAAGTTAGGTTAAAGTTAAGTTAAAGTTAAGTTAAAGTTAAGTTAAAGTTAAGTTGAAGTTAAGTTGAAGTTAAGTTAAAGTTAAGTTAAAGTTAAGTTAAAGTTAAGTCAAAGTTAAGTTAAAGTTAAGTTAAAGTTAAGTTGAAGTTATGTTAAAGTTAAGTTAAAGTTAAGTTGAAGTTATGTTAAAGTTAAGATAAAATAAAGTTAATATCATTTTATATTCTGTTTATACTCACGAGTGCGAGTGTGTGTGCGTGTGTATGCGCCCGTATGTATGTGTTTGTGTACCTATTATAAATCACTACAATCAGCATTAGTTAACCAAAAACGATCCCGGCTGCTGCAAACCTTTCCCCACATCCAACATCCCAGTGATTTCTCGTGGAAGCGCAGAGGATTTCTCGGTTTCCTTCACAGCGAGTATCACGTCAACACATTCCTTCCCATTCCCTATTGAACCTGCATTCGGACACGGCCGGCGCTGGTATTGCTAAATATTAGATCTTCAGTTTTTACACATTGAGGATGAATGTTAGTCCCAAACATCATCTGTTGGTTCTCTGTGTAATTGCAGCTGATCTGGTAATAACAGAGTAGCAACCGTGGGCGGTCAATAATGCTAATGCTAATGCTAATGCTAAAAAATAAAATCTTAGGAGTGCATGATTTATTTTGTCCAAGCACAAAAGTGAGCATATATTTGTTTAAATTTGTAATAAAAATAGCAGAATATTATAACAATTTTCATTCAGCTAATTGAATGCACCATGAGAAATATTGGAACTTTTCTGAATATACTGCTGAAATTGCGTGCAAAATAGCAAAAATATGATGTAATGTACTTTTTTGGGTGGAGCGTATGATTTATTTTGTCCAGTACTGTACATCGAAGCGGGTCTTCTTCCTTTCCGGTTCTGCTTAAACGCAAATATTGCCACAAAAGCCACCGCCTTTTCCGCCAAGACCTCCGGAAACAATAGGATCTTTCTCCTCGACGAGGGGAACAAAGTCCTCCGCACGGCCGCTGACATCGACCTCTCCCCAGTGACCAAAGTCCATTGGCATGGAGAGAAAAGTTGGCACTCTTCACGAATCCAATTGGACAATCGGATCAAGAACCGCTTCAAAGCAGGGGATGCATCCGTGATTTTGCACAGATCGGTCACCGAGTTACTTGGATCCAACTATGCCGACCACGTACATCGGTACACTGACGGCTCCTGATCGATAAACGGAGTAGGTATTGGGATTTTCGGAGACGGTATTGCGGTACTGACGACGCCAGCCAACAAACCGATACTTATCTTAACCGACTCACACAGCGTCGTGCAAGCGATCACCTCGGAAGCACCAAAACACAAATGGATCCAGGCGATTATCAAGTACGCCCCACCGAATACCGCGTGTACACATGGATTCCCGGACACAGCGGAGTACCAGGTAACGAGTCTGCTGATCACTTTGCCGGAGCCGCAACGACAAGGTACCCCTACAGGACGTCAGACGGTGGATCATGCGGACCATTCGAGTGGCATGGAAGGACGAGTGGTTCCGCAACAGAACTGCCTTCATCCGCAATGACAATGGGTCAACTGAAGCATGGAGCGAACTGGACACATCCTGTGCAACTGCCCGGAGTTCCAAAATCTTCGGGAGTCGCTCTGCCTAACTTCCAGCATCAGGGATCTGCTCGGGAATGATACTCCCTAACCTTCTTAAATGAAATCAAAATCTACCACTTGGTATAGCAGGAATCTCTTTCGGCCGTCGAGACATCTCAGCTGGATGGATTTCCCCTATTGTAACCATGCCAGCTGAGCTCTGTTTTGTTTTGATTATTCGTTTGTAGCTTGTTTTAAATCATTTTGTTTTCTGTTGTTCCTCTGTTTCACTATTTTATATATTTTTATTTTTTCCATATACGTGAAGAGCCAGCAACCGAAGTTATTGACAAAATGTTAATATACCATGTAGTTAGAGGTTACTCATTCTGAGGGCTCTCCTTTCTCCGGAGATGAACTAGCCATAGGCTAAAATCTCCTTAATAAAGAATTTAAAAAAAAAACGTACGTCAATCATAGACAGAGCAAAATTTTCCACGCTTTTCCTCAAAAATCTGCTCCAATACTTCATTTTATTTTGAGATTTTTAGACACTTTTAATCCAATTCTACCATTTATCATGCAGCCAGAAGTAACGAAAAAGCCTTGAAAAACACAAATGAAAGTCAGCTGGTGCATTTTGGCCCGGGGGGCGTTATGCACCATTTTTTTCCTTTGTTTGGGACCTAACACTACTGCGACCAGTAAATTGATCTATTGTAGTATATCCCGTGTCCTAAGTTTAGTGCAAGTCGTATTACTCCATCACTATTGTGAGATGATGAAGTATTATTCGATTTTTTTTACAGTTGCCACTCTTGCATTTATCGCAAGGATCCGACTCTAATTGAAAGGTCGCGCTATTTATACCCTTCGGAGTGGATTCCTTAGTAACAAAATTAAGGTATGACACCGATAATTACCATGCATCAGAACCCTAGCCTTAACCACTTCAAACTAGGGAACAACGAATAGAAGATTAGGAATCACATAGATGAAGACAACTAACGCATTTTTTCCTTGTTTCAAGATCATCCTCGGTAGACAAAGCCGAGTCTTGTCACTATCAACAAGGCATAAAAAGTAACAAGGACTAACCCAGCTAACATTTGGGTTGCTATATTGAAGTTACAAATAGATAATACATAATGATATACCTTCACAGAAGCCGTATATATTGCACTTAAAACCTATATACGTACTAGTTTGGAGGCCATATGCGTGTATTAATGTTGATTATGGCGATATTCTTTGGCATGTTATACGTTTGAAGTAAAATTGTTGTTTGATTTCGCCGATTTTTTCCAAAGAAACATACGATTCATTTTAGTTTCTCATACGATATACTTTACATTAAAACGATTAGAAGATTCTAATATTATTCTACTATAATGACTCTAGAATGATTTCTTGTAGCAGTATGCGACTTTCAGAGTAGCATCATTAATAAATTAATAAAAAAAAACATATCTATTCATTAACTCCGAAATTACAAATTATGTTTATTATGCATCATAAGCCACATTGACTTATCATTATAGTTTCCATAATCATTTTTTAATTCTTTAGACGTTATCTGCCTCAATTGGGATTAGAACCCTCGATGATTGCATTGAGAGTTGCGTTACTATTGCACTACACCAGTAGGTGTACGATTAAACCAGTGATTTTGTATGTTTTCACATCAAACAGAGAATCAATACATACTATGTATTCTATTTTTATACTTTCGATTTTTGTTTCACATATTAACGACATTATTATCACCAAAGTCGTATGACTGTACAGATGCACGATACCATATGACCCATAATATGATTGCATTAACCGGTACACCGACTCACAATGTGATATACGACTACTTTGACTTTCTGCGAAGTGTGGTGATTTTGAATGCCGTAATATACGATTTAATTTATTTTATCGCTTCTACGGCGTACAGTGTTGCAGATTGATTTTATTTGGGTTTTAGATTATAAAAAAAATATGTATGGAATATTTATGCTTTTATTCATGTACATTTTTTCAAGCCAGTACATGTATGCTTAAATGGAAAATATTTGCTGATATCAGTATTAGTAAAATCTTTGTTTGTTAAATGTTTTTCAAACATTTTCCCAATGTAATGCTATGCAAATTTATTTGCCTAGTACGCAGCAAGGCAAATCTATTTTGTTGAAGAAAAAACTAAAATTTATAGCGAATTTGTTTGTCATCCAGTTCCAACCTGGATCGGGTAGGGTCTGCTTGTTTTCTAGCAAACGTCAGTTTGATCGTTTGTTTTTATAACGTGGCACGGGTCAAGGTTCGAACTGTCAAAAAGTTCGGGTTCGCACTGCGAACAAACAAATTCACGATTAATAATGATTTTGTAAAAAAAAAAACGGTTTTGGTGATCTAGTGTTCTTGGTATCACTGCTAACGCCAAGCAACCAAAACAAAATACGCCCCGCAATGGATGTTGTGTTCCGGTTTAGTAGTGACGAGAGAACGACAAAATAAATCAGATTAAAAATGTTCGCGGTTGTACAATTTATTGAAAATAAAAAGTTTCAAGTGCTGGCGGTACCGGTGTCTTGGATTAAGAATGGAAACTTGATGTGGCCAAACATAACCAACGAGAAAATAGAGGCATTGCGTGTAATTGGAGCGGAGTTCAACGGTGCTGCCAAGCGTATTCCGGTTATTGTTTGGAAAAAAAGTTCGTAATTTCCAAGCGGAAGAGAAAGCTGCAGATGAGCTGGCCAAGAGAGAAGTCTCGGACGTAGAGGGAAAAAAGAAAAAACTCAAACCGCAGAAGAAACCAATGAAGAAACAAAACAAAGATTACAATGCCATGTTTGCAGGTAAATTCAATCATATTTTGAAAACGAATGATATTTACCATCCCTTCAAACAGCTATTCAAGAAGCACCGAGCAAAAGTCAGGAACTTCGTTGTCCAACGCTATCGGAAGACGTCGCATCCGCTAATCCAGTCTGTCAACCAAGCGGCAGTGAAATCCAGGAGACCACAGAACCAACACGGATGGAAATGACATTTTTTTCGCAGCCCCAGAATTATCAACTGCAGCAAGCACAGCCGATGGTGATTAGACAACCGATTCCGTCAACACCTGTGATGAAACCAATGCCGATGATACAACCCCCTCGTTCAGTGATGCCACAAATGGCACCACCAGAATCTCAAATGCTAAGTGGAGAAACTTCCAATACAGTGATCATTGGTGAGTAAATAAGGTAAACGTTTCGAAATGGCGTATTGCGAGTATGATTCGATGAAATTACTGCATTTAGTTAGTCTTTAACTCTTACTAAACTAATACGGTTGGGCTAAAAATATACCGCAGTTCCTCGCTAGATTTTTTAGCAACTGGATGCATGACATTTTTGCCTAGAATGTTAATTAAAATTAAAAAATAATATATTTTTAAGGAATGTACACAAGCTACGAAAACATTATCTAGGGAACGATGTCAAGCTTGAATTATGAGTTCTACATAAACTTTCATAACAAATCTACGTATTTCAGGCATTATATTTTAACTAATGTTGATTTCAAAAGATAATTTTTTCAATTATTGCGGTTTCAGAAACGTTGCCTACAGATTCAGAGCCGATGTATTGTACAGGAGACGAATTTTACTTCGTATCGGATGCTATGACGGATCAAGCAACAACCATGGATAATCATATTATAACAGGTAAAGGAGAATTAATAAGATTATAAGTAAGGAGTCATGCATAAATTACGTCATTTTTATTTTACCATTACGTTGAAATAATCAATGATAAACGTACAAAGAAGGAGCTAGCATTCACTAAATTCTATTTTATCATTATTATTACAGGGAATGGGGTAGCTATCAAATACGCGGAGCTCAAGAATGATTTGCAGCAGTTTATTCAAATTACTGTTGAAACTGTCGTGGAGAAATGCTTCGGCGATCATTTTTCTCGATTGGCCAGGCTCTGACAGAGATGAACGCCAAAGATTCCACTAAGCTAGTTTCAGACGTAGCCAACGACCCGGTTGAGAATCACATGCGTATTGATAACGAAGTTCAACTGCACGATTGGAATGTTAAGTTGGGAAACGAAGATCTCTGCAAGAAATATGTAATGAATTCAATTTTTTTAATTAAATTTCATTTCTAATTTTATTTTTTACAGCTCGTATACTTTACACGGATCATTCCACCGAACTCGTACAGTGACAATGGAGACAATGCATGCTATACGATCGTGGATTGTTTGTTTACGAAGGAATTTTGGACCCGCTTCACCTGGACCGGTATCAGTCGTGGGCAAAAGTCAAAACGAGGCTTCAGAGAATTCGGCAATGTTTTGCAGCTGTTGGTGAAAATTGTATGTATTGGAGATCCAACATACAGTCAACAGAAATTAGAGGCTTTCTGTAGAAACCGCCTACTTCGATATAGTAAGTCTCGTAGCACAAGTAAGCAGTTGCGTAAGTCTGCATGTCGTCCGGCACGCAAACAGAAAAGGATTAAGAGACCGCTTCAAGATGATGAAACTCTAACCAACATCAAACGAGAAGATCCTCTTGATCTAGACCAAACCGACAGTGCTGAAGAAAATGGGCAAGATTCTCAGGATTTCTGTCGTACAGTGGCATTATCAGATGACTTATACTGCTGAAGGACACTGAATGACTCATATATTTGCATGCTTTCTGTTACACGAGCTGCTACCTGAGCTAATGGATTAGGACCTGTTTGAATCATTTTTTTCAATGAATGCAAGCAATTTTCAAATGGATATGCAGAAAGCGTTGATAGAGGACCGAACTTTGCAACCTCGTCTACTACGTGGCATAAATTATGTATGTTACTTGTCATGAATTCAACACCGTACAATGATTTGAATTGGATCAAAAAATCGTTAAACAGCGATCGTGCAATTTCCAATAAGTTTGAATATCTACTAACAGAGCAAATACGAACGGCACAAAAAAGGATAAGAAAGTGGGTGAAATATTTGTCAGGTAAATAATCCTTTAGTATGACTATGCCAGCATAATTCAAAAAGTTTCGATGCTCTAATCCTTTCCATAGAGAAACAAAATCCAACGACCTCATTCTTCTATGAATTTCCATGGGAAACCGCACACAAATCAACAGATTTGAAATCTGCCTCTTTTCAAATGTGCTCCATTTTGCGTTCATCGACATACAGCCAGTTCTCCATCCATTAAGCAGTTTCTTCATGACTCCCAACTCCAACAGGTGCAACGAATCAGCAACAATAATATCCTCAATCATATCAATTGGAAGTCTAGTAAGAGGCGTACCACAACGTTGATGATTGAAGTATTCCTTTGCTCTAAAAGATGCATCTGATCGTTTGAACGCATTGATATCAGGAAACAGCATTGTTCTTGATATTTGTGAATAAGTGCCTTTAGTGGTACATTTGATGCAACCGTATTTGCCATTGAAATTGATCACACCTTTGATAAATGCACGTGCAGGTGTATCACAGATAAAACATCGTATTTTTATCAAAACATGGTTACCATCTATTTCCAAGCCAGATTCCAGTAATTGGAGCAACTCTTCCACGAAGGGATTCAAATACTCAGAGGCGTCTTTGGGTTTGCTAGTACCATAGAAAACTCCGATGATGAGTGGCTTAATATCAGGGAATTCCTGAATATTGAACAGTATAGGCCACAAATTTTTCGTTGAGCTCTTGTAAATCGGAAGGCCATCAATATTAATATTAATTGAAATTGTCAGTGGATTTGTTAAATGTTTTAAAACGGATTTTAGGCAAAATTCCAGACCGTTGTGCCAATACCAACCGCCATCTTCAATTTGGTTTATATTTAATTTCCGGGGAGTTGCCATTAAGGTTCGCGGATCTTTTGGAAGGTTCAGGTGCAGGATTTCATTCAACATTGTAGTGAGGGATTGTAAAGCTGAGTGTGATATTTGAAAGCTCGTAGCCCATTTTCTAATGGAACTGATGAGGTCTGCTTTTTGGTCTAAAATAATAACAAAATAGGTTTATAATTATGTTGTGTTTTCATTTTACCTTTTTGTTCTGCATAACCTGTGCGAGAAATTGTTGGATTCATATTCTGATCCACTATTACAGCATCTTCCAAAACAGTTGAGGTTTGTTCAGAATATGTATTCTGATCCACCACAAAAGTGTCATCGGAAACGGGATAGGTTTCTCGATTTTTATAACGTTTGTAACTTTGACTATACTTTTTCCGAAGGCGACTGTATGTTCCACTCTTTCTCATAATTTTCAATCTAGTTTTCAATAAAAACTGCTTCATTTTAAATACTTTTATTGCTTGTTCGCAGCTGTAACAAGAAACGATTAGTCAAATGATAACATTGAATCAATGTACACAATTGGGATTCCATTTAACTCTTCGTACGATTTTCCATCATAAAACATACGATTTATTTTAAAAACATACCCAAAACTATATATCAATCATAATGTTGCAACACATACGAGTAATGCGACAAATTACTGCGACTTTTCAAATAGATTAATACGATGTTATATACTGAATCGTATCTTAATCACAGTTATTAATGAAATACAGTTTTAAATATACATAAACCGATTTATGGTGCTAACATATACGAATCTGACTAAAAATATACAGCTTAACGATTTTTTCTATGCAATTATATACGATATCTGGTTGGCTGGGAAGATGTGTTCCTTGGATTACTGAAAAATCCTGTTCCCCTAGTTTGAAGTAGTCAGGACTATGAATCGGTGGTAGATCTTACATCCCGTAACGTATCACGAAAAAGTGATCTACCCACGTTACGGGGCGTTATGTACCATTGTCCCTTATACAAATAGACTGAGTGAAACCTCTCTACATTATCCTCATATTCAAAAAGTTTTTCCTGGAAAATCAAGGCAAATTTTACTCAGCTTATGCTCTTTAAGTGAATTTGAATGAACGGAACTCAAATATGAGTCAGGTTGAACGTCCGTGTGGAAATGAACCTTCCCCATAAAAGTACAGAATCCCAACCAGATTGAGAAAACCGGTGGTATCATAAGGCAGAGGGCAACTGATGGGACAGTACCGTGTACTTTTTCTTCGTAGAGAGCTTTGTGTGACTTTTTCAGTGAGTGACCGGAACGGCAAAGTCACGTGGTGGCAAGTAGGTAGGCAAACCAAGCAGCAGGACCGGTCAGGGGTGTTGGAAATTGACGATGACGAATGACTTCGTAAAAAGTTTTACTGCCACCAGAATCCGATTGCGGCCCGGCTGGCTGGCGGCCGGTGACACGATGGTGTGGAACAAAAAAAAACGATGATGTACCGGGAAAGAAAGGGGAAGATGAAGAAAAAGAAGAAGGAGGAGACCGACGGACCGTGGAGGTCTGAATAATTTAACATAATTAATTGGTACTTTTGTGGCAGTGATGAAGTCAGAAGTGTGAGATGGGTTTTCCGTGACCCGGGATGAGGTCTGCTGGAAATTGGTGACAGCTGTCTGCCATCTGTGATTGGGATCAAGGGTGGAGGGATGGATTCGGGTGAAAAATTAAGACACGTTGATTCTGCCAGGATCCGGGTGGTATTTAGGTGTTTTCTAAACTCTCGAAAGCAAAGCATCGGAGAAGGATTTCTACTACTTTTGCAACGTTTTCAAATTTGCTGATTGGTATTAAGTTCATCGACGAATTAAGTTATTTGAAGAACAATTACTGATAACTAAGTGTTTGTTTGTGTGAATAAGATAACAGTTATGACAAATCAACGATTGAAGTCAATGCTCATCTGCATTAGAAAGACACAAATGAATGTGCATAAACCAATAGTTTTAGAGAAATGGTGTCTTCGGGAAAGTTTATTATATTTTTTGTTAGCCAATCTGTTGATGAAAGTGAAACTAGGGTGGCCCAAAGACAGCAAGGAAAATCAACGGAAACGCACTCTTTTAACATACTTCTTTACAAGCAAGCTCAGTTGTCTTGTTTGATGGAAAATGTGAGATACTTTTACATCCCTTCCCTCTCGATAGGTTCGCCCTAATGCTTGAATAGTTAAACTGTTTCTGGAAATATAAAAAAATATGATTGCATCTGAAACTAGACTACCTCAAAGGTGATCAAATTGTGATAATAGTGCCCATTGACGTCAAATCGTTTTTCTGTATTCGGTGCTCTTATTTAACCCTCCGTTACTCGCGCTGTTGTACTTTGTACAACACACATGAGTTTTCCATTGCCATTTTGTTGCTGAGTTTCCAACCGATCTGAAACCAACGCGTATTCCTAAAAAAACTTTATCTGATCTAAACAAGCTAAACTTTGATTACAGTAAACACCTAAAAATGCGGATAATAGGGAAAATGTAAATGGAAACCGCGTAAGTTGTGACCATACTATGTGGAATTTGACTTAATTGATTACAACATGGAATATATGGAGATCCTGGCCAGATAGAAAGTTACTGTATGTAACAGAGTTTTTCAGGAGGTCAAAACCTATTGCTTGGTGCTCAATAATTCAGAATTTGCTCACTACGCGACGCTAGTATACACGTGAAATTCTCATATAAAATATCTCGAGTTCCCAACCAAATAGATAGGTACTGTCTTTGGCATAGTTGTTCAGGAGGTCAAGGCTTTTTCGCAGGTGGACAGTAGTTCAGAGTTTTCTCACTTTGCGGCGCTACTATGTATTTAAAATATCTCTAGATCCTGACCAGATAGAAAGTAAATGTATTCGACAAAGTTTTTCCGGAATTCAAGATATTTTTGCTGGGTGACATTAGTTCAGAATGTTCTCACTATGTGGTGCTAAAGGGTGATACGGTCAAAATTTGGTCAATATCAACTTGACGTATTTTTTTAAATTTTGCATTTAAAAAACATGAACACCCCTCATTTTGAAGGTGTGTGTGTGTAGAATGTTGCTCCTATTTTGATTTTGGAATTCACTCTTCAGTTGTCAAAATGCCGTCCAAGCAAGAAGAGCAGCGTATCAAAATTTTGCTCGCGCATCGCGAAAATCCGAGCTACTCGCACGCAAAGTTGGCAAAATCGCTAAAAGTTGCCAAATCAACCGTTACAAATGTACACGGGAAAAAATCCGATTCCATTTTCATGAATAAAAAATCATGAAATGAAAAAACTTGCCATCCCATGAAATCGTAACAATGATTCATGATTTCGTCATGGAAATTCATGATTTCATAATGCAGTGGAATCAAGACCGCTACAAGCGTTACACGTACTTGGCAAACCATCTTCATAAACCGCACTACATAGGTATCTCTTATACGCCTTTTGTCTTCCAACTTATACAAGAGCTGATAGTCTAGTGGTGACAGTATGGGTTTAGTGATCTCAAGGTTCTTGGTTCGAATCCAGTCTGATGCTTTATTTTATTCATTTTGCATTTTTTGGTTAAAAGTTAAACCCATGAATTTAGCTCATGATTTCAACTCGGATGATTCATGATTTTGGGAATATTTGCTGCGTTACGCAAAAGTTGCTCATGATATCATGAATATTATTCATGGTGTATTTTCATAACATGAAAATACGCTGTGTTCATGAAATCATGAGTCATTTTTCTCATTTCGGAGATCGGATTTTTTCCCGTGTAATTAAAGTGTTTGGGGAACGTTTGTCGACAGCCAGGAAGTCTGGATCGGGGGGAAATCGAAAACCGGAAGCCGCTGAGACGACAAAGAGAGTTGCCGGTAGTTTCAAGCGAAACCCTAACCTCTCTCTCCGAGATGCCGCAAATAAGCTGGGTGTATCGTCTACAACCGTGCATCGAGCCAAAAAACGAGCCGGACTATCGACTTACAAGAAGGTAGTGACTCCAAATCGCGATGATAAACAAAATACGACGGCCAAAGCGCGATCCCGGAGGCTGTACACGACGATGCTGACGAAGTTTGACTGCGTGGTAATGAACGACGAAACCTACGTCAAAGCCGACTACAAGCAGCTTCCGGGACAGGAGTTTTATACGGCAAAAGGAAGGGGAAAGGTAGCAGATGTTTTCAAGCACATGAAACTGTCAAAGTTCGCAAAGAAATATCTGGTTTGGCAAGCCATCTGTACCTGTGGCTTGAAAAGCAGCATTTTTATAGCTTCCGGGACTGTCAACCAAGAAATTTACGTGAAAGAGTGTTTGAATAAACGTCTGCTGCCTTTCCTGAAGAAACACGGTTGTTCCGTACTGTTTTGGCCGGATTTGGCATCTTGCCATTACGGTAAAAAGGCCATGGAGTGGTACGCCGCCAACAACGTGCAGGTGGTTCCCAAGGACAAGAACCCTCCCAACACGCCAGAGCTCCGCCCAATTGAGAAATACTGGGCTATTGTCAAGCGGAACCTAAAGAAGACCAAAAAACTGCTAAGGGCGAGCAGCAGTTCAAGGCAAACTGGCTTTCTGCGGCGAAGAAGGTGGACAAGGTGGCTGTACAAAATCTGATGGCAGGGGTCAAGCGTAAGGCCCGGCAATTCGGATTTAGAAAAGCGGAAGCCTAACTGAATATTTTTCCTGAATTTTATACTAATTGAACTTGAAAAAGAAATTTAATTTGATTTTTTAAATAAACGATTTCACCGATTTACACGCGTTTTCCCTTGACCAAATTTTGACCGTATCACCCTTTAGTATACACGTGCCTTTCTAGCATATTCAATAGTTCGAGATCTTGATCAGCTTGAAAGTTGCTGTCTTTGGCAATGTTGTTTAGGGGGTTAAGACTTTTTGGCTGGTAAACAGAAGTTAATAATTTTCTCACTCCGTGGCGTTAGTATACATGTACACTTCTCGCGTATGCTATAGCTCGAGATCCTGATCATATAGAAAGTTACTGTCTACGACAAAGTTGTTCAGGAGGTCAAGGTCTTTTGGCTGGTGGACAGTAGTTCAGAATTTTCTCACTTCATGGTGCTAGTATACATGTGAAATTCTCGCATATAAAATATCTCAAGTTTCGACCACATAGAAATTTACTGCCGTCGGCAAAGTTATTCAGGATATCACAAAGTTTTTGCTCGTGGACAGTTGTTCTAAATTTTCTCACTACGTAGCGCTAGTGAAATGTGAAATTCTCACCTGTGATATATCTCGAGATCCTGACCAGATAGAAAGTTACTGTCTTGAACAAAGTTGTTCAGGAGGTTAAAGCCTAGAATTTGAGTGAAAATTCTGAACTACTGTTCACTAGCCAAAAAAACCTTGACCTTCTGAACAACTTTGTCGTAGACAGTAACTTTATATCTGATCAGGATCTCGAGATATAGCATATGCGAGAAGTATACATGTATACTAACGCCACGTGGTGATAAAATTCTTAACTACTGTTCACCAGCCAAAAAGGCTTTGACCCTCTAAACAACTTTGTCGAAGACAGTAACTTTCTATCTGGTCAGGATCTCGAAACAAGCCACATGCGAGAATTTCACGTGTATTCTAGCGCTACGTAGTGAGAAAATTTTGAACTACTGTCCATCAGCTATAGCATACGCGAGAATTGTACATGTTTACTAGCGCCACGTGTTGAGAAAATTCAGGGCTACTGTCCACCAGCCAAAAAGTCTTGACCCCTGAACAAGTTTGCAGTAACTTTCTATCTGCTCAGGATCTCGAGCTATTGTATATGCGAGAATTGCATGTGTATACAAGCACCAAGTAGTGAGAAAATTCTGAACAACTGTCCACCACCGAAAAGATCTTGACTTCCTGAACAACTTTACCAAAGACATTTACTCTCTAACTGGTCAGGATTTAGTGATGTATCATGCGAAAACTTAACATCTCTCTCCACTTTTTAACATGTATACGAGCACTACCTAGTGAGAAGATTCTGAACTTCTGTTAACCATCAAAAAGACTATGATCTCCTGAAAAGCTTTGCCTAAGACAATAACTTTCTACCTGGTAAAGATATCCAGATATTTTATATGAGAATTTCACGTGTATACTAGCGCCGCGTATTGAGAAAATTCTGAACTACTCTCCACAAGTCAAAAATACTTGACCCCCTGAAAAAGTTTGCCGAAGACAGTAACTTTCTATCTGCTCAGGATCTCGAGCTATTGTATATGCGAAAATTGCACGTATATACTAGCGCCACGTAGTGATAACTTTCTGAACTACTCTACCAACAAAAAGGCCTTGACCTTCTGAACAACTTTACCGAAGACAGTAACTTTCTATCTGGTCAGGATCTCGAGATATATCACATGCGATAATTTCACATGTATTCTAGCGCTACGTAGTGAGAAAATTATGAACTACTCTCCCCCAGCGAAAAAGTTATGATCTCTAGAACAACTTTGCCGAAGACAGTAACATTCTAGCTGGCCAGGATCTCGAGATTTTCCATGTTGTAACCAATTAAGTCAAATCCCACGTAGTACGGACACTGTTTACGTGGTTTCCATTCACTTTTTCTCTATTATCCGCATTTTTTGGGGGTTGACTGTGATAAAATTTTAACTTGTTTAGTTAAGAACAAGTTTTTTAAGGAATACCCGTTGGTTTCAAATCGATTGGTAGCTTGGCTGCAAAATGGCAATTGAAGACTAACACTGTTGTACAAAGTACAACGCGCGAGTACTCGTGTTACAAAAGTTGGCGCGAGTAACGGAGGGTTAATAATATGTAATATATAATAAGTGTACCAAAGATAGCAATACAAATCACAGCCATCTCACACTTTTATCCTACATCTTTATAAGCAAATACTAGCTTATTTGATCAGTTTGGTGAAAAATTTGCCTTACTTTGATTTCCATTACCTTTCGATAGGTTCCAATTAAAACATCATTTTTTGATCCCGCCTTATTTGAATGCGTAATTTACGATGTGAAATCTTGTTATTCAATGGCAAAGGCTGTGATGCGATGACTGATTTTTTCATTGTCTATTTTTTCGCTATCAGTCGATCTGAAAGCTCACTGACAGCGTAGTAACATTGACAGTAACAAATTCGTCGAAAAGTTCTTGATTTGGTTTGGTTAAGGGGGATTTCCGGTTCAATTGACCTAAACTTTGGATTTTTTTCCAGGGAACTGGTAAGAGTTAGAGACCTGAGTTTTTTGTCAAATCTTTATTCATTCTTGCTCTACAACTGGGAATTTTTTCAAGTCCAAAAATCCAAAATGACGTCCAATATGGCGGCTGCCCGGCGGGTACTTCCCAAAACTGCGAGCAGCCTAGAGGTCGCAAATCGTCTTCTAGAAAGAAAATCGGCTCAGTTTCTTGAAGAGTATAGTTCAGAAAATGGAATGAACTAGAATCTTTGAAAAATCTCAAAATTTGACAAAATGGCGGGCATTGGAAAAAAAGTCATTTGCCTAGTTACCGCCATTTTGTCAAATTTTGAGATTTTTCAAAGATTCTAGTTCATTCTATTCTCTGAACTATACTCTTCAAGAAACTGAGCCGATTTTCTTTCTAGGTGACGATTTGCGACCTCTAGGCTGCTCGCAGTTTTGGGAAGTACCCACCGGGCAGCCGCCATATTGGACGTCATTTGGGATTTTTGGACTTGAAAAAATTCCCAGTTGTAGAGCAAGAATGAATAAAGATTTGACAAAAAACTCAGGTCTCTAACTCTTACCAGTTCCCTGGAAAAAAATCCAAAGTTTAGGTCAATTGAACCGGAAATCCCCCTTAAGTATATCTGGAAATCTCAATCGCGTCAACTTTTCGGAGCCGATAATTCATTGTTCATTGTTTGTACCAAAATTCACTTATTTCTATGTCTAGTAGGAGTTGGGCCGAATACTCGCGGTTTATCCGAGGTTTGATGAGTGCATTGTCGAAGGATAGGATCAGGGGAGGAGCTATTGTTGTCTCATGAGACGGGTTGGGGAGTGGGAATGGGGTTTCGTTTTCGCATAAGTGCGACGCGGAATGCATGTACATCGTTTATTTATTTATTTTTATAAATAACTTGGCTTGGCCCCTCCACACGCTCAATTCAAGCTGAACATTGCGTTAGGTTCTAAGTAACATTGACAGATTCTCTTCATCGACTTTCTCTTTGTATCCCAACGGCCATGTTAAGGCATCCCCAGGTATTTTCAGCACACAGATCGATAAATGGAGATTTTATCTAGCATCTATAACGACAAACACAACAGGAAACGGTTATGTGCTCAAGTTATTAACGAAAGAGCAAGTCGATGAAGAATCGATCAATGTTACTTAGAACCTAATGCAATATTTAGCTTGATTTGTCCAGTTTGGTGGAAATGCGCTATACTTTTATTTTCCTTTCCTCTCGATAGGTTTGAATTTAAAAACTATGTTTTGTTCCGGTCTCATTTGAATGCGTAATTAACTATATAAAATCTTGTTATTCAATCGCAAATGCTGTGATGTGTCGATTAATTTTTTCACAGTCTATTTTTTCGCTTTCAGTCGATCTGAAAGCGCACTGACAGCGTAATAAAATTCCCAGCTTCAATAACTTGCCAGAGGACCCCTCGCGATGATGACATCCCGATTAACCCTAAATTTCACAGAGGCACAAAAGATCAAACGCAACATTGCGATTGCTGTGCAACATCGGAAAATTCAAAACAAATTGCGTACACACCAGTTATTCCCGGTGGAAAAATTGTTTTGAATCAATTAAACTCGAAAAATCACACAGCTCACATGCTTTTATAACCGTAATAATTCAGAACCAACATTCACGACTGGCAATTTTTCAGTTTACGCCGCCCGTGACAGGCTCACTCAATAATTTATTCAATTTTTAATTTAATTTCAACGGCACAAAATAATATTGCACATTCTGCATACTGTTTGTCACGTTGAAAGCTGCACTCCATTATTTATTTTCCTGTTTTTGTTTTAAATTAAAAAATGCTCAAATCCGATTCAATCACTCGGACTCGATTTCGTCGACTTCGTTCACGGGCGGCAGCTGACAACAGGAGCTTTCTCTCATTCCCTGTCACTTTCCCTAAATTATATTAACTTTTCAGCATCTATGCAATCATCCGGGATCAGCAATTTGCGCGTTGTAATATTTCTTCCGAGCCGGTTTTGCGACCTTCCGGTTGACTGTCATTTCGCTGGATACACACCATTTATCTCTAAACCGGCGGCGGGACATACGGGGGTGGAAATGGTGAGATAACTGGAACTGGTTGGATTCAGGATGGTAGTTTTCAAAATGCAATTTTATTTGGAGTCACAACATTTTGAGCTGACCGTAAAGCATGTGCGTGGGTGTGCACGACATGACGACAAACTGGTGACGGTTGTTGCTGAGCCTATTTTAATTTTTATTTTAGTATTATTATAACGTGCTGTGCATTCTCAACCTCAACAAATGGCCCCATGATATTGACATAGCGGTGCAGGTATTTAACAGCTCAATTAAACGAGCAAATACAATGTTTGGATTTTTTCTATGGTGCACAGACTGTTGTTAGTTGTTTAAATGGATTTAAAGCTAAACATAGCAAAATAAAACTTGACAGAGTTTTTCTACTCGTGATTAATAACGCACTCCCCACCAAATTGGACCATTAAGTGTGTTTATAACTAATGAGCAGTTCCACGGCAAATGACGAATCGGAAAACTCGACCTTCTCCGATATGCATAAAGCTTTGCGTAATTGTGTGTTATGTCCCGTAACGTGGGTAGATCACCTTTTCGTGGTACGTTACGGGATGTAAGATCTACCACCGATTCCTAGTCCTGACTACTTCAAACTAGGGGAACAGGATTTTTCAGTAATCAAAGGAACACATCTTAGTCCTTGTTACTTTTTATGCCTTGTTGATAGCGACAAGACTCGGCTTAGTCCACCGAGGATGATCTTGAAACAAGGAAAAAATGAATTAGTTAATCTTCACCTATGTGATTCCTAATCTTCTATTCCTTGTTCCCTGTTTGAAGTGGTTTAGACTAGGGTTCAGATGCATGGTCATTATCGGTGTCATTCCTTAATTTTGTTGCTAAGGAATCCAATTTTGATTGACAAAGAGACACGCCTTTGGAGGGTGTTTCAACGCTCCGAAGGGTATAAATAGCGGGACCTTTCAATTAGAATTGATTCTTTGCGATGAAGGCCAGCATGACAACTGTATCAAAACCGAAAACTTCATAATGTCTCAATAGTGATGAAGTAATACGACATGCACTAAACTAAGGACACGGGATATACTTACTACAATAGATCAAATTACTGGTCACAGTGGTTTTATGTCCCGAACAGGGGAAAAAAATTGTGTGTTATGGTCAATTATTCACATTTTTACGCAAATTCGGCCATTTGGGATTGCGTAGTTTTTTTAATGGCCTTTTTGTTACTTTTTAATAAACGGTAGCACGAAAACGTCTTAAGTATCTCTGGGGAAAAATACATGGTATTTCGCTTAGCAATTTTAAGAAAAAAAAAAAAATCCAAAAAATTATTTAAATTTAAAATGTGACATTTTAATTTTTTTAAAAAGCTCATAAAATATGCTAACTTTTGGAATGTTTAAAACGGTTGCAGATATTCGCAACGAATCATGCATCGCATTGTCTGCTGCTCATGAGTGATTTAATGCTATCACAGTAAACGTGCACAGTGCTGTTCGTTTTTCCGGTTTTTTGATCCTTCTCCTCTTCGCTATCATTCGCTGAGTTACTACATTTTTCCATCATGGGGTGTTTACACTTATGCTATTTCACTTGCGCTAACGAGCTAGCTGCTAGCAAAAAAGCTCACTGGCACAATGTGAGCAGGGCATCAGCGTCTACCAGCATGAAATTTCAGGAGTAACTGAAATTCGTGCTAGTTGGCAAGTACACTAGCCCGAGTAAATCCACACAGATGTAAACACCCCATCAAGCATTCGTCACTCACCAGTCACTCACACGGAGGCTATTTCTAGTATAGAGCGAGCAATGTGATGGA
The DNA here is from genome assembly GCF_037179485.1 of Ochlerotatus camptorhynchus. Lineage (NCBI taxonomy): Eukaryota > Metazoa > Arthropoda > Insecta > Diptera > Culicidae > Ochlerotatus > Ochlerotatus camptorhynchus. The sequence continues at coordinate 501,580 of NW_027041084.1, forward strand.
AAACTATATTATAGCCCATAGGAACACCTAAACTATGACGTGATAGCTCATAGTTATGACTTGCAAGTTATAGTTTAGAGCTATGACATAGAGCTGAATTCATTGTCGTGTGCACACTATAGCGATAGTTTGTATATCATAGTTGCAAGCTATAAACTATTCCATCAAGCCGGAATAGTTCATAGTATATTGGTCATAGTTTTTTGACAGCAGTCTATGCGCGGTGTTTTTGATTTTGTTTTTGTTTAAGAAACCACTCATAGACATCTTATCAAAATGAATTCGTAGTTGTGATCGGAAAATTGACTCTTGGGCTCACGAAATACAAAACCACTCATTGGCATCTTATCGTGTTTGTAATACAACTGAAATGCAAAATACAATATTTTCGTGCCTTACTTGCCAATATTTGATTCAAGCATGATCGATATCTCCCAATGTGGAACTTAACTTTTTTTTTTCAACATTGCACAGTTAACATTCCCACACAGCATTCGCGGTGAATATTCGTCGCGAATATAAATCGCGAATAATCACCGCATCGCTTCGCATCGTTTTGCATCGCACGCAACTACATTCGATCACATCAATGCATACGGATGATGCGAATTGAACGAGACTGTAAGGAGGACAGCAAGAACAGCGGGAATAATCCTCGCTCACTGGTCACTCACATCAAAGCATCGTTTACATCGTTCGAGAATGCTTGCTTTGCTTAGTTCTTTCGAACGCGTTCGGAAAAAAAAAGAATGATTTCGAGCCGTACGATGTAAAGATCAGAAACCCTGTTTAAAACCATGAAAACTTGAAAATCGACAAAAATCGCTCAACAAGAACATTTGGTCCGATATGTGAACTTTTTCTAGTACGGTTTTCTGCAATTTATCCCTTTTTTGTATTAGGGGTTAGCTGCATGCTAAGAAGTTGCATGAAATGTTACTCTTTTGAAAACGGGATCATATCTTCAACAAATCTGTAGAACTATTAATTTGAAGAAATTTTTCTGAAGATACAAAATTTCTACCTGTGCAGTCTAAACCTAATGAAGTATAGAGAGAGGTGAAGCAGATCGTTACAAATTGTTGTATAAGTAAACAAAAAAAAACTGTTTTCCTCTGTTCAGGACCTAACACCACTGCGACCAGAAATTTGATCTATTGTATTATATCCCGTGTCCTTAGTTAAGAGCATGTCGTAATACTCCATCGCTAAGGGGTGTCCCACATCAAATTGCATCACAGAAAAAAAAAAAACGTTTTAGAAAATTACCCCTTACACTGTATTTATATCGCTGTCAGTTTTTCTAACGTTGGAAAAAATGGCGTCACCCGAAAAGCAACGTCGCGAATTGAATTTCCGCAAGCACCTGGGAAATCCTCAACTCTCTCATCGGAACATCGGAAGACAACTCGGAATCGTGCAGTCAACGGTGAGTCGTGTGATTAAACTCTACGAAACTCTGAGCATCGAACGGAAGGAGAAATGCGGTCAGAATGGATGTTCTATAAGTGATCTGTCCAAGTCTTTCGTTCAGAGAACCAAGGTCCGGCAAGAACTGCATACGTACAAAGTGCATATGGCTCCAAATTGTGACGAACGGCAAAATACGGTAGGAAAGTCACTGGCCCGGAAACTGTATACCCAGATGCTGACAAAACCTCATTGTCTCATCATGGATGATGAGACTTACGTCAAGGCGGACTTCCAGCAGCTTCCGGGGCTACTGTTCTTCACCGCCCAGCACAAGTTTGATGTTCCGGAGGAAGTAAGGAAGCAGAAAATTTCAAAGTTTGCTAAGGAATACATGATTTGGCAAGCGATCTGCTCATGTGGCAAACGGAGTGCGCCATTCGTGACTACCGGGACTGTGAACGGGGAGATCTACCTCTAGGAGTGTCTACAGAAGCGTCTGCTGCCTCTGTTGAAGCTACACGAGGGCCCTACGATATTCCAGCCGGATCTATCTTCGTGCCACTATTCAAATGTTGTCCTGGAGTGGTACGAAGCCAACGGGGTCACTTTCTTACGCAAGGACATGACCACTCCCCCCTCCCACAACGCACTGGAACTAAGGCCCATCAAAAAATCCTGGACTATTATGAAACAGGCACTACGGAAGTATCCCAAGGAGGTCAAATCTGACGAAGACTGTTACGTTTTGATGTTAATCATAAATAAATAGGCTATGTTCACGATTAGTAAGGCTGACAATGTGTAAAAACGTATCAGCGTGTAGGCCATACAGCTACAATAATAGCGCTGAGCTCTGCCACACCACTTGACAGCAGAAAACAACCAATACTTTTCTTACTAACGGACCGCGGACCGGTTATCAGCTTAGGCGAAGTGTGACGTTTGTACTTCCGCAGCCGAAAAAGAAAAAGGTAAAACGGGACTGTGAGAGAAGGAGTATATCGTCAGAACGTGTGTGTTGAATCGCCCCATCGTATGGGAAGCGTTTATCGTGAGTGCGGAAATCGCAGTGCATAAATGGTACATCCGTCCGTTCGTCGGAGTCATCTGCTCGAGAAAGTGCACTAGACGCAGACAATCGTTGTTGCTACGCTTTTATCTGCTCAGCGAACACATCCACCGGAGGCAAGTAAGAAAAGTGCGTGTCAGATCGTCTCGTCGCAAGAGAAAACCGCGAGAAGTGCGTATCGCAAGTAAAATCGTGCGGCATCGGGAGTCGCAGCGGTCGTACCGTCGTCGTTGGCCGGTGGAAGCATACCAGGTGCGGATTTTCACTTTCGCCACCAATAGAATCGCAAGAGCACGTGGAAGAACGTGAATCGTGAATGGACCAAACACACCAGCCGATCTCACGTACAGCTGACACGGCAAGAGACGACGAAATCACCCTAACGACAATCAATCTCAACAACGCGGTTGAGGAATCCGAAACTGACGTCATTAGTAAGTCTAATTGAGTATTTGAACGAAGTCTGAAGCTAATTCCCACAATCCCGACAGACGGCAGCACGAGTGAGTTCAACGGTGTAGGCAACGGATAACGGGCGCAGCCAACGGTTCTGTTCCACTAGAACACCTGAATCAACTCAGAAGGTCCCCAACGGGTGAGATATATTGACCGGTTGGATTCGGAACACAGTGCTAATGTGCAAATCCTCCTTAGGGCTCTTTTTTCGGAGTTTGTTTGGCAGACTGTCTGAATCGACTCGTTTCCAAGCACAAACCATCGGATCGGTACTACGAATTGGCATACACTGCATCCAACTGCTGGTAGGAGTACCAGCGAGCAAGGAAAGTAGACCGATAGCCGGTGAAGTGACTTGGGAACCGGTGAGACCGGTGTCTTCTCCGTGATCTCATCTTATCTGGTCGGCAACGCGAGCTTCTACGGAAGGAAACCAATCCACTGCGTTGTGACCGGGATGAAGTGCGATGGCCTGCTACACATCGCTTCGTGAGACTCATCTGGCGTTGCTGGCTGGTCGAATGGTAGTGGCAGCGGCACGGTGCGGCAACTGAAAAGCAGTATGGGGATCGAATTATCTGTATTACTCTTAAGCGAAGCTTTGAGACCAGTAGGACAAGGCAGGGTAGATTATAGGAGAGAGGTCGTATTTTTTATCTAAAATGAATAAAAACTAAATATCTTAAATGTATTCAGCTTAGTGAGTGCGCTTTTAGAACATAGCCGGAACGACACCAAGATTTCACATTCCCCTCGGAGGTTTTCATTACAAGACATGCAGAAAAAGTGGGTTTCCGTACAGAAAAAGCTGCAGCCAGATGTTGTACAGAACATTATGAGTGGAGTTAAGGGTAAGGTGCGAGCATACGGTTATGGTATTGAAGTTGAATGAAATAAGTATGCCAAAAGCTTACTGATAGGTCATATTTTATTGTCTGAAAGGTTAGAAAATTTTCTACAGCGTTTTTCCGTGATGCAATTTGATGTGGGACATCGATTTTTTACAATTGTCCTTCTTGCATTGATCGCAAGGATCCGACTCTAATTGAAAGGTCCCGGCTCTTTATACCCTTCGGAGTGTTTAAACACCCTCCTTAGGCACGCCCCTTTGTCAGTCAAAATTTGATTCCTTAGCAACACAATTAAGGAATGACATTGATGATGACCATGCATCAGAAACCTAGTATTAACAACTTCAAACTAGAGACCAACGAATAGAAGATGAGAAATCACAAAGATAGAGACTAACTTACTCATTTTTTTTTCCTTGTTTCAAGATCATCCTTGGTGGACGAAGCCGAGTCTTGTCGCTTTCAACAAGGCATAAAAAGTAACAAGGACTAAGATGTGTTCCTTTGATTACTGAAAAATCCTGTTCCCCTAGTTTGAAGTAGTCAGGACTAGGAATCGGTGGTAGATCTTACATCCCGTAACATACCAAGAAAAGGTGATCTACCCACGTTACGGGGCAACAATAAACATTTATATTGGGAAATGCTGCTCAAGACATCAAAGCAGGCCTACATAATAAATACCGCATATTTTTTTTTGCGTCAATATATAGGTAAGAGTCTAGGTTTGTGATATGTTTGGGTTGGAAGTTGAAATAGGTGGAAGAAAACATACGGAAAATTTCGTAATAACATATTCGTAATCCGTTCCTTGCAGCTCTTGAATCACAAAACACTCACGTTGGTGAAGATTGTGATCTGCATTGAACTTGTTTCCTTAATGCTTACGTTCGGTGAATTTTTGAACTAGGTGTGTGTGTTTTTTTCCGATTCACTATGACTAGAAAGTCATCTCGTTTGGTTTTAGTTATACAGAACTGGAAACCAGAATAAGATTAGTTGGACAAATTATTGACATATAGACTGAACCCATGTTTGATTAAGCTTTTAAAGCGTTATATAAGTCCAAATCATGGACAAACAGACTCTAATAAAACCAAAATTTCTAGTTGGGAAATTTGTTTTCCTCAGGATATTTATTTCAATGATGACCATAAATATACATTAAATATATAGATTAAAATTAATTAAATATTAATTGAATTACAGAGGCTACAGATCATGAATTTCGAGTACGCAATATTGATGAAAATTAATATGAATACTTTTATTAACAAATTCGCAAATATCAGGATACATAAAGAGATTCAGTTAACTTAGTTTAAATGAGTGTTTAAATAAAAGCAGGTCAGAAAAATAAATTCAAAAGAAAAAGGATTAACATAAGTTTTTATTTTAATTATTTATTGCTAATTAAAATTGAAATCAAATAATAGGGGCCGGGGACCTCAAGAGTAGGACAGCCCTGCCACGACTCTAGAGATTTAGGTCACGCTACATTTGAGTTCTCTTAACTTCCCTGAAATTCTCTATAGAACTACTTTGATGGTCTCCTCAGAATTACTCTGAAACTCTCCACAGAACTACTCTGAAGTTCTCCTCAGAACTATGTTCGAAGGTGTCTGAATATTCTCTTGAAGATCTTTCCCGATACTCGGAACTTTCCTAAAGATATTTATACTTACCAGAAGTTCTTTGAACTTCTGAATAAATTAGAGCTTACTGGACTTCCCTAATATTCACGGAGCTTTCTTTAAGCTCCCGCAGTTTTTCTGATATTCAATACACTTCTCCGAGGCTCTCGATATTTCCCCACAGTTCATGGTACTTCTTCAAAGTGCTCCCATTTTTTTGAAGATAATACAAATTCAAACTTCGGAGAAATTCAAAGCCCATTCAATCTTTTTACAAGGATTCAGATTGATTAATTATTCAGAAGTCCTTTTACTGATCAACTATGCAATCAGCTAATCCCTCCCATAATTCTTTACTATGTCAGCTGAATCAGTGATTATTAAAATGACCGTATGACTTCATGACGATTAAGTAGCTTGAAGATCTCCAACTGATTGAAAATGCAAAATACGACTCTCGAATATGATGCCTCTAAGTAGATCAAGTATTATTCTGAAGATCCTCGACTGATCAAAATATTCAATTACGTACCGTAAGCATTCTTTTAAGATGCAATCTAGAACCAGAGTTACATTTTCCTCGTGTGTGCAAAAATGTGCTGCCGAGACTCTCAACAAACCGTCTCCCGTCGCAACGAAAACAACATGAGACGAGCGAGAAAGAGACACGCGAGAACAAGATACGAGCGAGAAACAAATGCGACACCCAAAAATCCTGGCGTGCGCGAGGCTCGCGCTGATCTCATGTGCCTCATCTCATGTGCTACGATTAATGCTAGAACTGCAGAGCTCGAAGTTCTGGAAGGTGTAGGTAAGCGAAATACAGGCTGTTGAAACTTGGTTGCTTTGACCGACATTTCATATGCGTTTGCACAAACCTTTCTTATTTTAGAGGAAAGGTAGCATATATTTGCAGTGCTTAAATTCTTGAAATCCTCTAATAGCAAATGCCATTAATTTGCCAGTCAATTGGAATATTCTTTGTTTATTTTTTTTTCGGTTCAACACTTAACTGCACTTGCATGACTAACATCTTTTGACACGTTATTTTCAAAATATAGCATGGACAAAAATTCTACAAAAAGTGTATCGGTATTGTTTAGTGCGGGGATTTGACCGTTGCAAGACGTTCACACATTTTCAACGTAATTTAACCATTCATCGGCAACACAACTGGTATACAAAGTTAGATGGGATGTTACGTATTTTGAATAGATTATATCGAAATGCTACGAATGCAGCAATGTTGCATATGATAATTCAATGGGTGGAAGAATTTTTTGCAGAACATTTTTTTCTTGGCGTATTACCTTTACGCTTTCACTTGTACTTTGTTACCATTACTTTAAAAAAGTTCAGATTTTTTTTTTCAATGTTCCTCATGTGATCGAGCATTCAGATAAATTCTATAACGGCAGCGGTGACCCACTGGATGATGCTAAATAGTTGCAACAAAATAGTGACATGAGCGGGCATCATTGGCTTTAACTCAGATGAGCGTGTGGACCAGTGCAGTGATATATTTACCATTCCAATTAGTAATATCACAAAGTCTACCGACCTTCTGTTCCGTTCCTTCAAATCGCTTTCTGGTTGGCACGGTACGATCTAGGTGGCTTCTGCTGACCATTGCTCTGCGGGTTTCGATGGCATCGTTTTCGCGTTGATGTCCTTAATCGCTAAGAAGAAATAACCTTTTCGGTTAGATAATGGGCGAACTTGCCTTTGTATACCAACAGTGTCAGAAGGAAGCGCCTGAGTATCGGCACCAATTCCACAAAGTGACCACCAAGCGCCACCATCTCGCTACAACAAACCAGAAAGTGGTACAGCCACTGCTACAACCTGCGACAGATCAACCAATCAAATCACCATGTTGCCACCATGATGCCAGAGTATATGGTTTAAATTTGGAAAATACCGTGTTGAAAGTTGATCTATCCATTTAAAAAATTATGATATTCAAAAACTTAAGCACATTCTTAAGTCATCCTTTTTTTTAGCAACTCGCTAATTCAGATCAGAAGAACATCAGCAAATGCTGATCTTTTAAATCTTCCTGGCTATCTAGGGAGCATATCTGAAGGAATATCCTGTTACTTATGCAATGTTTCCTGAACATCTACAAAATTTCCTTGAGTTTTAGAAAATTTACTCAAATTTCAAAGAACCTTGAAATTAAACGATGGTCCAAAATCTTCATCTTCAGGAAGTCCATTGAGATTTTTAAGATCTCTAACAAATTGCTATGAAGTTCTCTAAACTAAAACGAAGATCCCTGAAGCCTTCTATCTTTACAAAATTCCCTGAACTTTTTCAAAATGCCCTGTACTTGTACGCAGTTCCTCGAATTATTACGCAGTCCACAAAACTTCATCGAAGCTTGCTTCGCGTTTACGTTTCTCGTTGATTTTCCGCAAAGTTCGACGCACGAAATTTCCTGAATTTGTGCGGAATTCTCTGAACTATAATAAGTCCATGAGGTTTCATAAAAGCTCTTAAGTTATAAAAAATCCCTGAATAATAAAGAGGTTCCCTGCCATTAAACAATAAACTTCTACGAAGATACCTAAACTTGAATAAAGTTCCCACTTCTACGAAGTTTTCTGAACTTTTCCATGATCTCAGAACTTCAAATAATTTCACTGAATTTAGCTCATCATTCATCTGACATATTTTGGTCTTAATGCATAAAACAAAATATAATGATAATACCAAAGAAACATTCAAAATCAGGACAGTGTTATAGTGAAAACAGTTAACGGAACATTAGAGTCAAACGAAGCATAAGTGTTACTAATCACATTAGCGACAGTATGATTAGCCTCATTCAGTGTAAAGTGTCGTTGTCTTATAACTTTTTCAGGTACGTAGAAGAAGAATTACCGAAGCAGTTCGATGAAACTCTACAAAGTTCACTGAAGTTCGGTGAGCTTCTACAAAGATAGCTGAATTTTAAAGAAAAATCTGCACTTCAAGAAAGTTTCCTGAACTTTTAAAAAGTTCCCTGAAGTACCACGAAGTTTCTTGAAGAACTGCAAAATTCCTTGCAACTCGAATAGCAGTTCGTACCCTGGTGTAGTGGCTGTAGGTGCATTGTCAGACAGCACCAGCAAATCAACAGAGGAAGTGATAGAGGTGCTGCATGAAGAGGTGGTGATAGTGGACGTGCCCTCAGGAGGCCGATAAAGCATGCAAAAACGAACATCAGTATCCTCGGCAGAAAGGGTTTGCGGATCTGTCGAGATTCGATGCGTTGCAAGCACAAAAAATATAGGAAATCGACTTAGATCTCCATTGTAATATTTGTTTAGTCCTTCGGCTCCGCAGAGCTTTCAAAGATATTGAGCCTACTAAATAAACATTTTGGAAAACATGGTTTTCGATTCAGATACTGACCGTTAAGTGTGACAAATGTGTTGGATTCATCCCTAAATTTACAATCCAGTTTTCTTATTTCTCATCATATTTTCAGGTTAACTACTACTTGGGACGAACATACCATGCTTTTTGTCTAAATATATTTGAAGAGTTCTCAAATTTAAGTACATGTTTGAATTAACTTGTGATGTCGACTGCAGCTTGAAAGGCTGAAAATACTGATGGATGAAGTCACACGAATCAATTTCAACAACGAAGTTTTTTTTAAAGGGCCCTCCGAACTATTGGTTCTCTGCCAGCTGAAAATACCTATCAATTTGATCCACCAAGATCAATCGGATCCAAATCAGACTGATCAATATCCCAAAATTTGAGCTAATTTGGTTGCGAACTGATTCTGCACTGGCTCTTTGAAGTTTATATGGGAATTACTATAAGAAAAGTGTATTTTTTGTCCTCATCGTTCTAGCCCTGCACCATATTGATTTACGGAAAAGTTGTCCATCAGAGCCCCCCCCCCCGTGAAAATTTCTCAGCTACAACTTTGATGAAAACCACTTTTTAATTGAATATGTCAAGAAAAGTTGTTATTATCCAAGTTGATATCTTGCTGGTATGATTAATCAGCTGTTTTCAGGGCAACACTGCATCTTGCTCTTATGACATAATAGCCTCGATTTTTTGTCCTATTATTCCAATGTTGTCTGCTGAGTAGTAAATGAACCATGTGAGAAGAACATCATCTTCCTAATCAATTAATAACGTTAATTTTTTCAATTCCCAAATAAACTTCAAAGGGTCAAGTGCAGTATGAGTTCGCATTATAATGAGAACAAATTTTGTGAGAATGATCAGGAGCTGATTTGAAATCGTTTGAACTTGGTGGAGCTAAATCAATATTTTGAACCATGAAAATTCCATACGCATGGATCGGTAACAAATAACCCCGCCGGTAATTGGTTCGTAATCGTTTAACTCATCTTCCGCTTGAAATACTTCTATAAAACCACAATCTCTCAACCCTCAAAAACTTAATACCAACTGATTGAAATCAATCAGTTGTATCAGCAACACGAGAATGTGACAGGACTACAACAGTTCTCTGCTGTTTTTTTTTATCGCCAACCAGCCACTTTTAGCATGCACGCAAGACGTAGTGTACGCTGCCGATCTCCCTGGAGCTCGCCGAGCTTAGCTCATTAGACACAGCACATGTGACACGAATGAGGCACGTAGGAACAAAAAAGAAACGCGAAATAATTCGTCTCGAAATGTACCAGGCACCTACGATCTTATAGAAAGCGTGTCTCTATTACGCGGGATGGATGCACGTGTACATTAACTCTGTCTAGAACAGAGATTATTCAAAAGATCTCCAGATGATCGAAAATTCTATTCCTTCAAGTATTTTGTGTTCTGTATTTTAATTTTTCTATTTAATTATTCTGGTAGCTAAAAAATAATCAAATGACGTTCTCTTGATAGGTATTCGTAAATGAATTTTAATAACATAAAAATTATTTTAATATTATATTGTCCGTGTTGTGTACCATAGTCCAACTGTTTGAACTTTGGACTGCTACAATAAGCTTACAGGGTTTTGGTAAATCCATGCAGTCATGTCATAGTCATAATTCTAAGACTAAGATAAAATTGCAAGATTCTTCATAGACAGTTATTTGATGAAAATTAAACGTAAAAAAACAAATACAATCAATATTTTGCAAAACAAAATCGTAATTTTTTAAAATCACTATATTTTTTTATAAAAAGAATTTTTGAACTAGCCCACATTTAATAATTTTAACTTTGAAATTGGTTAAAAAAAATTGAAAAAAAAAATTGTAAAGAATCATTTTCTTGGATCAACCTACCATGTTTTAAAAAATACGAGTCAAATATGTTGCGACAAGGTACAAAACTACAAATTTGAACGAAATTCTGATAACCACCATATCGTTTTGCTATGGAATGGCTGATAGCTAAATCACCAAGGAACGAGTCTTCCATATAGAGAATGTAAAAACATGTCCATAAAATGTAGATTCATCATTCAAGATTCCCTCAGATTCAATTAGATGGTAAACGTTTTAATACTTCCTGAACAACCTACAATTGACTGTAGTCTTGAAAGAATATTTGAATTGGTTGTAGATCCTCAGAACATGGTCCAGCTGAAGTCTTGGAAAAATATCCACAGAATTTTACTAATATCTCAGCTATGTGGAGATCTTTTGAATATTTCATGCTGTCTAGGACGAATGTCTGAATGCATCATGCAACGTTTCCTGAACATCTACAAAACTCTCTTAAGTTTTATAAATTTTCTTCAAATTCTACGAAGTTCCCTGAATTTATTCCAAATTCTATATTTTTTGCATCTCTATGAAGATTTTTGATCATCTCTGCACTTTTGGAAAGAAAACTATCATCTACAAATATTATTCAACTTCTGAAAAGTTCCTTGAAATTGAGCTTTTTTGAAGTAAGACCTGTTACAAACTGCATCGATGTTTCCTAAACTGAAACAAGGATCTCTGAAGATCTTAGAAGTTTATTGAAGTGTGTTTAGATCTATTACGAAATTTTCTGAACTTCTTCAAAATTCCTTACAGTCATATGAAGTTTTACGCAGCTCCTCAAAAGTCTACGAAATTTGCAAAACATGTACAAAGTTTGCTGCACTTCTATGTTTCTCGTTGATTTTCCACGAAGCTTCTCGAACGAAATTTTTTTTCTTTGGTTTGTTTTCCGTCGATCTTGTTTTCCGTCGATCTTGTTTTCCGTCGATCTTGTTTTCCGTGCTGAGCACTAATGCTACCGACGCCAGGAAGGCAGCTCCCACACCTGGACCTTACCTATCGACTCATCAACTCATGAACCGGGGACCAACGGCTTTACTTCCCTTCCAAAGGAAGGCCTTGTTTTGAACCCAGGCCTGCTGGGATCACGCTTACTACTACACCACCGGCGCCGCTAACGAAATTTCTTGAATTTGTACGTAACTCCCACACCTATCCCAAGTCCATGAGGCTTCAAAAAAGAGCCCTTACCAATTCACATTTTTTATTTTTTTTGGGGAAAATCAGTTTAATTTTATGAGTGTTCCTCCATGATTTATCTATTTATGTTTATTTATCACATTGCCATTGAAAATACGGCGTTTGTATCTTTTCTTGATAAATTATGAAAAAGGGTAAATTATGAAAAAGGGTAAAAAATTACGCAAAAAAAGTTTATCTACCCCCAACCGGATACTACGATTTAAAGGGTAAGGGAGAACAGCCCATAATGCACCCCTGGGGTAAAATGCCCACTTATAGAAAAACAGCGATAAATTTTCCTCAGATGCATTTTCCGGGTAACGGATTGGGTTTGTTTTCAACTAGAGGTTTCACAATTGATTCTTGATCATAAAATCATATTTTGACCTACTGATTCCCTTAGAAAATAGCATTTTGTGCAAAATATGATACAGTTGTTAAAATCGTCGACTTCAAATTAAGCTTTTAACAGCATATATCGCAAAAAATTGAACTAATTCACTTTTCGTATATTTTTTAGATGTTTTACTTAATGCATCACAGCTTAACACTCTCTTGCGACCTTATTTCTGATGTAACATAAAGGAATAATCATCAGGCGTCAGATCACCATGAATCAGGCGTTTTGCCCCGCTATCATATTGGAACCAATTTATAAAATACCTTGAAAATCATGAAAATGCATCGTTCTATAGTTCGAAATCACTTGATCTTCGTAGAAAACATGGTAATGAACCAAACACCATTACTTTCTTCTTGATTTTAGCTTCCATACGCCAGCAATTGACGATTTTGCTTAAACGGTGCGTTTTGCACCATCCTACCTTGCCTTACCGGTCCGAAAATAAAAATTTAGTTTTGGCACGTTTTTATTTTTCTAAAAATATCCAAGAAAATCAGTTTCTTCCTAAGATTCTTGACAAAAATTAAATGATATCATATTTTTTCTATCCTATCATTTAAAAAAAAAACTGGACTCTCAGCAAAACCGAAAAGTCGATGTTTTGTTGGTTTTAGAGTCCAAGTTTATGCCATGATGACTTAAAAAATAATTTGTTTCCTTGGTTTTTCTTTAGAAAATTAGAAAAAATGTGATTTGTTTTAGATTTTTGATATATTTTTCCAAAATTTTTAGAAAAATCGAAACGTAATCATTTTTTTTCGGAGCGGTGAACTTCCCCTTAAGTGTGTTTTACAGAGTTTTAGTGTGTATTCTGCAACTTTCTCGAATGTAAACATTGTGTCTAGCTGTCATTTAGTGCTCTTGAAGTTTTCGTACTTAAAATTTCAGTTTCGTGTTCAAAATTGGAAGTTATTTGTTGCAAAATGCCCAAAAATTCACAAATGTCATCAGTATCCGAAATTTGATAATTGAACATCACAAAACTGGCAAAAGCTACCGTGATATTGCCGATATTGTCCAGCTTCACAAAGATACGGTCGCTAGAATTCTTCTCCTTCTTCTTCTTCTTTGAATTTCAAGCTTATTGCATATCGCATATTAGCTTATTGCGTGCTCTCAACTTAGCGGTCTAGATGCACTTCCACAGTTATTAATTGAGAGCTTTCGATGCCTGTACCATTTTTGCATTGGTATAATTGTGTGGCAAGTACAATGAAACCCTATGCCCAGGGAAGTCGAGAAATTTTCCAACGCGAAAAATGCCTAGACCAGACCGGGAAACGAACCCAGCCACCTCCAGCATGGTCTTGCTTTGTAGCTGCGCCTTTACCGACTGAGCTAAGAGAGGCCCCTAGAATTGTGCAGATGTACAAAAAGTGTGGTTCTATGAACCAGCTAAGCTAAGCGATCGGGGCGTCCTTCAAAGATAACTGGCCGAATTGACAGAGCTATCGTGAAGAAGGTGGAGCTGGACCGGGGACTATCAGCTCCGAACAGATTGAAAGCGAGTTTTCCATTCAACTGACATCACAATTCGTACAAAATCGTCTTCATAAGAAAGGTCTTAAGGGCAGAGTAGCTCTTAAAAAGCCATGGTTGTCCGCAAAAAATATCAAAAAAAGATTGAAGTGGGAGCACATTTCATGGACCAGTGATGACTGGAATAAGGTAATCTGATCAGACGAGACGAAAGTAATGCTATTTGGGTTTGATGGTATCAATATTGATGGTGATGGTATATTATATAGAGGTTCCCGATCATTATTGAGCTTCCCTGAAATATAATAATGCTTTCTTAACTTCTACGAAGCTCCAAAAATAATTTTCCAATTCTATGCAGTTTTCAGAACTTTTTTCTGAATATCTATAAAATTCCCAGAATAGTTTCTTAAATTTTTAAAATTTTCCCTGAACTTCTTAGAAGTCCTTGAAGTTTGACGAAGTTTTTAGAAGTTGAAGAAAAATCCCTGGGCTCAAGGCCAATTTGTAGAGCCTGAAGGCGTCTTATTATGCTATCGATTAAATATTGATGTACTATAATTTCTCGAAATGTTTTCTTCTATTCCAGAACAAAATAAAAATAGTCAACATGAAGGACTTAAAAAAATCTTTGTTTGTGGTTCAATTATATTAATCACTGTTAAATAGCAACATCGAACTTGACAAGCTGAATGATGACAAAATACCGGAGTGTCAATAAAATGGAAGGGGATTACAAAAATCTTGAGGAGGCCTAGCTACGCCAATGTCACGCGTTCTTATTGACTTTTTTCGGTAACATTTACCAAAATGGGCGCTTAGGCCGAAGTAATTCTCTACCCTATTGAGATAACATAATAGAAGTCCATTTCAGCCAGGTTATCAATTTTGAGTGTTTGCAAATCATATCGTGTTTCGCTAACTTTTTTTTTTTCTTTATTTAAGAGATTTTTAGCCGAAGGCTAGTTCATCTCTATTTTTGCTAAGTGCACTAACGCTTCGGTAGCTTCAATTTTGTTGTTTAAACTATCAGCACCCATATAGAGACCCATTTCAATTAAACGTCGATTTCAGATTGCGTTTCGTACATACAAAATGGAGGAAAAACGCTCAGAATCGCTATTCCAGACTTGTTGTTCGTGTCTGCCTCCATCGCATCGCTTCGATGGCTGCTGACATTGATTAGCAATTCCTGTCACAGTTCTTCGACGTCCTTCGTTATCATTGTCAAATGGGTGCAGATACACATACCTACACATTTTACGATGATGAAAAAGAAGGCGAAAATCCTCGCAGGAATTTGGAAAGCTCGTTCCAGGCAATCACGGATTTCACACTTCAGTGGATGTTGAAGATTTAACCTTTTGGTTCGTTCCGATGATTCAAGTTTATTTGAATAGCACAAACTGTGGAGCTCGGTCAAAACGGTATCGTATATTTGCTTTGAAAGCAGCTCGGATCGTTATTTCCAGAGCGTAATATTATTTCATTCGAAAACCGTTCGTTATAACTGAACTGGTACAAGAAAAGGCTCTCAACACACTTGAAAAGCATCGAGGTTATGCTGTACTTTGATGCTTTGGAACTGGAACGTATTTTCCAATAGTTCACAATGCTTAAGCTTACAATGACGTTTGACGTCTTGAAAAACGTACCTATATAAGGGAAAGATGCTGGTTCATGTACCCTGTTGACACGATGTAGTAAAATTATAACTATCGCAAAGACTTCGTTTTATAGATGCTTTCAAAAATGTGTGAATACGCCTACGGGTAAACCGGTACTCTGGTGAAGGATGATATCGCTCATCCTTCTGTAGATGTTCGCTGGTCTATATTGTACCGATATGTGACAATGGAAAATCGATGCTCCGAAAGTGAGATAATTTTGGATAAAAATAATCAAAACAAAACAAAAATCAAAAATAAAGATGGAGTTACCCCACCATTGTACTGAAATGACAACATACATTTTTGACCAATTTCACATACCTCCTGGGCTAAGCACCGTAGCAAACACAACGTTAGCCAACCACTCTTAATTTTTATTTAAAAACCTGCTCCAGTTGGTAGATGAAAATTACAAAATATTTGTATCTTATAGTAAAATATTTATTTCGACAGAACCTTGGCTTGCTGAAAAGCATACATCAGGATTTTGTAAGATATGGTTATTGATCGTATTTTCATGAGTTAAACAAAACGTCAATTGGACGTATGATCATTTGTTCTGTAGCTGGTCCTGGACTTAAAACTAGTTTCAGGTTTATGGAGAATCAAACTCAATGGTTCTGACCATTGTATGATTAACCGGAACCAGTTCAAGAAGTTTGAAGGGTGAGTTAATGCTTACAACTGGCATATCAACCCAAGCAGCACACATTTTTCACAAAAGGTTGCAGCAACTTGAGTGTGACTTAAATGAGTCACATATAGATTAACTCAACCTGGCTGTGACACATGTGCTAATAGGGAAATATCATGATTCGGCAGGAAACTAGTAAAAGGCGTCCGAAATAAGTTCCGTGAAGTGTTACGTGTGTCCAAATAACGTTAAACTAGGTCTTGTTGGGCATCAAACATTATCATTAAGCTTAATATGAATCTTATGAAATTGCGTGCGTTGTTAGTGAAATACTCATAAGAGCAAAAATAGGGTTTTTTTTTTTTTCATTTACTGCCACTTATGATTTTGAATCCATGACATATTCGTATTTTTACTAAAATGTGTAGTCTTCATCAGTGTCATTCCCCAAGATCTATTGGCAAACTTGGCAAACATGTCTACTAACAACTACAGACAGACAGACAGACAGACAGACAGACAGACAGACAAACAGACAGACAGACAGACAGACAGACAGACAGAACAGACAGAACAGACAGAACAGACAGAACAGACAGAACAGACAGAACAGACAGAACAGGCAGAACAGACAGAACAGACAGAACAGACAGAACAGACAGAACAGACAGAACAGACAGAACAGACAGAACAGACAGAACAGACAGAACAGACAGAACAGACAGAACAGACAGAACAGACAGAACAGACAGAACAGACAGAACAGACAGAACAGACAGAACAGACAGAACAGACAGAACAGACAGAACAGACAGAACAGACAGAACAGACAGAACAGACAGAACAGACAGAACAGACAGAACAGACAGAACAGACAGAACAGACAGAACAGACAGAACAGACAGAACAGACAGAACAGACAGAACAGACAGAACAGACAGAACAGACAGAACAGACAGAACAGACAGAACAGACAGAACAGACAGAACAGACAGAACAGACAGAACAGACAGAACAGACAGAACAGACAGAACAGACAGAACAGACAGAACAGACAGAACAGACAGAACAGACAGAACAGACAGAACAGACAGAACAGACAGAACAGACAGAACAGACAGAACAGACAGAACAGACAGAACAGACAGAACAGACAGAACAGACAGAACAGACAGAACAGACAGAACAGACAGAACAGACAGAACAGACAGAACAGACAGAACAGACAGAACAGACAGAACAGACAGAACAGACAGAACAGACAGAACAGACAGAACAGACAGAACAGACAGAACAGACAGAACAGACAGAACAGACAGAACAGACAGAACAGACAGAACAGACAGAACAGACAGAACAGACAGAACTGACAGAACTGACAGAACTGACAGAACTAGTCAGACAGAACAAATTTTTGGGAAATTTTCAGGAGTGTTCTGAGGAAGGTTCCTACAAAATTATTAGCAATCTTCAATAGCAGGTCGGAGGTGAATACCAAAAGGTTTCTGAAAAATGATTATAAGTAATATGGATAAATTACCAAAGGAATGTAATGAATATAACAAGAGTATTTATTAGACTGATGCAAAATTTGCTCCACAGTGTTTAAATGGTTTCAAATCGGGTCCTGATTAGCCTCCCAAAGCTACAAATTATTTGGTTAGAAACAGACTTCGCACAAGCCATTTGAAGTTTACATGTAAATTGGGAAATCTCAACTTTTTGTTAATAGCCTTCTCTTCTAGTCTTTTTCCATATTGAGCTGCGGAACAGTTCGATAGCCATTTTTATAGAAAGTTTTCTCAGCTACAACTTTGTTTGAGATCGTTTCTATGTAAAAACAGACAGGAAAAAGTTATTAATTATTTAAGAGATTGGTAAACTTATGACATGATCAAGCAGCTGCTCTGTAGGCAACACTGTATTTTGCAGTGTGACATAGTAGCCATGATTTTTGTGTCCTATTCAACACCCCAGAAACACCAATGTTGCCTGCTGAGCAGTTGATTGAGCATGATCATAAGACATCAGCGCATTGAACCATTGATAACTTTCAATCCTTGCATTTAAACAAAAAGTGGTCTTCAGCAAAGTTGTAGCTTCAGTCAAGTACAGTTGAAAGTTTTAAAAGTAGACCGATATGGTGAATTATTAGATATACATGAACAAAAATCTTGGTTTTACCATAGTAATTCCCATACAAACTTCAAATGCTTTGTGCCATCTCAGTTTCGCACCAAA